>NC_134691.1:293101558-293416002 GCF_050947455.1 Rhinoderma darwinii | reverse complement strand
CAAAATTAACGTGCATCTTTATTTCAGACATTAAAAAAAAACTGAACAGTAATAACCAGTTCCACAATAACACTTGTATCTTCCCGTGGTGTAGCTGCTAGAAACTGGTCTATGTAGTTAGGCCTCTATTATCATGGCAGGCAGGACGAAGGACAGGAGTGACCACAAGAGATAGGAGAGCGTTTTGCAGGGTCCAAGGGACTCAAAGTTTTTGCTGTTGTGTCCGAATAAACACACACATATATATATATATATATATATATATATATATATATATATATAGCAACTGGATGAAGTGAGGTAGGAGAACTGGAGTAGAGCAGGGAAAGAAGCCTCCGAACAATAAGGGGTGGAGCAGGCTTAGAAAAACAGCACTCAAAATGCTTCAAATGTCTGCGAAGATCCAGAATACGGCGCCACGCTGGAGACCGGCACAAGGGTGAAGGCATTAGTATAAAACAGGCCTCAGCTTTGGGTTAAGTATTTGCACCCCAAGAACAATCTGTTATTTTTTTTCATCTGTTATACAAGAAGTGTAACTACTCCTATCAGTATATATGGGACACTTCCCAGTATCTCCAGTACAGCTCGTTCTTATTAACCCCGTCCTCTCCCCTCAGCTGGCTGCACACCAATACCTTATATAACAGCACAGGATACTGCGTTTGCCTCAGCAACCCAATATAGTTGTGGAAAATGTCAGTTTAGCAACGCTTCTGTGTAATATATCACATCTTCCCCAAATATCTGACCTACATGTTCACCAGTGCATGCAGGAGGCGCCGCTTATCAAGAAGATGGACCAGTTTCTGACAAGATCTACAATATGCGGATAAATGTCACTGAACAGATCACACACCTGATAATATCACTGCTAGCAGATAAATGTGAACCCAATTACAGTAGGAGCTGTGTGTATAATATGTATCTAGTATATCCATGCAGACTATATATAGTGTCACCAGGCAAATAATAAACCTGGCAGTGCCATGTCCTCCCCATAGTGTCCCCCCCCCCCATCGCTCACGAGTGTCCTCCCCATAGTGTCCCCCTCCATAAGTCACCGGTCAGTGTCCCCCCATAAGTCACCACTCAGTGTCCCCCCATAGTGTCCCCCCATACTGTTCCCCTCCATAGTGTCCCCCCCATACTGTTCCCCTCCATAGTGTCGTCCCCCCATACTGTTCCCCTCCATAGGCCACTAGTCAGTGTTGTAAAGATCTCAGCAGGTTGTTCCCATTAACCCGTGAATGCCCGCCGTGCTCAGCACAGACAGGTAAACAAGTAGCAGCGGACACCATAGTCAGCAGCCGCCCGTGCAGTTACGTGTAGGTGTGCATAAGTCACCATCAGTGTAGGAACTATGTATGTGATGTGTTATACGGAGGTGACAGGGCACGGGGTCACTTACGCCTTCTGCACGGGTTTGCGCCTCTTCCTGCTGGCGTACATGATGCTGGTGTTCATGTCGCTCCGCTTCTCCAGACTTACACCAGGAGATCCGAGAGCCGCCTGAATATTTAATGGCTTTCTTCTTTCCTCCTTCCTGCCAGGCCAACAACGGGCTTAAAGCTCCAATATCAATCAGGAGTCCAGAGAGTTTATAGGTCCAGATCAGCACATTGGTGGCGGGTCAGTAGTGTACACAAAGTGAAACTCCGGAGAGCCGTCACTGCTGCCTGCTGCATGAGAAAATGGGGACCGCCCAGCGCCTGCGGTTTTTTTTTTCCTCTTCGCTGCCTAAACTCTCGGTAGATGCTAGATCCTGGGCAGCTAAAGGACCTTTGATGATGTCATGAACATGTGATCAGTCACGTGCCTGGGAGGAGTCAGTCTCTGGGTTGCGCTTGAGTAGAAGTGTCAGCTCATGAGCGTAGATCTGGGTTTTGGAGAAAGGTGTATGCGGGAATAGACAGAGAAGTCTACTGTATAATGACACTATACATGTAAGATTCCTGCAGCAGAGCTGTGTGTGTGATGTGTATGTGTATGTAGCAGAGCTGCTTATGTAATGCGCATGAAGCAGAGCTGTGTGTGTGATGTGTATGTAGCAAAGCTGCTTATGTAATGTGCATGAAGCAGAGCTTTGTGTGTAATGTGTATGTAGCAGAGCTGCATGCAGCAGAGATGCTTATGTAATGTGCATGTAGCATAGCTTCTTATGTACTGTGTGTGTGTATGTGTATGAAGCAGAGCGGTGTGTGTGATGTGTATGTAGCATAGCTTCTTATGTACTGTGTGTGTGTGTGTGTGTGTGTGTGAAGCAGAGCGGTGTGTGTGTGTGTGTGTGTGAAGCAGAGCGGTGTGTGTGATGTGTATGTAGCATAGCTGCTTATGTAATGTGCATGCATCAGGGTGTGTGTGTGTGTGTGTGTGTGTGTGTGTATGTGTGTAAGCATGGGTGTTTAATAAAGTGAGAAACAGAAACGACTATAGCGTCCATCCGTGAGACCGCTACAGCCGTCACTGAAGAACAGACGGAGCGTTATGGAGCGCTTACTGCAGAGAGCCATGGGCACTTCAGCATTAGGGAACGCTCGGTGGGCACCCCGTGACATCGGCACACCAGATTAAGGGTAGGAACACACACGGCGTAAACACTTCAGATTTCACGCAACGGATTAATTGCGGAAAATCCGCAGCGTATTACATTACAGTAGCAGCAGTGTGGGTGTGATCTCAACAAATTTCGTCCCCACACAGCGGAAAAAAGCCGCCGAAAAAATGCACATAAATTCACCTGCGGTCCGGTTTCTTCAGCCGCAGCGTGTCAATTAATGCGGAATCGCAGCACTTCGGCTGTGGGTATTCCCCATTGAATTCAATGGGGTGCTTAAACCTGCAACAAATTAGTGTGTTGTGGCGGAATCGCAGGAAAAAAAAAAAGTTATACTTACCCAGAGTCCGTGCTTCTTCTCCTGTCCGGCCTCTTTGGATGACGTTTCACAGGCTGCAGCAGTCACATGGCCTGCAACGTCATCCCAGGAGGCCGGACCACGCACAGCAGAGAGGGAGGGGGTAAGTATAAAAGTTTTTGGGTTTTTTTCCGCAGCGGAAGTTTCCACCTGAATAAATGCACCACAATGTGCTGCAGGTTTTTAGACTGCGTTCCCTGCGGTGTTTAGGGCGGATACGCTGTGCAGCTTGACGCAGCGTATCCACCCTGGACAAGCCGTGTGTGTTCCTACCCTAAAACTTCTGATTTTCACTCATGCCGCTATTGAAATCCTACACAAAGGTATGTTTATTCCGCTTTCCAGAGATCCAATCTAGCGTTGTCAGAAGTTTTGCATGGTCAAACCTACTGACAGTCTCCCTTTAAGGCCGGGTTTACACGTGTGTCATCAGCGTATGATGCGCGGCTGCATGATTTTCGCGCAGCCGCCATCATTATGACACTCTGTTTGGATGTTTGTAAACAGAAAAGCACGTGGTACTTTTCTGTTTTCATTCATCCTTTTCACTGCTGTTGCGCGAATCAAGTTTGTCCCACGGAAGTGCTTCCGTTTGACATGCGTGGTTTTCACACACCCATTGACTTCAATGGGTGCGTGATGCGCGAACAGCGCACAAATATAGAACAGGTCGTGAGTTTTTTGCAGCGGACTCACGCTGCGTAAAAATAACGCACCTGTCTGCACGGCCCCATAGACTAATATAGGTTTGTGTGATTTTCACGCGCGTTGCACGGACGTATAACATGCTCGTGTAAATGAGCCCTAACTTTTATTCAGGGGGGGGGGGTTAAAAAAAACGCTGCATTTCCGCCATTGTGTTTAATGCTTTTATTCATCTGAGTGCTTCTGAGGTTGTTAGGGTTTTTTTTGTGACACATTGTACTTTAGTTTGGTGGTAAATTTTGGTAGATACTTTGTGTGTTTTATTTATGTAAAAATCTAACATTTATTAAAACTCTTAAGGCTATGTTCACACGGAGTATTTTGGGGGAGGAATATCTGCCTCAAAATTCCGTTTGGAACTTTGAGGCAGATTTTCCTCTCCCTGCACGCCGATTTTCGCGCCGTTTTTTACCCACGCCCATTGAGCGCCGCGGGCATAAAACAGCGCGAAATACGCTTTCTCTGCCTCCCATTGAAGTCAATGGGAGGTCAGAGGCGGAAGCGCCCGAAGATAGGGCATGTCGCTTCTTTTTCCCGTGAGGCAGTTTTACTGCTCGCGGGAAAAAGACGCCGATGCCTCCCATTGAAATCAATGGGAGGCGTTCTCGGGCCGTTTTTGCCGAGTTTTGCGACGCGGTTTCCGCGTCAAAAAACTCGGCAAAATACCCTGTGTGAACATAGCCTAAAAGTGTGTATTTCTCTGTTCTAAAAAAAAGATCTTGATACTACACAGATTACGAAATAAATAACATTTATCATATGTCTTCATTATTAAAGAGGATCTGTCGCCAGTTTATTAATGTCCTATCTGTATTTTCTCTCAAAAACGTTTGTTTGCAAAGCTATGTTAATTTTTCTAAATATGCTAATTTGGCTATACTTGCCAAATAGGAGGAGACTCTTTCTTTTCACTCTGGGCTTGTAATGTTTTCTGTACGACGCTGTCCAATCAGCATACAGCTTCTCACCCTTCCCTGCCCAGCAACACAGTGTGATCATATTCCTGACTGTGTTTTCAACTGGTGATATCTCTCTCTCTCTCTCTCTCTCTCGCTCTCGCTCTCGCTCTCGCTCTCGCTCTCGCTCTCGCTCTCTCGTTTCACCGCTAGAACTGTGATGTCATATGAAAGATTGGAATCTCGTCTATGTTCTATGATACCAGAACCACTGTTCTAGTTGGTCTACAGCCCAAGATATGGCTGTTTGAAGTGATCTCACTTCCCTCCAGCCTCAGTCTCTCACACTGTGTGAAGCAGCTTCATGCTGATAGGACAGCGTTAGAGGCTGTGAGGAGGCTCCACCTCAGGAGAATCGCTGCTGTTACCTCCCAGTTGTCTAGTATAGCCTCATTTACATATTTAGAAATAAGCTCATAACTTTTAAAGATAATAAACATTTTAGGACACAATTTTCACTAGCATTATCAGTGTGACAGAGCCTATTAGATTAGCTAGGAGATAGGGCATTACTAAACTAGTGACAGAGCCTCTTTAAAGAGGCTCTGTCGCAACATTATAAGTGGCCTATATTGTACATGATGTGATCGGCGCTGTAATGTAGATTACAGCAGTGTTTTTTATTTAGAAAAACGATCATTTTTGACTGAGTTATGACTCATGTCATGACAATGAATATACATTACCTCCAGCCAGGACGTGACGTGTATTCATTCTCCTGACCAGTTCTGTAGCGTCAGTGTAATTTACAGCACGGCAGGCGTAGTCTTGCGAGATTACGCTGTAAACTGTCATTCACAGCGAGATCTCGCTGTGCTGTGCTGTAAATCACACAGACCCTACAGAAGTGGTCAGGAGAATGAATACACATCACGTCCTGGCTGGAGGTAATGTATATTCACTGTCATGACACATGAGTAGCGTTATAGTGTGTTTAGGTGACTGCAAATAGCGATATAGATATATCGCTATCTGCAGTGTAAATTAATGGAGAGAAGTGTATGATGCTGATTGGTCACTGATTGGTCCGCGTCATACACTCCTCTGTACAACTCCCACTTGGTCATATAGTAAAACACGCTGTTGTTCATTGAGAAACTCATTAGCATAAAGCTAACATAGGTCATAACTCCGTCAAATATGATCGTTTTTCTAAATAAAAAACACTGCTGTAATCTACATTACAGCGCCGATCACATCATGTACAATATAGGCCACTTATAATGTGGTGACAGAGCCTCTTTAAGGCCCAGAATGAATGCAGGGGGAAGGGGTTACGAGGCATATTTTTCAGTAGTTCAAGCATTGTATCTAGCTTTCCCTTTAGTTTCTTTTAGTTGTACATAAAAAAGGTAGCACCAAAGGTAAGATGTAAGAATACGAAAAAAAATTAAAAAAAATACCCCATTTTCAAAACCACTCCCCTTTGTGAAACGACCCTATTTTGTAAATTAAACCCCTAAGGCTGGGTTCCCACGGCTCGGATACGCTGCGTAAAAACTGCGTAGGGTATCCGACCTAGAACCCGCAGCACTTTCAGTCTGAAAAATCGTTATTCGGACGGAATTTCCTCTGCGGAAAGCAGCGCTTGAAAAAAACAAAAAACCGTTGATACTTACCCCCTCCCTAGTCTCTGTGTGTAGTCTGGCCTCCTACGATGACGTTGTAGGACATATGACGCTGCAGCCACAGCGCCGGGGATTCCGCTTCAGAAGTCCATGAATTCACTGTGTCCATATATGGACAGTGAAGTCAGGGACCTCTTGAATCGGAATCACCGGCCACAGCTTTGGCAGCGCTATGCCCAGGGAATTCTCGGCGAGCAGAGGAGCTTCCTCTGCTCCTCTGCTTTGAACTCATTCTGAAGCGGAGACCTGATCGTTCCCTGCTTCAGTATTAAGTTCAACTGTGTCTGCATCCTGAGGACGCAAACACAGTTAAAAGTGGGACATACCTCCGGCCGCACGGAGCAGCGGGACACCGCCTGGAATCCTGGACTGTCCAGCTGAATCCGGGATGGGTGGGAGGGTAGTCGTCAGGGGCTCTGCCTGGAGCAGAATTCCCGGCAATGCTATGACGGGTATTCCGCTCCTTGCTCACATCCACCTTCCAGCCGGGTGCTGCCGGAAGGTGGATGTGGCAGCACCCGGTGTTCATCCAGCAACAATTATAATTGATAGGATACGGCGCCGAACCTCCCTGGGAGCCGGAACCAAAAAACGCTGCAGGTAACGTTTTTGGATCCGGCTCCCAGGGAGGTCCGGTGCCGTGCGGCGCCACAACTGATGTCCCATGTGCCAGAACAGTTCCCATAGAAAGCTATGGGATCCGTTCTAGCATCAGTTTTCCACTGGCTTTTCTTCAACACGCCGGAGGTAAACTGAAGCAGACGCCGGACATATGTGAATGGCCCCTTAAATGGTGTCGTTTCTAATCACCCTCTTGGAACACTCTGCACCGTTTTTGGCTCTATCACTTTTCAGTTTGGGGAACTTCACTGGGAAAATATTGCCCTGGTACAATACGTGGGGTCTCTCTTTCAGAAGACGTTCTTGGGCCGTCCTCTTTCTGGTCCGCAAATATTAGGGTCTTTATCACCACCTCTTGGAATTCCAGGAACTTTCCCGTCTGACCTGTACATTGGGATAACACGTAAGCATTATACAATGCCATCTGTACAATCTGCATGGCAAGGTTTTTGTACCACATCCTTGATTTCCGTATGGCGCTGTATGGCTTTGCGCCAATAGATCAACCCCTATGTGCCTATTGTACTCCTGAATACATAACGGCTTGTTTTTTTTTGTATTGGTACCCCGTACTGGGATTGGGGTGCTGCTGTTGCTGTGGATTGTCAATATAAAGACATCCCTCTGGTCCTTGACACACAATATGTTGTTGCTACATAACGCCATGCTCTCCCCCTTTATAAGTGTTTGCCGAAGCAGCGTCTTAGAAAGAGCGTCCTTTAGTGCTAATGCCACTGTACTTCTGGAAACCAGGCACTTAAATAGTGGGACGCTGGAATAAAAGTTAACCATGTAGAGGTGGTTACCCTGGTCCAGCAGTGGGTGCTCCAAATCCTACACTATCTTCCTACTAACTCCCAGGAAGAAGGTTGTCAGGGCCACCTACAACGCAATAAAATCAACAGAGAAATAGATTCTGAAAAAAGTATATTTCTCTGAGCAATGGCATGTCAAACTTGATCCCTGAGCTGCTTGTAGATTTGGGTAGGGGGGGGTCCATGTGTGGTCACTTGTTTCGGGGGCTGCCTCTGTGGTTTTCCTGGGGTGCCTTCTTGAGGGTTCCTCCTCCTTGCTTGGGTGAGAAGATGAATGGGGTGTCATCCTCACTGGGCGACTGTGTCAGAGGCAAGAAAGGTGGATATTTGTATTATATATGTTCTTCAACACGTGTATGTACACAAGTGTACAAATATTTTTTTTATATATGTATAAAGAGAGAGGTATGAAACTCCACCCCATGTTGAAGCTTTGTACATAAAAAATTGTACTAGTAAGTTTGCTTTTGTACTATATAGTACAAAGAATATTAGGTGTGTATGTATGTATATATATATATATATATATATATATATATATAAGCATAGCTGTATATGTATACAGCTGTATAAAACTACTGTATATAGAAATGTTTCTTTATTTTTTTAAATAAAGAACTAGGCTTTTTGATGCTAACTTCCCTGACACTAAACCTTACTACAGTGCTTGGCGCTAACTTTCTTGACGCTAACCCTAACAGCACTGCTTGATGCTAACTTTCCTGACGCTAAATCTAACTACGATATTTGACGCTAACTTCCCAGAGACATTCAGAGTTGGTCCTCACGGGAAACCCAACGTTTGGAGTCACCAAGAGTTGTATTAGTCAGTGACTGACCAATACCAGTGATCGCCAATGCAGGACCACGGCAATTGTTTCCTGGGCGATTAGCTGTTATTGGCTGCTGTCTAGGCTAAAAGCATAACAATTTTGTCACAATGTAATTTTTTCATGGTGACAAGTTAACACGGCGCCAAACTATTGTATTATTACAGCAGTTTGCGTTAACTACCGACCCACCGCAACATAGAGCAGGAAGAAGTTGATATCCTCTGGAAGTAAAGGATAAATGTTCCTGTAGAATATATTGGAAAATTGGATAACTTTCCATTATACTATGAATAACATTTATTTGCTGACACTAACACACTTTTTTAGTTATGTTATTTAATGAAATAACATCTCTGTAGTTTGTGGAGGTAACAGAAAAATGTTATGTTACATAACTTAAGTGGAATGTATTACATTTAGATAGGAGAATGTCATCAAATCTAGAAATTATTGATTTATATTGACTTTTATAATTAATATTTAAGCTTAACCCCTGCCCGAAAACCCCATGTAAATTAACGGGCTGCAAGCTTGTCCTTGTGCCTGCAGCCTGTTAATTTACTTGCTCTCCTAACGAAGCGCACAGTCATGCTCCTATGCCCGGCATCTCTCAGTACTGGCTGCCACTAGCAGCCTTAGGCCCTGTTCACATCAGCGTTGCCCTTCCGTTGAGGGGTTCCGTTGGAGGTTTCCGTCCGGTTAACCCCTCAACGGAAAGGCAAAGGGAAACCTTAGCTTGTATTTGCAAATGGTTTCCATTTGTCACCGTTGTGAACGGGTTCGGTTGTTTTGATGGAATCAATAGCGCAGTCGACTGTGATCCGACAACGGGTCGAATCACAGCTGTGGTCCACGCCGATTAACCCCTTAAATGCGGCAGTCGATATCGACCGCCGTATCTAAGGGGTTACAACACCATCAGCACCTCCCGATGGGATCGTGGGGTGCCGATGGTTGCTATGGCAACCGGAGGCCTAACAATGGCCTCCGGGTCTGCTATCTGTGGAAGGCGATTAGGCCCTGCCAGAGTCAGGACCTAATACGCTCCATTTGAATGTGAAACTGACAGGTATAATACCCTGTAATACATAAGTATTGTAGGGTACTATACCAACGATCGGACTATTGGACCTTCAAAAAACATGTTGTACAAAAATAAAAAAGTAAAAGTTTCAAGTAATAAAATTAAAAATCGCCTTTTTTTTCCCCTTATCAAGTTCTTTATTATTAGCAAAAATAAAAATAAACTATACATAATTGGTATCGCCGCGTCCGTAACAGCCTGCACTATAATAATATTATGTTATCCATCCCGCTTGGTGAGCACCGTAAAAATAAATAAAAAACGATACCAGAATCGCTTTTTTTTGTTACTTCACCTCCCAAAAAATGGAATTAAAGGGATCAAAATGTCGCATGTTCCCAGAAATATGTATACATATATGGCATCGACATACCTAGAGGAACCCACTTAACAGTTTATGAGATATTTGTCTTCAGTGGCACAAGCTGGGTATAACATATTGTGCACTGAAATGGCATATCACTGGAAAATCTACTGCGCATTATTTTCTAGTGAAATAGCATTGGGTTAAAATGCCTACTACATCCCTTAAAAAAGGCCTTGAGGGGTATAGATTCCAAAATGGGGGTCACTTCTTGGGGGTTTGTTTTACTATTTGACCTCAGAGCCCTGCAATTATGGGCCAATGCTGTGAAAATCACCATATTAGACCACAAATGCGCATGGCGCTCTTTCACTCCTGTGTCCTGCCATATGTCCAGGCAAATGATAGATGCCTTTAGGGGTGTAATTTCCAAAATGGGGTCACTTCTCTGGGATTTCCACTATACTCTGGTACCTCAGGGGCTTTGCAAATGCGACATGGTGCCCGAACACCAATCCAGCAAAATCTGCGCTCTAAAAGCCAAATGGCGCATCTTCCATTCTGAGCTCTGCTGTGTGACCAAACAGCAGTTTAGGGCCACACATGAGGTATTGCCGTACTCGGGAGAAATTCAGTAAAAAATTGCTTGGTGTTTTTTCTCCTATTACCCCTTGTAAAAATGAAAAATTAACAGTTTTGGAAAAAATTTCGCTGCCTAGTTCTAACAAAGTCTATGAAACACCTTTGGGGTCAAAATGCTCACTACCCCCCTAAATGAATGCTCTGAGGGGTGTAGTTTCCAAAATGGAGTCACTTCTCAGGGGTTTCTACTGTACTGGTACCTCAGGGGCTCCGCAAATGCGACATGGCACCCAAAAACCAATCCAGCAAAATCTGCATGCCAAACAGCTCTCTAGCCATTCTGAGCACTGCCGTGTGTACAGACAGCAGGTAATGACCACATATGGGGTATTGCCATACTCGGGAGAAGTTGCTTTAAAAATGTTGGGGTTCTTTTTCTCTTTTAAACCTTATAAAAATGAAACAATTCTACGTTTTAGTGGGGGAAAAAAATTATATTTTTGTTTTCACTGCCAAATTCCAATACATTTTGCAAAAAACCTGTGGGGTTTATATGCTTAGGCTGGGTTCACACGACCTATTTTCAGGCGTAAACGAGGCGTTTCACGCCTCGAATTACGCCTGAAAAGACGGCTTCAATACGTCGGCAAACAGCTGCCCATTGCTTTCAATGGGTTTGCCGACGTACTGTGCCGACGACCTTTAATTTTACGCGTCGCTGTCAAAAGACGGCGCGTAAAATTACTGCCTCGGCAAAGAAGTGCAGGACACTTCTTGGGACGTAATTTGAGCCGTTTTTCATTGAATCCAATGAAGAACAGCTCCAAATTACGCCCGTAATTGACGCCTCGCAAAACGCGAGTACGAGCAATTACGTCTGAAATGCAGGAGCTGTTTTCCCCTGAAAACAGCTCCGTAATTTCAGACGTAATGGTCGTTATCGTGTGCACATACCCTTACTATACTCCTAGTTAGATTCCTTGAGGGATGTAGTTTCCCTAATGGAGTCGCTTTTTGGGGGTTTCCACTGTATTGGACGCTTAGGGCTTTGCAAATGCGACAGCACCCAAAAAACATTCTAGCAAAATTTGATCTCCAAAAGCCAACTGACCCTCCTTCCCTTCTGAGCCCCTTGGTGTGTCCAAACAGCAGTTTATGACCACATATAGGAATATTATCGAACTCGGGAGAAATTGCATTACAAATATTGAGTGGTTATTCTCCTTTATTCTTTGTGAAAATGAAAAAATCTGTGCTAAAACTAGTTTTTGTGTGAAAAAATGTAGACTTTCATTTTTACGGCCTAATTCCAAGAAATTCATCAAAAAAACTGTATCGTTAAAATGCTCACTGCACGCTTAGATTAATTCCTTGAGGGGTGTAGTTTGTAAAATATTGTCTTTTTGGGGGTGTTTCCTATGTTTTAGCACCACAAGACCTCTTCAAACCTGACATGGTGACTAAAATATATTCTAATTAAAAGGAAGCCCCAAAATCCACTAGGTGCTCCTTTTCTTCTGAGGCCTGTGTTTACGTCCTTTAGCACAAAGGGGCCACATGTGGGATAGTTCTAAAAATGGCAGAATCTCGCCAATAAATATTGAGTCGTATTTATCTTGTAAAATCTTTTGTGTTACAGAAAAAAATTGATTAAACTTTGCTTTAGATCTGGTGAAATACCTAAAGGGTTAAGAAACTTTCTAAATGTTGTTTTGATTACTTTGAGGGGAACAGTTTTTAAAATGGGGAGTTTTATGGGGGTTTCTAATATATAGGCCCCTCAAAGCTACTTCAGAACTGAACTGATCCCTAAAAAAAAAAGCTTCTGAAATTTTCATAAAAATGTGAGAAATAGCTGCTAAAGTTCTTAGCCTTGTAACGTTCTAAAAAAATAAAGTTATGTTCAAAAAACAATGCCAACATAAACTATACATATGGGATATGTGAACGAATAACTATTTTGTGTTGTATTACTATCTGTCTTACAAGCAGATACATTCAAATTTAGAAAAATGCTAATTTTTCAACATTTTCTTTAATTGTAGGTGTTTTTCATAAATAAACACTGAATGTATCGACTAAATATTACTACTAACATAAAGTACAATGTGTCACAAGAAAACAATCTGTTCGATATATAAAGCATTCCAAAGTTATTACCACATAATGTGACACATGTTTGATTTGAAAACTTGGCCTGGTCCTTAAAGAGGCTCTGTCACCAGATTAGTAATGCCCTATCACCTATCTAATCTAATATGCGCTGTCGCACTGATAATGCTAGTGAAAATTGTGTCCCAAAACGATTATGAGTTTAAAAGTTATGTGCTTATTTCTAAATATGCAAATGAGCCTATACTTGACAAGCGGGTGTCAACACCAGCGATTCTCCTGAGGTGGAGCTACCTCACAGCCTCTGATGCTGTCCTATCAGCATGAAGCTGCTTCACACATTGTGAGAGACTGAGACTGGAGGGAACGGGGATCACTTCGAATAGTCATACCTCCGACTGTGGACCACCTCGAACAGTGGTTCTGGTGGCATATGAAAGATGGGATTCTAATCTTCCATATGCACCAGGATGCATTTCTAGCTGTGAAGCATCCGGAGGTACAGTGGAAGAAATAAGTATTTGATCCCTTGCTGATTTTGTAAGTTTGCCCACTGTCAAAGTCATGAGCAGTCTAGAATTTTTAGGCTAGGTTAATTTTACCAGTGAGAGATAAATTATATTTAAAAAAAAAAAGAAAATCACATCGTCAAAATTATATATATTTATTTGCATTGTGCACAGAGAAATAAGTATTTGATCCCCTACCAACCATTAAGAGTTCAGCCTCCTCCAGACCAGTTACACGCTCCAAATCAACTTGGTGCCTGCATTATAGACAGCTGTCTTAAATGGTCACAAGTATAAAAGACTCCTGTCCACAGACTCAATTAATCAGTCTGACTCTAACCTCTACAACATGGGCAAGACCAAAGAGCTTTCTAAGGATGTCAGGGACAAGATCATAGACCTGCACAAGGCTGGAATGGGCTACAAAACCATAAGTAAGACGCTGGGTGAGAAGGAGAAAACTGTTGGTGCAATAGTAAGAAAATGGAAGACATACAAAATGACTGTCAATCGACATCGATCTGGGGCTCCATGCTAAATCTCACATTGTGGGGTATCCTTTATCCTGAGGAAGGTGAGAGCTCAGCCGAAAACTACACGGGGGGAACTTGTTAATGATCTCAAGGCAGCTGGGACCACAGTCACCAAGAAAACCATTGGTAACACATTACGCCGTAATGGATTATAATCCTGCAGTGCCTGCAAGGTCCCCCTGCTCAAGAAGGCACATGTACAGGACCGTCTGAAGTTTGCAAATGAACATCTGGATGATTCTGAGAGTGATTGGGAGAAGGTGCTGTGGTCAGATGAGACTAAAATTGAGCTCTTTGGCATTAACTCAACTCGCCGTGTTTGGAGGAAGAGAAATGCTGCCTATGACCCAATGAACACTGTCCCCACTGTCAAGCATGGAGGTGGAAACATTATGTTTTGGGGGTGTTTCTCTGCTAAGGGCACAGGACTACTTCACTGCATCAATGGGAGAATGGATGGAGGCATGTACCGTAAAATCCTGAGTGACAACCTCCTTCCCTCCACCAGGACATTAAAAATGGCTCGTGGCTGTGTCTTCCAGCACGACAATGACCCGAAACATACAGCCAAGGCAACAAAGGAGTGGCTCATAAAGAAGCACATTAAGGTCATGGAGTGGCCTAGCCAGTCTCCAGACCTTAATCCCATTGAAAACTTATGAAGGGAGCTGAAGATTCGAGTTGCCAAGCGACAGCCTCGAAATCTTAATGATTTACAGATGATCTGCAAAGAGGAGTGGGCCAAAATTCCATCTAACATGTGTGCAAACCTCATCATCAACTACTAAAACCGTCTGACTGCTGTGCTTGCCAACAAGGGTTTTGCCACCAAGTATTAAGTCTTGTTTGCGAAAGGGATAAATACTTATTTCTCTGTGCACAATGCAAATAAATATATAGAATTTTGACAATGTGATTTTCTTTTTTTTTTTTTATATAATCTATTCAATACTTATTTCCTTCACTGTATCACAAGTTGAAAACACAGTTGGGAATGGAAGCTGTATACTATATGATCATGCTGTGTTGCTTGGCTAGGAAGAGGAGAACTGATTGGACAGTGTCATACACAAAACATTAACCGCCCAAAGTGAAAAGAACGAGTAACCTCCGATTTGGCAAGTATAGCCAAATTAGCATAGTTAGAAAAATGAACATAACTTTGCGAATAATAAACGTTTTAAAAAAAAACCAACATACTGTAGTTAGCATCATAGCGCCTATTAGATTAGTCAGGAGATAGGGAATTAATAAACTAGTGACAGAGCCTCTTTGAGGACAAAACATGCTGTAAGTGTGTATAAGGGTCAAAGTAAGTCAAGGGTTTTAAAATATTCAATGCATTCAGTATTTTGCAGTGACACTGGCCAGTATTTTGTCTTTTTAGGAATGTTTGTGACAAAAATAGCAGTGTTCTACAATTATGATGGTACATAGCATAAAAAATTACAGTTCAGAAATAAATTCATGCGCTAAGGAAGATGAGGGCCTTTCCAATTATAAAAGAAAACTGCTAACAAAGTTGAACTTAGTGTGCCATACAGAATGCAGGTCCAAACTGGAAAGATGAGGACAACAAAGTGTTTCTGTAAGTGCAAGTTATGCGCAGCTCAAACTAAGGATGTTTTGTGAAATACTTGAAGACTTCATGCAGCCCTGGTGGCATAGGTTGGGCATCAGGGCTGTAAAATGTCAAATTATAGAAAGAAAAATTAAAATGTATGGCAAGTTAAATGGAAAATAATTAATAAATATGTACATCCATATCTTTATTGGACAGTTGTTGTCCAGTTTAGAAAACCAATTTTAATATACCATATTAGGCAATTCTGAGTAAAAGGGGTTTTCCAGTCCTAAAAAAATCCTGAGGATAGGCTATTACTATGTGATCGGTCAAGGTCAGACTCCCGGCACCCCCACGATCAGCTGTTTCAAAGGGACTGCAGTGCTCGTACGAGGGCTCTTGCACACGACCGTGTGTGCCACCTGAGACCCGTCCGTGATCCGTGGAAAGATAGGACATGTTCTTTCTTTCCACAGATCGGAGAGTCAGTGCCGTGAAAACCATTGGGTGCCACTCGGATGCCGTAAAAGACGGCCCGAGTGGCACTTGGTCATGTGCAAGAGCCCTTACTACTCACACTGTGAAATGCTGACACACTTGTAGCAACAGTTCACAGTATTACAGCCTTCTCCCTCTTAAGTGAATGGGAAAACGCTGTAATACTGTGAACCACCGCTACAATTGTGTTGGAGATTCAAAGAACGAGCAGTAAAGGGAATGAAGGGGAAGCAGCGCTCGTACGGACTCTGCCGTCCCTTCAAAACTGCTGATCGGCGGGGGTGTCGGGAGTCGGACCCCGACCAATCAGATATTGATGGCCTATCCTGAGGATAGGCCATCAATCAAAAGGACTGGACAACCTCTTTTAAAGGGGTTTTCTGAGTGCTATATAAAATATAATCTCTTAGCAGTGCGAAATGCATAAAATAATTTTCTAGCAATTTGATGATGCTAGCGTCACCCTAATGTTTACAGTGCATCCTTACAGCTTGAGGGCAGAATTGCAGTTTTTAATGCAAACCCTTTGAAACTATGTATCCCAGCTACCCACGCATTTTCTCCTCCTCCTGTCACAAACTGTCTCTGCCTTAGCCTGCATCAAGTTCTTCTTCCCTGCACTCCATAGACAATGTCTCTTTCCTTCTACCTGGCTCTAGCTCCTTTGTGCTTTGGACTGTAGAACACTCAATCAGAGCAAGTGCAGTAGATCGATAGGCGGATCAGTCAATAGGTCCGCGCATTGCCAGCAATGTGGTTACAAGCACAAAATCAGCCAGACCCCAAGAGGACACATGATTAATGCCATTCCATGCTAAGTGGATGCCTCACTCACGTCACATGTTTAAAATCTAAAACGCCGTCTATTGTTTTATTATGACAAAATAAAAAAACTCTTCAATTGGAAAATCTGAAATGTCACAGATTCCCAGGGTAAACAGCGTTTTGCTGGTCATGTGATGCAGCAGTGAATTATTGTTGTCAATTATTTCCCCGACATACAAGTAATAAATCAATTAACCAACCAGTTAGTATAAACTCATTACAATCCAATTTTCAGAGCCTGGCAAATCCCTTTAATAGAGAAAGATCCCCTGTTCAGGAGCCTCATTTCTTGGACAGAGTGGGAAGCAGTTCCTGTCCTGTATTACGCAGACAACCTATTGATGTGATGTGCACTGTGTAATATTGCATGTCTCTTGTTTTGGCGCTGCTGCAGGTCCCAGCAGGGGTGAATTTTGTGATTAGCTTGTCAAGGAATTCTACTAACAAGTAGGGATTATCCAAAGCAGACAACCTCTTTAAGTGTGGCTCTACCTTTTCGTTAAATAATATTTTAATACTGCATGGACAGCAATTATTACTGTTATGTTTAATGGGAAAAAAGATTCACAGTGCTCTTAGGCACTCATGTATATTACCTTTGTGGAGCCTTTTCCTTTAAGGCTCAGCCATTTGTGCTGCCATGCTATAGATCAGGGGTCTCAAACTCAGCCGGGTAAGTGGGCTACATATAGAAAAAATGGGAAGTTGACGGGCCGCATTACTTTCAAATTTGATACAATACAAAATTATTGTTAATCAATTAGTTATTTGAACTACAGTCCGGCGGCTCAGTTGGCAGAGTTTGGCAGACACACATGTCAAGATTGGGCAGCCCCTTTTTAGATAGTGCCACAGTGCCATCTGTGGATGCTGCCACAGTGCCCCCTGTGGATGCTGCCACAGTGCCCTCTGTAGATGCTGCCACAGTGCCCTCTGTAGATGCTGCCACAGAGTCCTCTGTAGATGCTGCCACAGTGCCTTCTGCAGATAATGCCACAGTGCCCTCTGTAGATAATGTCACAGTGCCCTCTGTAGATAATGCCAGAGCAGTTCCCTCTGTAGAAAATGCCACAGTGCCCTCTGTAGAAAATGCAACACACCCCTAGATAATGCCACAGTGTCCTCTGTACATACTGCCACAGTGCCCTCTGTAGATGCTGCCACAGTGCCCTCTGTAGATGCTACCACAGTGCCCTCTGTAGATGCTGCCACTGTGCCCTCCGTAGATGCTGCCACAGTGCCCTCTGTAGATGCTGCCACAGTGCCCTCCGTAGATGCTGCCAGTGCCCTCTACAGATGCTGCCACAGTGCCCTCCGCAGATGCTGCCACAGTGCCCTCTGCAGATAATGCCACACACACCCCAAGTAGATAGCTCCATTGGGGCTCCCTCTAGGAGTGGAATCCCCAGCCAGAGCGTTGCCGATGCTTTGGCTGGAGATTCCTCTACTGTTGGAGCCCCTGACGTCACTGCCCATACACAGTGACATCAGGGGATCCTCCTGGACCGGAATGTGATATCAGAGGCAACCCCAGATCCGGAGTCCCGGAGCAGAGCACTAGTATAGGCTCTGCGACGGAACTCTGGGGAAGCCATTAACATCAGTGTCCATATATGGACATGGATGTCAGGGGCAACCCCAGAGCTGTAGTCCCGGGCAGAGCGCTAGTAGGCTCTTCCTGGGACTCCAGCTGTGCTCCTGACATCACTGGGACTCCTGCTCTGGGGAAGCCCCTGACATCACTGTCGATGTATGGGCAGCGATGTCTGAGGCTTCCCCAGAGCAGAGCCTATACTAGCGCTCTGCCGGGGACTCCAGCTCTGGGGAAGCCCCAGACATCGCTGTCCGTATGTGGACAGCGATGTAATTAGATTCCACAGAGTCCTGGAGCAGAGCCTATACTAGTGCTCTGCCCGGGACTCCGCTCTGGGGAAGACACTGACACACTGTCCATATATGGACAGCGATGTCAGGGAATTCCACAGAATCCCGGAGCAGAGCCTATACTAGCGCTCTGCCCAGGACTCCGCTCTGGGGAAGACCCTGACACACTGTCCATATATGGACAGCGATGTCAGGGAATTCCACAGAATCCCGGAGCAGAGCCTATACTAGCGCTCTGCCCAGGACTCCGCTCTGGGGAAGACCCTGACACACTGTCCATATATGGACAGCGATGTCAGGGAATTCCACAGAATCCCGGAGCAGAGCCTATACTAGCGCTCTGCATGGGACTTCGGCTCTAGGGAAGCACCAGACATTGCTGTCCATATGTGGACAGCGATGTCAGGGAATTCCAGAGTTCCGGAGCAGAATCTGTACTAGCGGCTCTGTATCCCGGATAATATGCTGAAGGGCAATACATTTGTACATCCGAGAACTGGCGCAGTGACACAAGTTTTGGCATTTTAGCTATTTACCAGAACATATTGAATATACAGTTATATAATCAATATGGGCTTAAAGTGCAGACACTCAGTTTTAATGTAAGGGTATTCACATCCTAATTTGAGGAAGGGTTTAGGAATTACAGCTCTTTAATATGTAGCTGCCTCTTTTTCAAGGGACCAAAGGTAATTGGACAATTATCTCAAAAGCTATTTAATGTGCTGCATGGGCTATTCCATCATTAATCCATCATCAATTAAGCAGTTAAAAGGTCGGGAATTGATTCCAGGTGTAGCATTTGCATTTGGAAGCTGTTGCTGTGAACCCACAACATGAGGCTAAAGGAGCTCTCAATGCAAGTGAATCAGACGATCGTTAGGCTGAAAAAAATTAAGAAATCCATCAGAGACATAGCACAAATGTTAGGAGTGGCCAAATCAACAGTTTGGTACGTTCTTGAAAAAAAAAGTGCACTGGTGATCTCGTCAACACTAGAAAGCCTGGATGGGAAGACAACAGTGATGGATGATCGCAGAATCCTTTCCATGGTGAAAAAAAACCCCTTCACAACATCTACCCAAGTGAAGAACGCTCTCCTGGAAGTAGGTGTATCAGTATCTAAGTCTACCATAAAGAGAAGACTTCATGAGAGCAAATACAGAGGGTTCACCACAAGGTGCCACCCATTAATCAGCCTCAAAAATAGAAAGGCCAGATTAGACTTTGCCAAACAACATGCAAAGAAGCCGCCCAGTTCTGGAACAGCATTCTTTGGACAGATGAAACTAAAATCAACCTGTACCAAAATGATGGGAGGAAGAAAGTATGGAGAAGGCTTGGAACGGCTCATGATCCAAAGCACACCACATCTTCTGTAAAACATGGTGGAGGCAGTGTGATGGCATGGGCATGCATGGCTGCCAAAGGCACTGGGTCACTAGTGTTTATTGATGATGAGACTGAAGACAGAAGCAGCCGGATGAATTCTGAAGTGTTCAGGGATTTACTTTCTGCTTAGATTCAACCAAATGCAGCAAGGTTGATTGGACGTTGCTTCACAGTCCAGATGGACAATGACCCAAAACATACTGCGAAAGTAACCCAGGAGTTTTTTAAGGCAAAGAAGTGGAATATTCTGCAATGGCCAAGTCAATCACCAGATCTCAACCCGATCGCGCTGCATTTCACTTACTTAAAACAAAACTTAATGCAGAAAGACACACAAACAAGCAACAACTGAAGACAGCTGCAGTAAAGGCCTGGCAAAGCATCACAAAGGAGGAAATCGAGAGTTTGGTGATGTCCATGGGTTCCAGACTTTAGCCAGTCATTTCCTGCAAAGGATTCTCTACAAAGTATTAAAAAAAACACATTCTATTTATGATCATGTTAATTTGTCCAATTACTTTTGAGCCCCTGAAATGAGGAGGCATTGTAGAAAAATGGTTGCAATTCCTAAACGTTTCACAGGATATTTTTTTTCAACCCCTTGAATTAAACCTGAAAGTCTACACTTCAATTGCATCTCAGTTGTTTAATTTCAAAACCAATGTGGTGGCATTAAGAGCCCAAATCATGAAGGTTGTGTCACTGTCCAAATAATTCTAGACCTAACTGTATATATAATCAGACAGTACTTTACATGCCAATCTGACTTTGTAATTTACTGGAATCAATTTCCGTGTGGCTTCCTTTATATTAGAGAGACCACACTAGAATGCCGGTCACGTATTAATCAACGTAAATACACAATTAAAATTGACAAAACAGAACTCCCGATCCCTAATAATTTGTCAAACTGTAGACACAATATTGCACAATTACGACATGAGATTATAGATGGTGTTGTTCCATTGAGGAGAGGGGGCAACAGAGAAACAACTTAAGCGATTAAAATTGAAATGGATATACAAACTTGACACACTGTAACCTAAAGAATTGAACAGGGCATTTAAAGGGAACCTATTAGTAAGTTTAAAGCCACTAAACTATAAGCATGCCGTTATCCAGCTAGGGTTTAGTGTTTCAAACATGCCAACCTTAATACGAACAAATAAGGAATAATTAAATTTACAACTTACCCAGACAAAACTGGAAGCAGCATCAGGCGCATGGGCATTGCGCACATTCAGACGAGGACAGGATACTGCACATGCACAGTGAAGCGAAATGTACTGTCCTCGGCTTTGTGTGTGCAATGCACATGCGCCCGATGCCGCCGGACTCCTTTTGTTCTAACTTATATTACAAATTATTTCCTAAACGTCCGTTTTAGAGGTAGATATACGATGGAGGTAAAAAACGCAATAAATAAGATTAACCTTGCAATAGTCGTGGATTTATATTGATGTTCCTCCAGTGGCTCTAGATCCAAGGAGCTTGTCCTTTCTTTGACTCTGCATTTAGGAGGATCAGCGCCGTACAGTGGGATTCCTTTACCTCCATCGTATATCTACAATCAGGGCCGTACCTAGGAAAAACTGGGCCCCATAGCAAACTTTTGACTGGGGCCCCCCCTGCCCTGGGTATCACTTAACCCCCACCTTGTAGAATGTGCCTCCCTATAGATTCCGCCACACAGCACCCCCTATAGATAGCACCATACAGCCCCCTGTAGATAACATCATACAGCCCCCTGTAGATAACATCATACAGCCCTTCCCCTGTAGATAACACCATACAGCCCTTCCCCTGTAGATAACGCCATACACCCCCTGTAGATAACGCCAGACAGCCCCCTGTAGATAACGCCAGACAGCCCCCCTGTAGATAACGCCAGACAGCCCCCCTGTAGATAACGCCAGACAGCCCCCTGTAGATAACGCCATACAGCCCCCCTGTAGATAACGCCATACAGCCCCCTGTAGATAACGCCAGACAGCCCCCCTGTAGATAACGCCAGACAGCCCCCCTGTAGATAACGCCATACAGCCCTATACCCCCCCTGTAGGTAACGCCATGCAGCCCCCAACAAAAAACAGCCTATAGTTTGTCCTACAAAAGACATGCATCCCCTATCCACAGGATAGGGGATACATGTGTGATCGCTGGCAGCGATAGGGAGAACGGGGGACTTTCGGAAGTTCTCCATGACAAGCCTTGGACTTCCGGCGTCTGCGCAGTTCAATAAAAATGAAAGGAGCGCTGGTCACGCATGCGCACAAGCGCGACCGGTGCACAAGTCATTTCTATGGAGCTGCAGACAGACCCCGGAAGTCCGAGGTTTGTGTCATGGAGAACTTCGGGGGACTTTCGGTCCCCCGTTCTCCTTATCGCTGGGCAACCTAGCGATGACACATGTATCCCCCTATCCTGTGGATAGGGGATGCATGTCTTTTGTAGGAACAACCCCTTCAGTGGCGTCGCGCTGTAGCAGCCATAGTGGCTGCTAGCGGAGCCTCCGGCCATGGGAAGGAGAGGGGGCCGGTGGGCGAAGGGGGCCCCGTAGCAGCCACTACTGCTGCTACTGCGGTAGTTACGCCATGTCTATAATTCAAACAACGGAAACCTACGGGTCGCCGGAACAATCCCGGGCTGCAGATCTTCTCCATTACATCGTCTACAAAGACGTTGTGCTCCTAGCACAACGCCACAAGGTGAGCACTGCTAATTTTTATATTCCAGTTCGAGTATTTTGAGTGATGCACCATGTGCGCCGTGTACCTTTTTTCTCTCTTCACGTTTTAGAGGTAGGCATGTTTGAAACACTAAACCCCAGCTGCATAATGGTGGCTCCAAACATACTGACAGGTTCCCTTTAAAGATAAGTGGTTTTTTTTAAATCCCCTTTGGTCCACAATTTGACTAGTGACTTCCTCATCCACATGTAGGTAGATTATTTTTAATATATTGTGTGAAGTTTTTTCTATTCTATTTGTCACTATATCTCTTCATGGACTAGAAACGACAGCATTACTTAATTTGAGCTTCTCATTATCATGTCTGCTTAGCACATATTTCAATCTATTTACTTTGACTGCAGTTCCTGAATGTGACATTATGGAGTCTGTGATGTTATGATGGACTATTCTTGTTATTAATAAAAAAATAATTAGTTCAATGTTTATACATCCTTAACCCCTTAATGCATTGTCACAAACATGTACGTGACAAGCGTTAAAGAGAAGCGCGCTCCAAACTCAGCAGGTGTCAGCAGTGTAATAGAGCCGACACCTCACTGCAATGGATGGAATCAAATATCACTTTGATTCCCTTTGAATCTGCATGATTAACCCCTTAGATGCCATGGTCAATTGCGATAGCGACATCTATGGGGTTAGAAAGTGGGGGTGGCCCTCTCCTGCAGCCCATCGGCCCTCGACCGTGACACAATCATCACAGGGTGCTGATGGTTGTCATGGCAGCCTGCGGGCCTAATGTTGTACTCCATCTTTGTACTCCTAAGCGCTGCCTCCAGCAGAGTTTAATTGGAGCCTGTCATATAAACTATATACTGCAATACATTAGTATAAAAAACAAACAAACAAACAAACAAACAAACAAACAAACAGTTAAATAAAGGTTTTTTTAATTTCCCCCAAAAAATTCTAAAAGTTAAACAAAAAATGTCCCCCCCATTTTCTCTCTAAAGTTATGTTAAGAAAAGAAATAAAAATGAACATAACTGGTATTGCTGTGTCTGTAAAATTCCTAACTATTACAAAATAATGTTTTTTTAACCTGCACGGTGAACGCTGTAAGAAAAAGAATTTATGTTTTTTGGTCACTTTAGCTACCCCAAAAAATGGAATTAAAAGTTAAAAAAAAGTCACATGTACCCCAACATGGTACCAATAAAAACAACAGCTCGCCTCACAAAAATTTGCCTTCGTACTGCTCAATTGATGGAAAAAAAGTTATGGCTCTTAGAATGTGGTGACACAAAGCAATTTTTTTTTAACAAATAGTTTTTTTCTTTGTAAAAGTGGTAAAACACACACAAAAACTATATAAATTTGGTGTAGGTGTACATGTTTCAGCTGGTATAATAAAGTTAGCATGTAGTTGTTATCGCACAATGAATGCCGTAAAAACTAATCCCAACAATGGGTTTAAAAACAATGGTGGAATAGCTGTTTTTTGCCCATTTCACCCCACAGAGAATTATTTTTTTTCGTTTCCCATACATTATAAGGTAAATGAAATTGTGCCATAAAAATCTACAACTCGTCCTGCAAACAACAAGCCCTCATACGGCTACGTCGACGGAAACCAAAAAAAGTTATGGCTTTTGGAATTTGGAGAGGAAAAACCTAAATTGAATTACCGAAAATTGGCCCGTTATTAAAGGGGTTTTCCCATGAGGGACATTTATGACATATCCATAGGATATGTAGATATGTCAGATAGATGCAGGTCCCACCTCTGGGACTCGTACCTATCTTTAGAACAGGGTCCCCTAAACCCCGCTCTAGCTCTTTGTGCTCACGCTGACTCCCGGCCACTTCCTGATTACATGGTCAGGACATGGTCGGGAGTTACGGAAACAGCGTAACTCGCTGAGCTACACTCTTTCTGTAAGTCCCATAGTAGTGAATGGCAGTTACAGAAGCAACGTAGTGTAATGTCTATGGCCGAGGGCCGTCGTTCAGACTTACCCTCTGACGGCCATGGACATCTGTGTTCTCGGAGGCATCTCCCTCCAGGCACTTCCGGGTTCTGGGACCATTTCGCGAAGGGGGCACGCGCCCGCTCGAGCACGGCGTTAAAGGGCCACTATGCGTCCAGTTGTCATTAATCAGTAATTAGCCCAGAATGCTGCTGGACTATAAAAAGGGCTCTGCCCACTTGATCTTGATTGTTGTTGTATACCTAAAGTTTGTCTTGCAAACGGCCTCCCAGTGTTTTCCAGTTCCCAGTGTTACCCGTCCCAGCTGCCTGTACCCTGTATCCCGTGCTACCATGCCTCTGTGCCATCTACAGTGAAAGACAAGTCGTGTCTTCCGCTGCATCTACTGTGCCATCTACAGTGAAAGTCATGCTGTGTCACCGCTACTGTCTACATTGCCTCAGGTACCCGTTCTGGACTATAGACATTGTTTTGTACCTAGTTGGCCAGCTGCTAACCCACTACGCGGTACGGCCCAGTGGGTCCACACCCCGCGTCGTGACAGTCTGCTCAGGCCATGGACCACGCTGGTTAATTCAAAGGCCTGTCACGCCTCCCAAGCCATGCAGGCGAAACTGCAGGATCTGCGAGCACGACAAGATCAACTTCTTGTGGCAGTAGACTCCATGGCACAGCAACTAGGGGCGCTAGCTACTTCCTTCTCCGCTGCTATGCAAGCTCCTCCGATCGACCCTCCTGCTACACCTCCTGGCAGCTCCAGTTCGGATGCTCGGTTCTCGCTGCCATTGCCACCTCGGTTCCATGGAGATGCAAGTACGTGCAGGGGGTTTCTGAACCAATGCCATATCCACTTCACTCTGCACGCCAGAGCATTTCCTTTGGACGGAGCCAGGATCGCCTTCATTATGTCTCAAGTCCCTGGCGTGGGCGAATCCAATCTGGGAACGACAGGGACCCGAGACTTCCAGGGGTTCATGCGGTTATTCCGTACCGTATTTGAGGAGCCTGGACGAGTCTCGTCGGCAGCCACTGCTATCTTTAACCTTCGACAGGAGGACGCCTCCGTGGGGGAATACACCATCCAGTTCCGACCCTGGCAGGAGAACTGTCCTGGAACAATGAGGCCTTGGTAGCATCCTTCTGGCATGGCCTATCGCCCGAGATCAAGGACGAACTTGCTGCTTGAGATCTACCAGCTGCCTTGGACGACCTGATTCTACTTGCTACTCAAGTGGACATAAGGCTCAGAGGGAGATCTCAAGAGATTCGACAGGAGAAACGGCTTCCTAGATTGGCGCCCAACTTCCAGCAACCCTTCTTGCCTTCTTCTTCTACTCCACCTGAGGTTCCGATGCAGGTGGATCGATTGTCTAAAATGGCTCATTATGTTCCCCTGACTGGCTTGCCTTCTGCTGCTCGACTGACTGACCTCTTCGTTCAACACATCTTCCGTCTGCACGGCTTGCCTCTGCATATTGTCTCGGATCGAGGGGTCCAGTTCACCTCGAAGTTCTGGAGAGAACTCTGCGGCCTCCTCGGTGTAAAGTTGGACTTCTCCTCGTCTTATCATCCTCAGTCCAATGGACAAGTCAAAAGGGTTAACCAGATTATGGAGAACTATCTGCGGCACTTTGTCTCCAGACGACATGATGACTGGGTTGCAGCTGCTACTGTGGGCTGAGTTCTCCTATAATAACCATACTAGTGAGTCCACCACCTCCAGTCCATTCTTCATTGTCTACGGCCAATATCCTCGTATACCTCTTCCTGTCTCTACTGTGCCTGCAGCTGACTCTGCCTTCAGGGACTTTCTGCAGATATGGCAACAGACATGATATTCTATTCTACTGGCGGTGGACCGCATGAAGAAAAAGGCAGACACTAGAAGACGAGAACCTCCCCAGTTTCTTCCAGGTACGATGGTCTGGCTGTCTTCCAGGAACATCCGGCTGAGGGTGCCGTCTTGCAAGTTTGCTCCCAGGTTCCTCGGACCCTTCGAGATTCTGCTACAAATAAATCCTGTGTCTAACAAGCTTCGGCTGCCTCCTACCCTCAAGATCCCTAACTCCTTTCATGTCTCCTTGCTGAAGCCTGTGGTCAAGAACCGCTACTCTAGGACTCCTAGTTCCGCAGTGGCTCCTGGCGGTTCATCAGGGTCCTTTGAAGTGAGAGAGATCCTGGCCACCAAGAAAGTGGGAGGAAGGACGTTTTATTTGGTGGATTGGAGGGGATTTGGTCCTGAAGAGAGGTCTTGGGAGACAGAGGAGAACATCGATGCCCCTATCCTTGTGAAGAGCTTTCTCTCCCACTCTGGCCCCAAGAAGAGGGGGGATACAGGTAATGTCTATGGTTGAGGGCCGTCGTTCAGACTTACCCTCTGATGGCCCCGGCCATGGACATCTGTGTTCTCGGCGGCATCTCCCTCCATGGAGACGCTGGCACTCACTTCCGGGTTCCGGGACTGTTTCCCGCAGGGCGCGCGCACGGCCTTAACTGGCCAGTACGTGTCCAGTTGTCATTAATCAGTAATTGGTCCAGAATGCTTCTGGACTATAAAAAGGACTCTGCCCACTTGATCCTTGCCTGAGCGTTGTTGTATACCTAAAGTTTGTCTTGCAAATGGTCTCCCAGTGTTTTCCAGTTCCCAGTGTTACCCGTTCTTGCTGCCTGTACCCTGTATCCTGTGCTACCGTGCCTCTGTGCCACCTACAATGTAAGTCAAGTCGTTTCTTCCGCTGCATCTACTGTGCTATCTACAGTGAAAGTCAAGTTGGGTCACCACTACTGTCTACATTTCCTCAGGAACCCGTTCTGGACTATAGACATTGTTTTGTACCTAGTTGGCCATCTGCTATCCCGCTACGCGGTACGGCCCCGTGGGTCCACACCCCACGTCGTGACACGTAGCATGCAAGCTACGCTGTTTCCATAACTACTATTCAGTTCTATGGGAGTTACAGAAACAGCGTAACTCAGCGAGTAACCCTGTTTTCGTAACTCCCGACCATATAATCAGTGTCAGTATACGTCTGTCCCTTTAAGATTGCCATGACTACTAGTCTAGCTTCTGGGCGGCTCTGGTTTTAGTTGCAAAGCCTATCCCACTTCTCTGTCTTTCTTCCTATCAGATTGAAGGGTGGATTATTTAAATCTGGTTTGGTTCTGACTTCTTTGCTTGTGATTCTCCTTGTTTGCATGTTTTTGATCAAGCTCTTGATTACACCCTGTACCTTTGACTATTTGAACTTTTGGAACTGGACCTCGGCTTGTCTCTGGATTTACCCCTTGCTTACTGATTTGGACATTCTGCTTGTTTGACCTTGAACTTCCTGATATCCTCTAGCTTTGTGATTTGGACTCCCTGTTTACCCCGTGGCTGTCTTGTTTTCTGTTCTGGTATTGCCTGCATTGCACCTCTTGTCCAACACAGAATTCTGTTAAAGCAACCTGGGTTCTATGCAGCCAAATCCAACCTGCCTTGCTGTGGGCTCTGGTGAGGACCATGGAGTAGCTTTAGACTCTGCTGATCAGAGTTGAGACAGATTTGAGGCAGCGGATTTACTTGCACGCTCCAGACAGCCTCCTTCTGCCTTTGGGGAATCGCTCACATAGCAATTCCATCTACTTTTACTCTGGGAATTGTCCAACTAGTGATTCCATAACAATCAGTAAGTGGTCGGGAGGCAGTGTGAGCACATAAAGGTGGAACAGGGTTTAGGAGGCCTCGTTCTAGATATAGATGCGGGTCACAGAGGTGGAACCCGCATCTATCTAACATTTCTGACAGATATCCTATGGATATGTCATAAATGTATCTGATGGGAAAAACCCTTTAAAACGACCCTCCAGTCTCAGGAAAACACTTTAAATATGATGGGGTATATAAAGAAATATTACCTGGTGCCTTCCAGTTGTGCCCCTCTGCCGTGGATCCGTAGTTTTAAGTTCCCAGGAATGTTGTCCTGGGACGTGAGGGTCGCTTTAAGGGGTTATATAAAGAGGATTTGCACTTTCAAAAAAACTCTTGATATGTCATAGAGACTTATGACAAGTTTTGATCAGTGGGGGTCCAGGTGCAGAGACCCCTAAAGTTGCTGAAACATAGGTGTAGAAACGCTAAGATGAGCACCCTGCAACTTCGACTGTGATCAGCTTTCCTCTTTAGACTGAAGACAGGCTCATAGACATTTTATGTTAGCCTGTGTGTAGCCTGACAAGGAGCACCGATCACAGTTGAAGGTGCAGAGCACTCCGTACCCGAACCCCACTGATCAAAGCGTCTGATATATCTCTACTGTTTAAGTGGTTGGGTGTTTTGGAGATGGGTGCCTCTTTGGTTTGTCAATTGGATCCATATCTACAGTGGAGGAAATAAGTATTTGATCCCTTGCTGATTTTGTAAGTTTGCCCACTGTCAAAGTCATGAACAGTCTAGAATTTTTAGGCTAGGTTAATTTTACCAGTGAGAGATAGATTATATTAAAAAAAATAAAGAAAATCACATAGTCAAAATTATATATATTTATTTGCATTGTGCTCAGAGAAATAAGTATTTGATCCCCTACCAACCATTAAGAGTTCAGCCTCCTCCAGACCAGTTACAAGCTCCAAATCAACTCGGTGCCTGCATTAAAGACAGCTGTCTTACATGGTCACCTGTATATAACACTCCTGTCCACAGACTCAATTAATCAGTCTGACTCTAACCTCTACAACATGGGCAAGACCAAAGAGCTTCCTAAGGATGTCAGGGACAAGATCATAGACCTGCACAAGGCTGGAATGGGCTACAAAACCATAAGTAAGACGCTGGGTGAGAAGGAGACAACTGTTGGTGCAATAGTAAGAAAATGGAAGACATACAAAATGACTGTCAATCGACATCGATCTGGGGCTCCATGCAAAATTTCACCTCGTGGGGTATCCTTGATCCTGAGGAAGGTGAGAGCTCAGCCGAAAACTACACGGGGGGAACTTGTTAATGATCTCAAGGCAGCTGGGACCACAGTCACCAAGAAAACCATTGGTAACACATTACGCCGTAATGGATTAAAATCCTGCAGTGCCCACAAGGTCCCCCTGCTCAAGAAGGCACATGTACAGGCCCGTCTGAAGTTTGCAAATGAACATCTGGATGATTCTAAGAGTGATTGGGAGAAGGTGCTGTGGTCAGATGAGACTAAAATTGAGCTCTTTGGCATTAACTCAACTCGCCGTGTTTGGAGGAAGAGAAATGCTGCCTATGACCCAAAGAACACCATCCCCACTGTCAAGCAAGTAGATGGAAACATTATTTTTTGGGGGTGTTTCTCTGCTAAGGGCAGAGGACTAATTCACCGCATCAGTGGGAGAATGGATGGAGCCATGTACCGTCAAATCCTGAGTGACAACCTCCTTCCCTCCACCAGGACATTAAAAATGGCTCGTGGCTGGGTCTTCCAGCACGACAATGACCCGAAACATACAGCCAAGGCAACAAAGGAGTGTCTCAAAAAGAAGCACATTAAGGTCATGGAGTGGCCTAGCCAATCTCCAGACCTTAATCCCATCGAAAACTTATGGAGGGAGCTAAAGATTCGAGTTGCCAAGCGACAGCCTCGAAATCTTAATGATTTATAGATGATCTGCAAAGAGGAGTGGGCCAAAATTCCATCTAACATGTGTGCAAACCTCATCATTAACTACAAAAAACGTCTGACTGCTGTGCTTGCCAACAAGGGGTTTGCCACCAAGTATTAAGTCTTGTTTGCCAAAGGGATCAAATACTTATTTCTCTGTGCACAATGCAAATAAATATATATAATTTTGACAATGTGATTTTCTTTTTTTTTTTTTATATAATCTATCTCTCACTTGTAAAATTAACCTAGCCTAAAAATTCTAGACTGTTCATGTCTTTGACAGTGGGCAAACTTACAAAATCAGCAAGGGATCAAATACTTATTTCCTTCACTGTACATTATACATGTGGATGTAGGTATCTATGATCCTAAAAATCTGTTACGTGATATGATTGGATGAGGGTGTACTTGACCATTCTGTCGGAGCTGCCCTATATGCACTGGCTCCATAAAAGATGGGATCAGTTTGATTGAGGATTAGGCTAGGGTTACACCGCGACTTTGGCCGAAACACAGGTGGCACAGCCAAAGATCGCTGTGTCATTCTGCCTGCATAGCAGGTAATAAAAGTCAATGTTGCCACAGCCATGACATCACCATCGCAAGAAATTCAGCGGGTTTGGATTTCTTGCAACTGTGCTGTTGTGGTAACTCGTGAAGTGACCACTTTAATTTTCATTACCTGTGATTCAGGCAGGACAAAAGTGCCATCTTTGACCGTGCTACGTGTGTAGCGGCCAAAGTTGACACGTAGCCCTAGCGTTATTGTTTATCTCTGTTGTAACTAGACGTTGAGCTGAGATAAAAGATCTAAAGTGCTGCTCATATAGAGGGACCATTCACATAAGTCCGTTGCTCCTGTCAGTTTCCCTCCAGCGTGTTTTGTAGCCGGAGGGAAACTGATGCTAGAACGGAACCCATAGCTTTCTAAGGGATCTGTCCTGGCACAGGGGACATCAGTTGTGGCCCCATACGGCGCTGGACCTGTGCAGGAGGCGGATCCAGAAACCTACCTGCAGCGTTTTTGGGTCAGGCTCCCAGGGAGGTCCGGCGCCGTATCCTTTCTATTTTAACTGTGGCAAGATGAACGCCGGGTGCTGCCGCATTCCCCTTTCTGGCAGCACCCGGCGGGAAGGTGGCCAGGTATATGTCCCGCTGTCAACTGTATCTGCGTCCTCAGGACGCAGATACAGTTGAGCCCAATTCTGAAGCAGGGAACCATCAGCTCCCTGCTTCAGAATTAGTTCAGAGCAGAGGAGCAGAGGGAGCTCCTCCGCTCGCCGAGGACTCTCCGGGCACAGCGCAACTTTAAGCAATGTGCTAGGGGAAGCCCATGACGTCACTGTGCATATATGGACAATGATGTCAGTGGCTACTGATTAAGCGGAATCCACATTGCCGATCTGGCCGCTCCTAGAAGAAACCCCTGAGGTTACTGTCCATATATGGACATTGACGTCAGGGGCTCCTCCTGGAGCGGAATCCCTGGCCAGAGTCGACAACGAGGATTCCGCTCAAGGAGTAGCCACTGACATCACTGTCCATTTATGGACATTGACGTCAGGGGCTCCTCCTGGAGCGGAATCCCTGGCCAGAGTCGACAACGAGGATTCCGCTCAAGGAGTAGCCACTGACATCACTGTCCATATATGGACAGTGGCGTCAGGGGGTCCTCTTTGAGGGAATCCCCGTCCGCAGCGTCGGCGATGCTGTGGCCGGAGATTCCGTTCAGGGAGTAACTACTGTTGTCACTGTCCATATATGGACACTACGTCAGGGGCTCCTCCTCGAGGGAATCCACAGCCACAGCGTCGGCAATGCTTTGGCTGGGGATTCCTCTGCTGGAGGGAGCTTCATTGGCACTATCTACAGGGGAAGGGGGTAGCGCTATCTACAGGGGAGCGCTGTGTGGCACAATCTACAAGGGGTGCTGTGTGGCACCATCTACAGTGGGCGCTGTGTGGCACTATCTACAGTGGGGCTGTTCACATTACAGGGGATATTGTGGCATTAGATACAGAGGGCACCGCGGCATTATCTACAGGGGGGTGTGGTACTATCTACAGGGGAAGGGGGTAGCGCTATATACAATGGAGGTGGCGCTATCTACAGGGGGGTGCTGTGTGGCACAATCTACAGGGGGCACTATGTGGTTCCATCGACAGTGGGCGCTGTGTGGCGCTATCTACAGGGGGTACTGTGGCATTATATACATAGGGCATTGCGGCATTATCTACAGGGCGGTGTGGCATTATCTACAGGGGAAGAGGGTAGCGCTATATTCAGTGGGGGTGGCGCTATCTACAGGGGGCGCTGTGTGGCACAATCTACAGCGCAGCTGTGTGGTGCCATCTACAGTGGGCGCGCTGTGGCGCTATCTACAGGGGGGCTGTGTGACATTATCTACAGGGGGTTCTGTAGCATTATATACAGAGGGCACTGCGATATTATCTATAGGGCGTGTGTGGCACTATCTACAGAGGGCACTGCGGGATTATCTACAGGGTGTGTGTGGCACTATATACAGAGGACACTGTGGCATTTATAAACAGGGGGGTGTGGCAGTATATGCAGAGGGCACTTCGGCATTATCTACAGGGGGGTTTGACACTATATACAGAGGACACTGTGGCCTACAGGGGGGGGGTGTGGCACTACATAAAGGGGGGTGTGGCACTATCTAAAGAGGGCACTGCGACATTATATATAGGGGGCTGTGTGGCACTAAATACAAAGGGCACTGCAGCATTATCTACAGGGGGTGTGTGGCACTATATGCAGAGGGCAATGCGGTATTATCTACAGGGGGTGTGTGGTACTATATACAGAGGGCACTGCAGCATTATCTACATTGGGCATTGTTTCATTATCTACACATGAAAATCATCTGTTTTTAAAAACGTGACAAAAACGGACACGGAATGGTTACAAAACAGATGCAAAACGGACCTAAACGGCCGTTTTTAACGGCCGACACCCGTACCCTGTTGTGTGAATAGAAACAACAGTAATCCCTGCATGGTGTGGGGTGGGTAGTAGACGCAGGGTGGGATTGGGTAGCTGTGAAGGCGCCAAAAGCTTGCTACTCCCTGAAGTTAGGACTAGTGTTTGGTGTCTTTGCAGACTCACCAGGCTGCATCGAAGATCTGATCTGAGGTCAGTGGACAGCAGCGGTCTTCTGGGCTCTCTCTCTCTGCGCCGGCCGTGGCGCTGCACTGATTATGACACACGTGACATTACTTCAGTGTAGCACTGAGGCCGTAGCAGAGGAGAGCCCTGACATGGTACACAAAAAGTATCTAATCTATCATGTATCCAAATTACAAGCTATGCCCAACACTGATAAAATTGGCACATTTTCAGACCCTAGACGACCTTTTTGGTGGACCACTGTGGTAAAAACTGATAGTAAAACTGATGATAACTAACGACAACTGATGGTTTTGTAGTAAAAATTCTGAAAAAGCCTGATGGCAACTGATACATTTTTTAATCAGTTTTTGCACCAGTTGTAATCACAAGAGACAAAAAAACTGATGCTGATCCAACTAATATATGTGAACGCTCCCTTACAAAGTAATCTAATGTCGGGACTCCGCTATTCTCTTAAATAGATGGCTATATTAACGGCAAGTTAGCATGTACTGTATACATTTACTTAAGACAATATCATCATAAATATGCCAGCGCCACCCCTTACTGCACTATAATTGTACCAGCGTCTATAGGACACAGGTACAATTAGAAGCAATGAATGGCCGGGTACGTTCCGTGCCCGGCCATTCAGCGCCTTTCCACGAGTGAAGTGGCGCAATACTTTGCGCCGCTTGCATCATTGAAAGGCGCTGAATGACAGGGAAAGTCATTCTGCCCAGCCAATCAGCGCCTTTTATAAACGCTTCGTTCAACCCCAGGAGACCTGCGCAGAAGAGAGCAGGTCTCCATTGCTGCCGGACGGGATTAAGGTGAGTTTAAATAGTTTGTTATTTTATTGTAAAAAAAAGTGTGTGGCTTTATCTACGAGGGTGGCTTTATCTACAGGGGGGCTTTATCTACAGGGGGGCTTTATCTACAGGGGGGCTTTATCTACAGGAGGGCTATATACTGGGGTGGGCTATCTATGGAGCACTATATACAGGGGTGGGCTATATCTACAGGGGGGCTATATACAGGGGTGGGTTATCTGTGGAGCACTATATACAGGGGTGGACTATATGTGGAGCACTATATACAGGGGTGGACTATATGTGGAGCACTATATACAGGGGTGTGCTATATCTACAGGGGGGCTATATACAGGGGTGGGCTATCTGTGGAGCACTATATATAGGGGTGGACTATATGTGGAACACTATATACAGGGGTGGACTATATGTGGAGCACTATATACAGGTGTGGGCTATATCTACAGGGAGGCTATATACAGGGGTGGGCTATGTATGGAGCACTATCTGCAGGGAGCTATATACAGGGGTGGGCTATCTGTGGAGCACTATATACAGGGGTGGACTATATGTGGAGCACTATATACAGGGCTGGGCTATATCTACAGGGGGGCTATATACAGGGGTGGGCTATCTGTGGAGCACTATATACAGGGGTGGACTATATATGGAGCACTATATACAGGGGTGGACTATATGTGGAGCACTATATACAGGTGTGGGCTATATCTACAGGGGGGCTATATACAGGGGTGGGTTATCTGTGGAGCACTATATACACGGGTGGACTATATGTGAAGCACTATATACAGGGGTGGACTATATGCGGAGCACTATTTACAGGTGTGGGCTATATCTACAGGGGGGCTATATACAGGGGTGGGCTATCTGTGGAGCACTATAGGGGGAGCTATTTGTGGGACACTATATACAGGGATGGGCTATATGGCAGGCACTATCTACAGGGGGCACGGTGTGTGTGTGTGTGTGTGTGTGTGTGTGTGTGTGTGTGTGTGTGGGACATGGTGTATGGTATGCTATTATATTTAGGGGCGTAGTGTGTGGTATAATGAGAGCTTTATTTTTGTTTATAGGTGTAGAAATGTTGGAAAAGTGAGAAGCTGAAGACATCTGGGCGGCAAACTGCAGAAATGGGCTGTGACCGGGAGAAGTCATCATAAAGGTCTGGATCGGATGGAGAATAAAAACTAGAATCTGAGACGTCACCGGTGAGTCACTTAATGTAAATGTTTATTCTGCCTCTAATCAGCACTGTAGTCACTGTATGATCTGCAGCGAGATGATGGGTGGTATGATTATGATATGATTTATTTTTTGTGAAACAGCATCTCCCAGCATATCCTTACCATTACCACCGAAAAAGGCCATACTTACAAATGGACACAGCCAGGTCAGAAACGCTGATGAAGGAGTGAGCAGGTGCTTTAAATAATAATAGTGGCTATTATTATTTAAAGCACCTGCTCACTCCTTCATCAGCGTTTCTGACCTGGCTGTGTCCATTTGTAAGTATGGCCTTTTTCGGTGGTTTTGTATATGTCCCCTTGTTTTTATCGGTTCTGTATATCCTTACCATTGTTCGGGCCATGCTGGGAGCTGGAAACAATTTAGTGCAAACCTATACGGCAGGGGTTGCACTAAATTGAGCTTAATTTGTGCTGGTGCTGTATATATATATAATGAGCTTGTTTTGGTGCTGTATATATGTAATGAGCTTGGTTCTGGTGTTGTGTATAGAATTATATTGCTTGTAAAATGTACAAATGTTTTTATGCTCGAGTTACATAAAAAAAAATGTGTAAAAGAAATGACACGTCATTGATTGGTAGAGAAAACAAACATGGCGAGGGGGAAGGAGATGTCGAGAAAGAGGTTGGGGGGGCGCCAAACTGAATCTTTGCCCCGGGTGCTGGAGAACCTAGCTACGCCTCTGCATACACCCTCTGATGACAACAGATAACACACCTGTCTCTGCCACCATCACACACATTCCTTTAAGATCAGATTTTTTGGCCAAACACAGGAGTTGGCACAAAAGAAAAAGATGTGTCAGTCTGTTCTTTATACGTGGTATTGCAGTTCAGCCCTTTCAGTTTAATGGGACTGAGCTGTAATACTAGTCACCGTCCATGGACAGCTGTGGCGCTGTTTCTGGAAAAAAGTTAATAATTTTTTTCTAATACTGAACAACACGTTTAACTGAAGAATTAATACAATGAGAATGTTCCACTAATGCATTTAATTTCTACAACCGATTTAATGTTAGAGTTGTGAACTTCATGTAATATTTATGTTTATTCATGTGTATCCTGTCTGTGGTTTTGTTTATGTCTTCTCTTGCATGCATTCACATGTACAGTGCATAGTGCCTATCTGCCAAGTAGGACATTTTTCACCATTTGTGAGTCACTGGATATAATCACTTTCAAAAGTCACGTTTCTATAAAATATAATGATATTCCCATGCTGGGAAGTAATAAAATAAAGGTTAACTGTGGAGGTAGATAGAAAACTTATTTGTAATTTTTTTTCGTATTTCTGTCATTTATTACAATTTTTTTTAATGCTGTCAATTTAACAGCATAACAGGATATGTCAACATAAACAACATAAATGTCAGATAGATGCGGGTCCCAGCTCTGGGACTCGAACCTATCTCCAGAATTGGGCCCCCTAAACCCCGTTCAGCCGCTTTGTGTTGCGGCTGAATGAGGTGAATTCCGACCATGAAAAAGGTTAAATGGTCGTGACTTACGTAAACAGCGTAACTCGCTGAGCTACGCTGTTTCTGTAAGTCCCATAGAACAGAATGGTAGTTACGGAAACAGCGTAGCTCTGATGCTACGCTGCTTCCGTAACTGCCATTCACTACTATGGGAGTTACGGAAACAGCGTAGCTGTTTGGGCTGTGACAGCTATTTCTGCGTTTATGACAGTGGTAAAAAAAAGTATAAATGAACTTCAGTTTTCACATAGTGGTTGCGATTTAGTACATCCAAATTTAACTACTGGGGAGATTATAGCCATTGAGACATTGTCAAATGACAAATCCATGACTATCAAGCCCACGGAAAAAGGCAGTGCCTTGGTAGTCATAGATACAGCACAATATTTGGAGGAGATAATGGGAGGTGGTTTTAAACTATGCAAAATTTAAAATCAAACATTTTCTCGTGTCTCTGGTCAATGATGCTGTGTTTGCAGCCATTATTGACAGGGATTTTCCCATCTTGGACATTTGTGGCATATCCACAGAATATGCCATAAAAGTCTGATAGATGCGGGTCCCACCTCAGGGACCCCCACCTATCTCTAGAATGGGGCCCCCTAAACCCCGTTCTAGCTACTCTGCTCCGCTGCCACCCGGTCACTTCCTGGTTAGGTGGTCAAGAGTTACGGAAACAGTCACTGAGCTACGCTGTTTACATAACTCCCACAAAAGTGAGTAGCACGGTGAGCTACGCTCTTTTCGGAACTCGGTAGCTACTGAAACAGCGTAGCGCACTATGCTACACGGTTTGAATAACTCCCATTCACTTCTATGGCAGTTACGGAAACAGCGTAGCTCAGTGAGCTCGGTTGTTTCCGTAACTCCCGACCACCGAACCAGGAAGTGGCCGGGAGGCAGCGGGAGCCAAGTAAGCTAGAACTGGGTTTAGTTGTCCCCATTCTAGAGATATGTGCGGGTCCCAGAGGTGGGACCCGCAGCTATCTGACTTTTATGGCATATCCTGTGGATATTCCGTAATTGTCCAAGATTAGAAAACCCCTTTAACCCCTTAACGCATTATCACATAACTGTACGTGATAAGGGTTAAGGGGAAGTATGGAGCACGCTCACGGGCTGAGCGCGCTCCATACACAGTGGGTGATGGCTGTGTAATACAGCCGACACCACACTGCAACGTGCGGAATCAAAGATCACTTTGATTCCACCCGTTTAACACCTTAAATGCAGCGGTCAATCGCGACCAAGGCATTTAAAGTGTTAGAATAAGGGGGGCGCCCCCTCAAACAAGCCATTGCGCCCCCCCTCCCGTGGCACGATTGCGCGGTTACAACGGTTGTTATGACAACCTGGGGGCCTAATAAAGGCCCCCAGGTCTGCCATCTTTGTACTCCTTTGAAGTTCTGACTCAGGGCTCTGTCAGGGCTTCAAAGGAGACTGTCAGAATCACGATATACTGCAATACATGAATCATGAATCATGATTCAAGTCCCCTAGGGGGACTAATAAAAAAAGTTAAAAAAAAGTTAAATAAAGTTGTTTTTTTATGTTTCAAAAAAAATGTGTTCCAAAAAAAAAGTATTAAAAGTTCCAAAAAAAAACTTTTCACATTTTTTCTATTTAAAAAAAATAAAAGTTAATACAACTGGTATCGCCGCATCCATAAAAGTCCGAACTATCACAATATAGCGTTGTTTAACCCGCATGGTGAAGGCAGTAAAAAAAATATATTTATAAAACATGCAAATTGCTGTTTTTTGGTCACCTTAGCGCTCCAAAAAAATTAAATAAAAAGTGATCAAAAAGTCACATATACCCAAAAATGGTATCGGTGAAAACTACAGCTCGCCCAGGAAAATGTAAGCCCTCACATCGCTAAATTGATTGAAAAATGAAAAAGTTATGGCTCTCAGAATATGGCGACACAAAGGATTTTTTTAATTTAGCAAATCGTTCTATTTTTTTAAAAGTGGTAAAACATAAAACAAAACATATACATTTGGTATCGCTGTAATCGTATCAACCTGTAGAATAAGGTGAATATGTTGTTTTTACCGCCTGATAGACACCGTAAAAACAAAACCCCCCAAAAAATGATGTCATCGCTGTTTTTTTGTCCATTTCACCCCACAAATATTTTTTTTTGTCAGCTTCCCAGTACATTATGATAAGCTAAAAGTAGAGTGAAAAAACACGGCGCCACATGTGTGTATCAATTGTGAATTTGATGGGCAAAAGATCGTAACTGCTCACCTGTTAAGTTGAAAGTAATCTGCGAATACAAAGCTGCTGCCGATCCCAATGCAAAACTCCAAAGAGATGCCAAAATTAATTGATAAAGAATAAAAAACGGGATACTGAGGCGCTGCTTGATAAAGAGTTAATACATTTAATTAAGGTAGTATAAATAATAGACAATTGCTACGCGTTTCAACGCCGGACTGGCGTCTTCCTCAGGCAAGTTAAGATGACAGCAAGGAGGCACATATTTATACACATATGGAATGCAGGGCTAATTGAGCCAAATTCAGACCAGAGTCCTGAAAAAACCGCCAAAGCCAGCGGGTCAGAGTTCAATCCAAACGTAAAGTGTTAAAACAATTCATTGTTGTCATATGTTAACAACATTAATGGAATTAAAATGATCAGACAGTACATAACCACATAATTGCATAATAATATAGTAATTAAATCATTTAAACGAAATAGCATAAAATATTTGCGTGAAAAGGCAATGGATTATGAAATTGCACATTGAACATAAACTTAAATAACACAAGAATTAAAGTGAGATAAATAAAAATGCGTTTTGCATTTGCAACTGCTGGATACATATAGAAATAATTGTACCAACAATAGCAACGCGTTGTCATGGAGACCAGAAGCGACACAGCCGGGAAGGAAGTCAAAACGCCAGTGGAACGCAAGGTGAGACGCACAGCAAGCATCTCATAGGGCGCAGGCAGGACAAGTGTTTGTTTATGACACAGCAGGGAAGGAAATCAGAAAGCCAATGGAACGCAAGGTGAGACGCATAGGCCGTTGTCATGACGACCGCTATCAAAGGAGATACGGTGGCCGGGAGAGTCCAATCGAACCCATGGAACGCACAGTGACACGCAGGGTCGCGCATACAGAGAACCTAAGGGTTGCAACGAAACGAGGTCTGGAGCGTCACAAAAATGTAAGTAGAAAGATTATATTTAGATGTTATTCTATCAATAATGTGCGGACTATTGAAATAATGGTAATTTTGGTAGGAAAAAATACAGGTATTGTCTGGAGTACTGATGAAATAAGAAAATACAAGAAAAAACTGGACACCTCCTCTATAATAGAAGAATAAAATATTAAAATGAAAAAGAATTAAGCAATATTAATATTAATAAGAAGAAGCTCATATGTAAAAATGCTTTAAAAGGTGCATTTTTTAAAATTAGTAAAGGATATCAGTCCAATGTAGATTCTGCGATGTCATTGAGGCCATTGTATCCAAATTTCCTTCCCTGCTGTGTCATAAACAAACACTTGTCCTGCCTGCGCCCTATGAGATGCTTGCTGTGCGTCTCACCTTGCGTTCCACTGGCGTTTTGACTTCCTTCCCGGCTGTGTCGCTTCTGGTCTCCATGACAACGCGTTGCTATTGTTGGTACAATTATTTCTATATGTATCCAGCAGTTGCAAATGCAAAATGCATTTTTATTTATCTTACTTTAATTCTTGTGTTATTTAAGTTTATGTTCAATGTGCAATTTCATAATCCATTGCCTTTTCGCACAAATATTTTATGCTATTTCGTTTAAATGATTTAATTACTATATAATTATGCAATTATGTGGTTATGCACTGTCTGATCATTTTAATTCCATTAATGTTGTTAACATATGACAACAATGAATTGTTTTAACACTTTACGTTTGGATTGAACTCTGACCCGCTGGTTTTGGCTGTTTTTTCAGGACTCTGGTCTGAATTTGGCTCAATTAGCCCTGCATTCCATATGTGTATAAATATGTGCCTCCTTGCTGTCATCTTAACTTGCCTGAGGAAGGCGCCAGTCCGGCGTTGAAACGCGTAGCAATTGTCTATTATTTATACTACCTTAATTAAATGTATTAAATCTTTATCAACCAGTACTTTATGAGGTACAATAAATGGTGGCATGAAAAACTACAAATTGTTCCGCAAAAAACAAGCCCCCATATTGTTATATAGACGGAAAAATAAAAAAATTATAGCTTTTGGAATGTGGGGACGAAAAAACAAAAGTGAAAATCCAAAAAATGGAAGGGGTTAAGGGATTTTTTAGTGGCAGAACATCCGGTGACACCGGTATTATATTACATACCCAAGATCCACAAGTCATTGCTGAATATGCCTAGACGACCAATTGTTTCTGGTCAGGGGTTGATTTTCAGCTAGATTGCCATCTTCCTTGACAAAATTATTAAAGTCCATGCCATCTCTACTTCCTCTTACATACAGTATACTACTTAAATTTTAGTTAAATTAAATGAGGTGACGATGGATAATGATTGTATTTTGGTGTAATTTGACGTTTCTACTCTGTATATGTCTATCCATGACACCCAAAGGTTGTAAACCATCTGTAAAATCTTAAACATCTCCAGTTATATCCCTGACTGTATAGACTTTGTCATGGACTTGTTGGAAATCGTATTGATGGAAATGTATTTCCTGATTAAAGGATAAAAAAAAAATTCAGAGAAGGGGGACCATCATGGTCTCTAATGTGGTGCCAAGTTATGCTCTCAAAGAGAACTGTGTGTATGTATTCCACCACTTCAGACATGTACTGAAGTGGTGGTGATACATAGACAACATCTTTGTCATTTGGAAGGGATCGAGATGGAATTAGAGGACTTTTTCTAATTCCTTAATGGCATGGATGAACATATTAAGTTCACAATGGTGTCCTCAACAACATCATTACAGTATACAAAAAGGGTAATAGATTAGGAACAGACCTATTCATTAAACCCACTGACTGCAATAATTTATTGAGTTATGACAGTCACTCCCCCAGAGTGATGGTTGACTTCTTGCCATTCAGCCAAATGTTGCGGGACAAACAGCATTTGTCTGATAGTTTAAAGGAAATGCTTTGTCGATTTACAAAGTTGTTTGATAGACAGACCAAAAAGGTGGAGGGAACCACCAGGAGAGATCTCCTTTGTAAATTAAGCCCTAAAAATCATTTCCTGAGAATTGTTTTTTTCTCCACTTATTCACAGCTAAGTATTCAGATAGGATATATTCTTCTGGAAAAAATGGCATGTGTTAAATAGTGTGTTTCACTTGATCCCAGAGTGTAAGGTCCCTCCATGTATGGCATACAAACATCGACAAAATCTTAAAGACCGTCTGGTGCATGAAAATGTAGGGCCATTGCATAGCACTCGTCAAACCTTTTTGCGCAGTTGGAGAACATGATATTTTCCATGCCTTAAATGTGGCAATTGTGGCAACATGGTCAGAAGTGATGTATTTACACATCCCCAAACGAATGTCAAGTACAAAATGAAACATGTTCTTACTTGTACTTTAAACCATGTAATTTATATTTTACAGTGCCCATGTAACCTTCTTTATGTTGAAGAAACAAGTGAGTGCAGAGTAAGAATCAATCAATTATTAGCACTAAATAAAAGGATTTGCCTGTGTAAAAACATTTATCGAGGCAAACCATATGACATTGGACGGTACCCCCTGAAGTGGCGCCACCTATGATTCCGATTATGTGTGAACATTACTAGTGCAGAGTTTTGTTAAACCCTTCCCGCTTTGGCCAGTTTTGACCTTCCTGACAGTCTCATTTTTCAAATCTGACATGTTTCACTTGGTGGTAATAACTTCGGAATGCTTTTACCTGGTATCCAAGCGATTCTGAGATTGTTTTCTCGTGACACATTGGACTTTATGTTACTGGCAAAATTTGCTCGATACATTCATTATTTAATTGTGAAAAACACCAAAATTTTGTGTAAAATTGCAAAATTTAGCATTTTTCTAAATTTAAATCTATCTGCTTCTAAGACAGGCAGTTATACCACACAAAATTGTTGCTAATTAACATCCCCATTAGTCTACTTTAGATTGGCATCGTTTTTTGAACATAGTTTTATCTTTCTAGGATATTACAAGGCTTAGAACTTTAGCAGCAATTTCTCACATTTTCATACCTTCTATACTTTTGTATTTTTTGACATTGCAAGAAAATTTCAAAAGGCTATTTTTACAGTGGTCAGGTCAGTTGTGAAGTGGCTTTGAGGGCCTTATATATTAGAAACCCCCAATAAGTCACCCCATTTTAAAAACTTCACCCTTCAAAGTATTCAAAACAGCATTTAGAAAGCTTCTTAACCCTTTGGACGTTTCACAGGAATTAAAGCAAAGTAGAGGTGAAATGTACAAACTTCATATTTTCTTTTTTGCAGAAATTCATTTTTAATCAATTTTTTTTGTCACACAGAAGGTTTTACCAGAAGAATGCAACTCAATATTTATTGCCCAGATTCTGCAGTTTTTAGATATATCCCACATGTATAATCACAGGCCTTAGAAGCAAAGAAGCACATAGTGGATTTTGGGCCTCCCTTTTATTAGAAAATATTTTAGGCACCATGTCAGGTTTGAAGGGCTCTTGCAGTGCCAAAACAGTGGAAACCCCCCAAAAGTTACCCAATTCGGGAAGCTAGACCCCTCAAGGAAATTATCTAGGGGTATAGTGAGAATTTTGACCTTACAGGTTTTTTGCAGAAGTTATTGGATGTAGGCCGTGAAAATTAAAATCTACATTCTTTCAAAGAAAATGTAGGTTTAGCTAATTTTTTCTAATTTCTACAAGGACTAAAGGAGAAAAAGCATGACAACATTTGTAAAGCAATTTCTCCCAAGTAAAACAATATCCCACATGTGGTCATAAATGGCTGTTTGGACACACTGCAGGGCTTAGAAGAGAAAGAGCGCCATTTGACTTTTGGAGCTCAAATTTAGCAGGAATGGTTTGCGGAGGCCATGTCGCATTTGCAAAGCCCCTGAAGGACCAAAACAGAGAAAACACCCAAAAAATCACCTACTTAGGAAACTACACCCCTTGAGGAATTAATATACGGGTGTAGTGAGCATTTTGACCCAACAGAGGTTTCATAGATTTTATTAGAATTGGGCAGTGAAAATAAAAACAATCCTTTTTCTTCAATAAGAAGTAGCTTTAGCTCAACATTTTTCATTTTCTCAACAAATAAAGGAAAAAAAGAACCACAACATCTGTAAAGCAATTTCTCTGGAGTACGGAAATACCCCATATGTGGTCATAAACTGCTGTTTGGGCACAAGGCAAGGATCAGAATAGAAGGAGTGCCATTTGGCTTCTGGAGTACAGATTTTGCTGGATTTATTTCTTGGCACATGTCGCTTTTGCAAAGCCCCTAAGTTACCAGTACAGAGGAAACTATACAAAAGTTACTCCATTCACGAAACTACACCACTTGAAGAATTAATCTATGGGTGTAGTGAGCATTTTGACCCCACAGATGTTTCAGACATTTTATTAGAATTGGGCAGTGAAAATAAAAAAAATCCTTTTTCTTCAATAGTAGCTTTAGCTCAAAATTTTTCATTTTCTCAACAAAATACATGAAAAAAAGAACCACAACATTTGTAAGGCAACTTGTTCAGAGTACAACAATACCCCATATGTGGTCATAAACTGCTGTTTGGGCACACAGTAGGGCTCAGAATGGAAGGAGCACCATTTGGCTTTTAGAGGACAGATTTTGCTGGATTGGATTCTGGTCGCTATGTCACATTTGCAAAGCCCCTGTGGGACCAAAACAGTGGAAACCCCCCAGAAGTGGCCCCATTTTGGAAACTACACCCCTCAAGGTATTCACCTAGTGGTGTAGTGAGCATGTTATCCATGCAGGTGTTTTGCAGAAATTAGTGTGCACTTGATGTTGCAGAGTGAAAATGGGAGTTTTTCCATAGATATGCCAATATGTGGTGCCCAGCTTGTGCCACCATAACAAGACAGCTCTCTAATTATTATGCTGTGTTTCCGGGCTTTAGAAACACCCTACATGTGGCCCTAATCTAAGGCAATAATGTTACTTCAAAATTATCTTAAAATATATTATATATTATGAAATGGAAAAAGAGTTAAAGATATACTCCAAAGTTACATGTTTCATTCATATCTATAGGGTTAATACTTTACCTGGTATGTATCCAATATACTTCTCATTGTAAACGATTTCTCCTTATGGAGTCGTCATTATTGCCTGTTATTTCCTCTAAGATGTACCATTTTAGGTTGTAGACCTTATGTTTTGCCTCAAATAAATGTTTCGCTACAGTGGTTTCTCTGTGTCTTCTTATAGTTGTTGTTGTGGGGGTGCTTTGATCTTTATTTTTTTGTCCAAAAGTTTTTATTTCTGAACGATATTCATTTATGCGAGTTTTTATGAATCGCATAGTCTGTCCTATGTATACGTTTCCACAGGGACATTTTAGAGGATAGATGACAGTCTTGCAGTTAAATTACCCTTTGATTTTGATTGAATAGCCTTTAGTTGGATGGCAAATGGAATTTCCTTTAATAATTGAACAACAATTCATGCAAGAAAGACATGGGAATGTACCATTTTTAGGTGTATTAAGGAATATTTGTTTAGATATAGGTCTTTCTTTAATATCTGCCCTTATAAGTTGATTTGAAAGGGATTGTACTTTGCGATATATGAATTGTGATTTTTCATTAAATAATTTTCCGTATTTAGGTTAAAATTTTAACATATCCCAATGTTTATTAATAGTTCTTTTAATCAGTTTAGAGTGGCTATCGTAGGTGGAAATAAATCGATGTCTGCCAGATGGTCATATTATATATGTGGTCAAATGACCAATCTGGATGGATACTAGAAAAGAAGAAAAAACACACGGCGCCACATAGTGCAATTATCCGGAGGTCAAAAAGCAACAATAGATGCTAGGGTGATTTGCACTCACCTAGTTGGGTTATGCTGACCAGGCATAACACTGTTGGAGGGTGTGGATCGATCTCCAGGGAGCACACTGCTAAGGAGATGCGAAGTCAGGAGACACACCCAAGGTGTGTCCAGCCAAATGCGATCTGTAGCTGCTGCCAAGGTCCAAGGGCCGGTAAACGCGAATTCACCGTCAGATATGAAGGTATAGGATAGAAAAAAGGGGGACCAGTGCAAGGCGCTGCTAATATCAATTAGGGTGTTTATTAAAGAGGGGAAAAATGGTAGGCTACGCGTTTCGACGCAGGAATTGCGTCTTCATCAGGCCATGAACATACACAAAAGAACATCTCATATATATATACACATGTCAGTAATCAAAAACCGACCAATCACCAGGAGGAAACAGGGAGGGGACACAGAGAGTTTGCTACGAGGAATAAGACAAAAAGCCGAAACAAGAACAAACACGTATGATTGAAGAAATATGTGTCAATTAGATAAAAGAGCAATATGATAATTGAATTTAACATATAGGAAAAAATAACAGAACATAATAATATAAACCCAATTGATAAGATATATACAATGTTTAATATACAGGCCGTATTGATAACACAAAAAGCCGGCAATTAGGACTAGCGGTAAGATAAAATACTATATAATTCTCAAAAGGAAAGGAAAATTTCTAAGGCTATTAAAAACGAAAAAAACATTTAATAATTAGACCTGACGATTCTGAATAAAAATTACGATAATATAACCATGCATAAATTCATAGGAGACCAGAATACTAATCACCGCAAAGAAGGAAAAAACAGTGGCGTCTTCGTAGTCATAACAACACCACTATTATGCTAATACATCGGTACGCGAGTACCATGTTGGATGAGTAAAACGATTTATATAAAATACAAATTAAGCAAATTATCATTATGCCTACATAAAAAAATGATTTCGAAAAGAAGTCACGAATTATTGGCTCGAAAATCGTAAAGGGCGATCAAGCATTTAAAATTAGAATAAAATCTATATTCAATGGAACATCAGAACCAATAAAAAATATGTATGTATAAAACTATAATACATAATAAAAAATTCCAAACCAGTCTAAAAAACCACTTACTATAATACTCTCATAAACCAAAAGAAGGATGACATCTAAGATGATTTAATGCCATAGTTATACATTAATTATATGTTATATTAATATTAATAATACCATTAATAACACGGATTTTCAACCCAAAATATGAAGCAATATATATATTACGGGGAATAAGGACGACATCACTGCAATGACAAGAGGAATAATTATATAACAGAACATCTGATTATGAAAAATACGCCTGATGTTAGAATAAAATATAATATAATAAACCTATATTGGATTTGTGACTTTATTTGTAATTTTTTTTGTATCTACGAGGACAATTACTGGTTGTATATATATACGGGAGACAAAACTATTTACGATTTGGAACTAATCTAAAGAGGACTCACTAATATCATTCAAACCTTCAGGGTGAAGTGTACACAATTTGTAGATCCAATAATTCTCACGCTGTTTTAAACATAAAAATCTATTAGTATAGTCTGCAGGTATTTGCTCAATGGGAGTAATGCTTATACAGTCGAAATTGCAATTATGTCTATATAGGCAATGTCGGGATACACTATGTTTAGAAAAACCTCTGCTAACATTTGACCTATGATTATTGATCCTTTTACGTAGGGTTTGGGTAGTACGTCCTATATACTGTAATTTACAAGTGCATTGTAGCAGATAAACGACATATTCACTGCCACAATTTAATAAACTTTTAATGCCAAATGATTCTGATGTTACTATAGACGTAAAATTGGTGACCTTATGTGTAATGTTGGAACAGCACATACACCTGGGCAAACCGCAACGAAATGAGCCTAATAGTGATGGTTGCAGTCTTGAGATGCATAAATTTCCTTGGTTTTGCAATTTACTTGGGGCCAATAAATTTTTAAGAGTTTTGGACCTTCTAAAAGTGACCTTAGGTAAAGGGGGAGTAACCCCTTAAGTACCGGATCGTTACAAAGGATATGCCAATGCTTACACAGGATTGACCTAATCGATTTACTCCCAGCATTAAAGGTCGTAATGAAATTATATTTATAATCAAAATGGTCAACTTTCTTATCCACTACTTTTACACATTCTTCTTGAGTCATTTCTGTTGCTCTGGATTGTGCTCCTTCAATAAGACTAATCGGGAAATGTTTCTCCCTAAATCTTTTCCTTAAAATCAAACATTCATTTTTAAAATCAACCGGATTGGAGCAGTTTTTCCTAATTCTCCGAAATTGTCCAAAGGGGACATTCCGGAGCCACGGAGGATAGTGGGCACTTGTAAAATCCAGATAGCTATTTACATCCACTGTCTTGAAATGTGTTCTGGTTGTGAATGTGTCACCATTTCTACAGATAGTTAGATCTAGAAAATCAATTGAGTCTTCCGAATATGTGTGCGTAAAATTCAAACCATAGGAATTTGTATTTAAAAATTCAATAAAGGAAATAGCAGAGGCCTCATCGCCATTCCATACAAAAAACAAATCGTCGATAAAACGTTTATAGAATAGTATATTCTTGCGAAACGGATGCTCACACCAAATAAGATTGTTTTCAAACTGGCCCATATAAAGGTTTGCATAAGATGGGGCAAACCTGGAACCCATTGCGCATCCCTTGATTTGACGATAATATTTATTTTCGAACCTAAAAGTGTTGTGTTGTAAGATAAAATCAATACATTGTATTAAAAAATTATTTTGTTCAGTTGGTATGCGGACTTCCATAGACAAAAAATGAGAAATAGCTTCAATCCCTAAAATGTGTGGAATATTAGAATATAGTGCAGATACGTCTGCTGTGAGGAAACTCACTTTGCTAAACTTATAACCATCATTAAATACCTTGAGATCCCTGATGAGCTGTGAAGAATCCTTCAGAAAGGAGGGTAAATCTAGGACGAAGGGCTGAAGATGTAAATCTAAATAATGAGACAGGTTACTCGTGAGAGAACCTATACCTGAAATAATAGGCCGACCAGGTGGGGAAGAAATGGATTTATGGATTTTCGGTAAATGATATAAAAATGGTGTATTTGGAAATTAAACTTTTTTTCTTTTTTTGATAAGAGACCCTTAGTAAATGCTGACCCTATCAAATGGTTATATTCAATGAGATCGGATGGTATAGTGTTTGTTGTCAATTTTTCATAGAACGTAACATCAGATAAAATTCTATATGCCTCATTTATATATTCTGGACGATCCTGGATGACAATACCCCCTCCCTTATCAGCTGAGCGTATCACAATCAGATGATTATTTTGAAGGGATTTCAATGCTCTTCTTTCACAAAATGAAAGATTGTCAATTATCATATTAGGTTTTTCCAAAGCTTTGAATTCGTTACCAACTAAAGTGGAAAATGTATCCAAATAAGGACCTCTATGGTGTAGGGGATAAAATGATGACTTGGAATGTACCTCCACCTGGACGGGTGGTGGTGCATCTATAGGGGGACTGTCGCCAGGAGGACCTGGCACAGTTAACGCATGAGGTGTTAACGAAAAATGCCTAAGTAAAGTCAGTTTTCTGATGAATCTATTTAAATCCATAAACAAATTGAAACCGTCAGGCATGGAAGTAGGGCAAAAGGACAACCCCTTGGATAAAAGTGCATTTTCATTATCCTTGAGAATGTAACTAGAAAGATTGAATATTTCTATTGTTTTAGTCTGTGTTTTTTCGATAGTTTGGATTGGTTTACTATGTCTGTTTTTCCCACCTCTACATCCTCTAAATCTATTTCTAGCTTTCTTTTGGTAGAAATTTTTAGAATTTTTGGAAAGAAAGATGTTATTGCTTGGGATTTGGGGCTTGTGAGGTAAGGTAGAAGAAATTCCTGTGAATGTGAAATGGGAGTGACCGGGGGCATTGTGATGTGTAGGGGTAGCCCTAAAAAAGAGACCGTAGCTAAAGTATTATCCATGAATTGTGAATGTTCACTTGGGTTATTGATCGGTTGTAACAGAGATTCATCCGGACTATCAGTAATTGCCTGTGTTTCATGTAGGGATAATTCTAATAAAGATGGGGGAATATGATTTGTGACCGAACAATCAATGGAATCATTGAAGAGGGGAGACTGCATAGGTAATGACGGGGGAGTATCAGGTGCAAGATTGAGGAGTTTGAGATGAGCTTGAAGATCTGTAGATTTAAATGCATGTACTGGAATAGAACCCAAGGGGAGACTGTTGTGGGTGGGTGCATGTTTGGGAAGGGAGATGATAGGAATAGGGGTAAATGCTAGCAAATTTTTGGTAATTTTGACTGGAATGGATGTGGGTGTAGTTCTGGTGGTTCTAGTTACAGGGCCTCTATTTTTGAAAAAAGTGCTATTTTTAATCAAAGCTCCTGATTGGGCATTGGAGACAGTGTGATTGAAGTGAACCTTATTAACAGTGGTAACCAAGGGCGTTTGTGTGATTTGGACGGACTTGCTAGCCCTCCAATCGCCTGATATATCAGTCTGATAATCCTGTCTATCCCTCTTCAGTTTTTTGGTTTTTCTAATGATTAAATCCTTTTCAAAGGCATTTAATCTATTTTTGGTGGATACCTCCAGATTGTTAAAATCTGGATGCTCAAAAAAGGTCTTAAGTTGTTCACAAATTGATATGATGTTGTGGGTCAATAAATTACAACTAGCTTGTCTTTTGGCAAGCAATAATTTCAAAAAACCAATGGAGCAGTTCTTTGCATGATCCAGCCAGGTATGACTGAATTGTGGATCATTTTGGTAGGGTGTGTAGAATAAAATTCTCAAACCCCTAGGTGTAATATTCTCAGTAATGTACATTTCCAAAAAACAACAATCAATATTCTGGAATGCTTCATCTTTCAGATTATTCTCAAGTGTGAGATACAAGTCAGTCATTTCCTTTGTTCTTTCAATCGAGAAACCATTACTCACTGTTGGAGGGAATTCGTCCAAAGTGTCCACTCCAATGGAACTGGAAATTAAAAGCTCCCGAGATCGTTTCCTTTCCGTGACAAAATCCAACATTGTGGAGAAGCAAATGCAAAGATCCAAGGTCCAATCCTTTGTAAATCAAGAGGCAGGACACCTGGTCGGCCTATTATTTCAGGTATAGGTTCTCTCACGAGTAACCTGTCTCATTATTTAGATTTACATCTTCAGCCCTTCATCCTAGATTTACCCTCCTTTCTGAAGGATTCTTCACAGCTCATCAGGGATCTCAAGGTATTTAATGATGGTTATAAGTTTAGCAAAGTGAGTTTCCTCACAGCAGACGTATCTGCACTATATTCTAATATTCCACACATTTTAGGGATTGAAGCTATTTCTCATTTTTTGTCTATGGAAGTCCGCATACCAACTGAACAAAATAATTTTTTAATACAATGTATTGATTTTATCTTACAACACTTTTAGGTTCGAAAATAAATATTATCGTCAAATCAAGGGATGCGCAATGGGTTCCAGGTTTGCCCCATCTTATGCAAACCTTTATATGGGCCAGTTTGAAAACAATCTTATTTGGTGTGAGCATCCGTTTCGCAAGAATATACTATTTTATAAACGTTTTATCGACGATTTGTTTTTTGTATGGAATGGCGATGAGGCCTCTGCTATTTCCTTTATTGAATTTTTAAATACAAATTCCTATGGTTTGAATTTTACGCACACATATTCGGAAGACTCAATTGATTTTCTAGATCTAACTATCTGTAGAAATGGTGACACATTCACAACCAGAACACATTTCAAGACAGTGGATGTAAATAGCTATCTGGATTTTACAAGTGCCCACTATCCTCCGTGGCTCCGGAATGTCCCCTTTGGACAATTTCGGAGAATTAGGAAAAACTGCTCCAATCCGGTTGATTTTAAAAATGAATGTTTGATTTTAAGGAAAAGATTTAGGGAGAAACATTTCCCGATTAGTCTTATTGAAGGAGCACAATCCAGAGCAACAGAAATGACTCAAGAAGAATGTGTAAAAGTAGTGGATAAGAAAGTTGACCATTTTGATTATAAATATAATTTCATTACGACCTTTAATGCTGGGAGTAAATCGATTAGGTCAATCCTGTGTAAGCATTGGCATATCCTTTGTAACGATCCGGTACTTAAGGGGTTACTCCCCCCTTTACCTCAGGTCACTTTTAGAAGGTCCAAAACTCTTAAAAATTTATTGGCCCCAAGTAAATTGCAAAACCAAGGAAATTTATGCATCTCAAGACTGCAACCATCACTATTAGGCTCATTTCGTTGCGGTTTGCCCAGGTGTATGTGCTGTTCCAACATTACACATAAGGTCACCAATTTTACGTCTATAGTAACATCAGAATCATTTGGCATTAAAAGTTTATTAAATTGTGGCAGTGAATATGTCGTTTATCTGCTACAATGCACTTGTAAATTACAGTATATAGGACGTACTACCCAAACCCTACGTAAAAGGATCAATAATCATAGGTCAAATGTTAGCAGAGGTTTTTCTAAACATAGTGTATCCCGACATTGCCTATATAGACATAATTGCAATTTCGACTGTATAAGCATTGCTCCCATTGAGCAAATACCTGCAGACTATACTAATAGATTTTTATGTTTAAAACAGCGTGAGAATTATTGGATCTACAAATTGTGTACACTTCACCCTGAAGGTTTGAATGATATTAGTGAGTCCTCTTTAGATTAGTTCCAAATCGTAAATAGTTTTGTCTCCCGTATATATATACAACCAGTAATTGTCCTCGTAGATACAAAAAAAATTACAAATAAAGTCACAAATCCAATATAGGTTTATTATATTATATTTTATTCTAACATCAGGCGTATTTTTCATAATCAGATGTTCTGTTATATAATTATTCCTCTTGTCATTGCAGTGATGTCGTCCTTATTCCCCGTAATATATATATTGCTTCATATTTTGGGTTGAAAATCCGTGTTATTAATGGTATTATTAATATTAATATAACATATAATTAATGTATAACTATGGCATTAAATCATCTTAGATGTCATCCTTCTTTTGGTTTATGAGAGTATTATAGTAAGTGGTTTTTTAGACTGGTTTGGAATTTTTTATTATGTATTATAGTTTTATACATACATATTTTTTATTGGTTCTGATGTTCCATTGAATATAGATTTTATTCTAATTTTAAATGCTTGATCGCCCTTTACGATTTTCGAGCCAATAATTTGTGACTTCTTTTCTAAATCATTTTTTTATGTAGGCATAATGATAATTTGCTTAATTTGTATTTTATATAAATCGTTTTACTCATCCAACATGGTACTCGCGTACCGATGTATTAGCATAATAGTGGTGTTGTTATGACTACGAAGACGCCACTGTTTTTTCCTTCTTTGCGGTGATTAGTATTCTGGTCTCCTATGAATTTATGCATGGTTATATTATCGTAATTTTTATTCAGAATCGTCAGGTCTAATTATTGAATGTTTTTTTCGTTTTTAATAGCCTTAGAAATTTTCCTTTCATTGCCGGCTTTTTGTGTTATCAATACGGCCTGTATATTAAACATTGTATATATCTTATCAATTGGGTTTATATTATTATGTTCTGTTATTTTTTCCTATATGTTAAATTCAATTATCATATTGCTCTTTTATCTAATTGACGCATATTTCTTCAATCATACGTGTTTGTTCTTGTATCGGCTTTTTGTCTTATTCCTCGTAGCAAACTCTCTGTGTCCCCTCCCTGTTTCCTCCTGGTGATTGGTCGGTTTTTGATTACTGACATGTGTATATATATATGAGATGTTCTTTTGTGTATGTTCATGGCCTGATGAAGACGCAATTCCTGCGTCGAAACGCGCAATCTGGATGGAGGCATACCTTTGAATCATGGGGTTTGATCTGACCAATATTGGTCAAAAGTGTAACCTAAAATATGTAGATGTTGATGATGAAGCATTACCACAATATCTATAAGGGCTATAGGTGTATATATAGATATTTTTCTGCCATAGGATTAATATATCCCTGTAGGTTTGCTAGGACAGATCCAATGTAAGGGCATTAGATTTAAGAACGATGGTGGATTTCCCATTTTTGCTGGGTAATGCAGCCATGTCCAATCGGATTGCTTCTGAGCAAATGCCCTTATCCATTATGGCAAAGCAGTCTTACCATAGTATGCAGTACACATGCAAAATAGCTATAATCGGCAAATACGCCTAGACATCACAGTATCCATAATTTCATGGTCTGACGTCTTTGCGGTTGGGACCACAGAGATGCTGAGAATCCATCAAGGGCGAGAGGCATGTCCTCTCTGGTAATTATGTATTCATATACTAATGACGTTTTTATCAGTCACCTGCGTTATTAATTTACCAATTCTGTAGTACAGAATTAATTTCCCTAGCTATCAAGGTGAAAGGCCTTCTGCCCAGCACCTCACAACAAACATGTTCTTACCAGAACCTCTGCCTCCCACAGGCTGGCAATACCTGTCTTCCTCAGACTGGGGGCACTGTGTGAATAGATCACACCTTTCTTAAAGGAATCTCACAGCTGGCAGCTAATGAGACTCATAAGCCAGCCCAAACCCTGGACTGTCCTAAAGACGGAGTGGAACTTTTACTATTCTCTTCCACTCCAGCAACCCAGACCTTCCTCCAGGTTTTTTGTCTAATAAATAAGGAGAAAGGACATTTTCTCTTGAAACATTCCTTTTAAATATATTATTCTGGGCCAAAATCCTGCCCCTTAGTAACTGCACTGCTACATATGTTAATTATTGATCTATACTTTACTTTGGACTTATACACCAATGTTTGGTGCACTTTTGAAATGTTGCAAGAGTTATTTAAAGGATCGTAAATTGGAGTGCTGCCTCGGTCTCTATTCTTTCTTATTTAAAAGGATGTTGGATGAGGCCCTATGAGGCGTGCACCCTATCTTTTGTCTAGTTCAGCTGATTTAATTTACTAACAGTGGCATCCGTTACCCATAGGCTATAATGGTATCTGTTTATCGGATACATCAGGAACAGGGTCATGGGAGTTCATAACATATCTGTTAATGGATGCCATTATTGCCTATGCGTCACGGATGCCACTGTTAGGCATTCGTCGCAGCCTCTGTTTAACATATACGCTGGGAGATTTTCCTGTGTGAAAAGAGCCTATTAAAGTTTAAGGCCAGATCACACACAGTTTTGATGCAGTTTTTGGCTCAGTTTCATAGCCAAAGCCAGAAATATATCCAAAAGGAAGGAAAGGTATCAGAATAAACTAGTGCTTGCAGTGACTTTCTCTGCGTGAACCAAAGGTCCGTACAAAAAATTGGACATGTGAATTGGTTCATTGACTTTAAGGTCTGTCAGTATTCAGTCCGTGTGATATTCGTTCTAAACTTGAGAAGCACACCGATATAAACAGCACTTGTCTGAATAGGGCTTAAAATCCATGTACAAAATCACCTGCAGTTTAAACATGCTGTTTTTTTTCCATGTGTTCTTAGTGGTGTTTTTGAAAAGTCTATGAAGAAAAACACCTGAAAAAACCAATACCTTCAGCATTCTGTGTTTTGAAAAAAAGTGCAACTGACCCTGTAAATGCTGTGTGTAGATATTCTAATAATTTTTTTATAGATAACAAACACCTGGCCACAGCATTGTAGCCCCCCCCCCCCCAATTTTTTTTCAAAATAGGCGCATCTCTGGCTGTCAATGCAACTGAAAGGTAAATCTACACCAGCTACCAGCTGGCATAAAGTTCCACTATAATTTACGTCAGTTTCTGGCATAAATGATTGGAAATTTGTGGGGCCGTGGCACATCATGCTACCTTTCACTAAACCCCGTCCACTTTTTGGTATAAGTGGCGGAGGCAGCGTAGAAAGCCACAAGTCACAACATTTTTGGCGAAAAACAGATTTTTTTTGCCCAAATTGTGACTCTTTTTTGCCTCAAATCTTGCGTAGAATGCTTAATAACTCTGCCCCATTGAAAAACAAACCACAGTATAGAGAGGAAAAGAAAGTGAACCCTTGAATTTAATAACGATAACCTATAGATGCCCCTTTAGCAGCAATCACCTCCACCAAACGTTTCCTGTAGCTGCAAATAAGATTTGCACAATAATAAGAAGGATTTTTGGACCAATCTTCCCTGCAAATTTGTTTTAGTTCATAATATTTCTAGGATTCCTTGCTTGCACTGCCCTCTTCAGGTCATCTCGATAGGCTTGGGGTCAAGACTCTGACTTGGCCATTCCAAAACACAAATATTCTTCTTTTTCAACCATTCTTTCGTTTATTTACTTGTGTGCTTTGGGTAATTGTCGTGTTGCATCACTCAACGTTTCTTTAGCTTGAGGTCATGATCTGTTGCCCTTACATTCTCCTGTAAAATGTTTGGATACACCTTTGAATTAATTGTTCCCTCAATGATTGCAAGACCTCCAGGCCCTGAGGGAGCGAAGCAGCCCAAACCATGATGCTTCCTCCACTATGCTCCACAGTTGAAATGAGGTTTTGATGTTGGTATGCAGTATTCTTGTTAATTGTTGTATCTTTCTTGAGAAGAACAGATTTGTCAGTAACCAGGCTTTGTGTCAGAGGCGTAGCTAGGTTCTCCAGCAGCCGGGGCAAAGATTCAGTTTGGCGCCTCCCCCAACCTCTTTCCCGACATCTCCTTCCCCCTCGTCATGTTTGTTTTCTCTACCAATCAATGACATGTCATTCCTTTTCCACATTATTTTAATGTAACTCGAGCATAAAAACATTTGTACATTTTACAAGCAATATAGTTCTATACACAAGACCAGAACCAAGCTCATTACATATATACAGCACCAGAACAAGCTCATTACATATATACAGTGCCAGAACAAAACTCAGTACATAAATACAGCATATGAACCAAGCTCAGTACATAAATACAGCTCCAGTACCAAGCTCTGTACAAATATACAGCACCAGAACAAAGCTCATTACATATATACAGCACCAGATCCCAGCTCATTACATATATACAGTACCAGAACCAAGCTCAGTACATAAATACAGCTCCAGAACCAAGAACATTACATATATACAGCACAAGAACAAAGCTCAGTACATAAATAAGCTCCAGAACCAAGCTCAGTACATAAATACAGCCCCAGAACCAAGCTCAGTACATATATATTGTACCAGAACCAAGCTCAGTACATATATATATAACAACATCACAAATACAGCTCAATTTAGTTCAACCCCTGCTGTATAGGTTTGCACTAAATTGTTTCCAGCTCCCATCATGGCCCAAACAATGGTAAGGATATGCTGGGAGATGCGGTTTCACAAAAAAAAATCATACCAGCCATCATCTTGCTGCAGATCATACAGTGACTACATTACCGATTAGAGGCAGAATAAACATTTACATTAAGTGACTCACCAGTGACATCTCAGATTCTAGTTCTTTTTCTCTTTTCCTCTCCCTCCGGTCCAGACCTCTATGATGGATTTCTCCCGGTCACAGCCCATTTCCGCAGTTTGCCGCTCAAATGTCTTCAGCTTCTCACTTTTCAAACATTTCTACACCTATAAACAAAGATAAAGTTCTCATTATACCTCACACTATGCCCCTAAATATAATAGCGAAATACACTGCACCTCTAATTATAATAGCACCATACACTGTGTCCCACACACACACACACACACACACACACACACACACACCGTGCCCCTTGTAGATAGTGCCTGCCATAGAGCCCCCTGTAGATAGTGCCCCCCATATAGCCCACCCCTGTAAATATAACAGCATATCATACACCGTGTCCCACACACACACACACACACCGTGCCCCCTGTAGATAGTGCCTGCCATATAGCCCACCCGGGTATATATTGTCCCACATATAGCTCACCCTATAGTGCTCCACAGGTAGCCCACCCCTGTATATAGCCCCCCTGTAGATATAGCCCACCCCTGTATATAGTACTCCACATATAGCCCACCCCTGTATATAGTGCTCCACATATAGCCCACCCCAGTATATAGCCCCCTGTAGATAGAGCCCCCTGTAGATAAAGCCCCCCACCCATAGATAAAGCCCCCCTGTAGATAAAGCCACCCTCCGTAGATAAAGCCACCCCCCGTAGATAATGCCACACACTTTTTTATCAGGATAAAAAAACAAACTATACAAACTCACCTTAATCCTGTTCCCGCACCGTCTGGCAGTAATGGAGACCTGTTCTCTTCTGCGCAGGCCTCCTGGGGTTGAACGACGCAAGTTGCACGATGATGGGATTGCGCCGCTTGCGTCTATGAAAGGCGCTGACTGGCAGGGCAGAATGACTTTCCCTGTCAATCAGCGCCTTTCAATGATGCAAGCGTCGCAAAGTATCGTGCCGCTTCACTCGTAGAAAGGCGCTGAATGGCCGGGCATGGAAGGTACCCAGCCATTCATTGCTTTTAATTGTACCTGTGTCCTATAGACGCAGGTACAAATATAGTGCAAGAGGGGATGGCAGCGGCAGGTTTCAGTGGCGCCGCCGAACCCTCAGAGAGGCAGAAGGTCGCCGTCATGGACAGTGCGGCCCTGGCACCCCCCTCTAAGTTGCGCCCAGGGCACATGCCCCACCTGCCCCCCTTAGCTACGCCCCTGCTTTGTGTACCTCTATTTACTTGGCAAGTCACCTGTGAAACCCACACTTCCAATCGTATCTCCTTAATTGAAACCCCTTTTGCCAATTAGCTCTGAGGTTCACAGAGGTTCACTTACTTTTTCCACCAGCACTGTAGATGTTTACTTAATGTCCTCAATAAAAGACATGAATATTACTGTCACGATCTAGGAGTATGTGGATCCCTAGATAGTGACAGTAATTGCGATGTTTCGACCCCAATCAGGGTCTTTATCAAGGCTTGAGAAAGCCCCTGGTTGGGGTCGAAACATCGCAATTTTCGTGAAATAAAGACACCTCTTTTTTACCTGGATAAAGTGTGTGCTGCGGTTTTTCTACCTCTTACATCACGGGATACAGGTAGCAGGGCATGGGAACACTAGGAATGGGACAACACTAAGGAAGCATTTGCAAGACTAATATGGGAATTACAAACAAGGCTCAAGCAAGGATCAGAAGGGCAGGGCCTTTTTTATAGTTCAGGGTGTTCTGGGAATAATAAATTATTTACATATGCACACTGGCCCTTTAAGGCCCGGAACCAGCACGCACGCGCCCTCTAGTGAGAACTACGGGACAGAGGAAGATCTGCGGCATTTAACAGTACTCCCCCTTACGCCCTCTCTTCTTGGGTCCAGAGCGAGAGAGGAATTTTTTAATGAAGGTTGGGGCATTGAGGTTCTCCTCTGGCACTCAGGATCTCTCCTCGGGACCAAACCCTCTCCAGTCTGCCAAATAGAAAGTCCTTCCTCCTACCCTCCTGCAGTCCAGGATTTACTTCACCTCAAACACATCAGATGAACCGCTGGGAGCAACCACAGGACCAGGAGTTTTACTGTAGCGGTTCAGGACCACAGGTTCTTGAGCGTAGGTGGCAACCGAAGTTTATGGGATACAGGGTTTATCCTTTGTAGGATTTTAAAAGGACCGAGGAACCTGGGAGCGAATTTGTGAGAAGGCATCTTGAGTCTGTTTCTCGAGGACAGCCAGACTTTGACTCCAGGAGAGAATTGTAGGGGAACTTTTCTTTTTTTGTTGGCCTTCTTTTTCATGCTTGCCACTGATTGGAGAGTGGCAGCCTTCGTTTGCTGCCAGATGTGAACAAAAGTCCCAAATGAAGAGTTAGCTGCTGGTACTTGAGTCATGGCTGGCACATGAAGAGGAATTCGAGGATGCTGACTTTACATAATGTGGAAGGGAGACGAAGTAGTAGACTCACTAGTGTGATTGTTGTATGAGAATTCCGCCCAATTGTCATGTTGGGCAGAAACAAAATGACGAAGATAGTTCTCCAAAATTTGATTGGTCCTCTCCACCTGACCATTGGGCTGTGGGTGGTAGGCAGAGAAGTCCAGCTTAATATCTCGCAGGTTGCACAGGGCTCTCCAGAACTTGGACGTGAACTGTACACCCCGATCCGAGACAATGTGGAGAGGAAGTCCGAGCAGACGGAAAATGTGGAGAATAAACAGATTTGCCAGGCGAGGAGCAGACAGAACACCAGTCAACGGAATAAAATGTGCCTTTTTAGAGAAACAATCCACTACTACCCAGACCACAGTACATCCAGGTGAGGGGGGAAGGTCTGTAATAAAGTCCATAGCGATATGCTGCCAAGGGGCATCAGGGACAGTAAGGGGTAGGAGCAGACAAGCAGGTTTGGAGTGGGTGGACTTGTTCAAATCACAGTTTGTACATGAAAAGACGTAATCCGCAACATCTCTAGGCAGCGTGGGCCACCAGTAATGGAGCTACCAAGTCCTGAGTCTTTCGAACACCACAGTGCCCCGCAAGTTTAGAGCTGTGTCCCCAGCGGAGAATTCTCCTCCTGTCTGCAAGCCGAAAAAAAGTCTTTCCGGGCGGAATGTCTCTAATTTGCAGAGGGTTAGCGGTAATAATCCTAGAATTATCTATAATATATTGAGGAATCTCCTCAGAGTCACTAGTCTCAAATGATCGGGAAAGTGCATCAGCCTTCACATTCTTATCAGCTGGATGGAAGTGAAGCAAAAATAGAAATCGGGTCGAAGAACAACGACCACCTGGCTTGGCGAGAATTTAGTTGTTGTGCTGACTGTAGGTAACTGAGGTTCTTGTGATCTGTTTCTTGTGATCTGTATAAATGGTAATAGGGTGAACCGCGCCCTCCAGCAAGTGTCTCCACTCCTCTAATGCCAACTTGACGTCCAGCAACTCCCGATCCCCGATGGAGTAATTACGTTCAGCCGGAGAGAATAGTTTTGAAAGGAAGCCACAAGCCACCATCTTGCCCTTAGAGTTTTTCTACATAGTAGTGCTCCAGCAGCAACGGAGGATGCGTCCACCTCCAGAAAGAACTGCCGAGATGCATCAGGGTGATGAAGAACGGAGGCTTAGGTGAAAGTGTTCTTGAGGTGTATAAATGTTTTCTCCAGAGGCCAAACCTTGGCGTTCACCCCCTTCTTGGTGAGGGTGGAGATTAGGGCAGTCAGAGACGAGACGTTCGGGATAAATTGTCTATAGAAATTAGCGAATCCTTGAAATCGTTGTATGAACTGAAGCCCCTGTGGACGTGGCCACTCTAACACGGATTTCACATTCTCTGGATCCATCTTGAGTTTATAGTCAGACACTATGTAACCCAGAAATGGCAGAGAGACAGAATGCCTCCGGTGTGTTGTCAAATCAGGTGGGTAGATCAGGATGTCTTCCAGATAGACCACCACACAGACATATAGCAGATCCCGGAAGTTGTCATTCACAAACTACTGGAATACAGCTGGAGCGTTACACAGTTCAAAGGTCATTACGAGATATTCGTAGTGACCGTCTTGGGTGTTGAATGCGGTTTTCCACTCGTCACCTTTGCGGATACGGATCAACTTATAGGCCCCGCGTAGATCCAGCTTCATGAACACCTTGGCCCCGCAAATCCTATCGAAGAGTTCTGAAATGAGCGATAAGGGGTACTTATTCTTGACTGTGATTTGGTTCAAACCCCGGTAATCGATACAAGGACGAAGAGATCCATCCTTCTTTTTCACAAAGAAGAATCCGGCTCCGGCCGGGGAGGAAGACTTCCAGATGAACCCTCTCTCCAGATTCTTCTTAACGTAGGCAGACATGGCTAGGGTCTGTGACAGAGAGCGGGGATAGACTCGCCCATGCGGTGGTGAGGCGTCAGGAAGTATCTCGACTGGGCAATCGTAGCTGCGATGGGGAGGAAGAGTCTCTGCCTCCTTTTTGCTGAAAACGTCCACAAAACTGGCATATTGTGAGGGTAGATCGGGGAGTGACTGAGGCAGTGGAGGCAAAACTGGATGAAGTTGTAGCAGGCAGCAGTTAAGACATTTTGGGCCCCATTGGAGGACTTCTCCAGAACTCTAGTCAAGAACCGGAGCATGTAGGCCCAGCAGAATAGGGTTGATAGCTTTAGACAATACAAGGAAGGCGATCTGTTCTAAGTGAAAAACTCTGACTCGTAGTGTCAATGGTTCCGTGATGAACATAATTGGATCGGGCAATGGTAGACCATTAACAGAGGCAACAGCCAGAGGTCTCTCCAGAGGAACTGTGGGTAGAGGTAAGCGATCCACTAGATCCTGCTGGATGAAATTTTCAGCTGCTCCGGAATCAAGATAGGCAGAGGAGGAATGTGATGTCCCTCCGGATATGATTGTCACAGGAATAGATAGTTTGGAAGAGGTTTTGACTTTTGGAGACATCCCCCACCCTAGAGTTGCCTCTCCAACCAACCCTAGGTACTGGAGTTTCTCGACTTCTGTGGACATTGGCGCACGAAATGACCCTTAAGGCCACAATAGAGACATAAACCAGAAGAGCGTCTATGCTGTCTCTCTTGTTTAGGCAGTCGAACTCTGTCTATCTGCATAGGTTCTTCCAGTAGCGCACTAGGGGAATAGTGGTCTCTGGACCAAGGGTGCTAGTCTGTGAAACCGACTCTCCTGTCGCACCTCCTGAGTGTGCTCCATCATGTCAACCTGAGTGGTCAACAGGATGAGGGCATCCAAGGTAGAAGGAAGGTCGCGGGCTGCAAGCTCGTCCTTTATATGTGAGGACAGTCTCTGCAAAAAGGTCGCCACCAATGCCTCATTGTTCCATGCTGCCAGGGTACGGAAGGAGATAGAATACTCTTCCACTGTGGAACCCCCTTGCTTGAGGGTTAGTAGAGTGGCTGTGGCAAAAGATGTTCGGCCCAGCTCCTCGAACACGGCACGGAAAGACTGCAGGAGCAAGGCTATGTCTGAGGATTCAGGTCCCTGTTGTTCCAAGATGGGATTCACCCATGCGAGGGCCTTGCCAGCGAGGAGGGAGATAATAAACACTGCTTTGGCCTCCTCAGAGGGGAACAGATGATCTTGTAGCCTAAAATGAACCATGCATTGTTTGATGAACCCTCTACAGGCTCTGGGATCGATGTCATAGTGAAGAGGAAAAGGCAGTGAAACTGTGGATCCGGAACAAACCGGAAGAGCAACGGGCAGTGGAACAGCAACAGTCTCTGGAGGAAGAACCAGGGGTGGAACAGTGAGTTTATCCAGACGGGCCATGATGGAATTTACAGCTTAAAGGAGTTGATCCTGATGTGTCCATAGTACATGCATCTCTGTCTGTATCCTTTGAACTGCGGTCTTGGACTGGCCAGTTGGTTCCATGGCCTGTGCGTACTGTCAAGATCTAGGGGTATACGCGCGCGTCCTCTAGTGAGCACTACGGGACAGAGTGGACGAATGTCAGGCGTCTCCGGGGAGGGAGACGCCGGCATGAAGAGGATGATCTGCGGGAGGCAGGTAAGTGGAGGTCGCGGCCGTAACAAGTACAACTGTTTGTGTGTTATTAGTTTAGTTAGATTGTGTTTGTCTATAATAATTACTTAGATAACAATCAGATACAGTGATGAATGCAGAAGTACAGGTAATTCCAAAGGATTCAGTAACTTTTTCCTGCAACTGTACTTTGAATACAAATGGGAATTATGTACTTGTCATTTAAGTTGTTCCACCTAGAAGTAAAATTTATCATGCAAGATCTTAACCGTGATACTCAAGTAGACTTGCCCAGACTAGGAGAGGTTGAATTTCCTCCAGCAGTGGATAAAGTGTTTATTTTTCCAGAAACTATGTCCTAGCAATCACATTATACATAAATGTCTGTTGCTTGTTAGGTGGAGATGCTCTTTAATTGCCAAAATGGGGATGCACATGCCTCCCCATAAATATGTGCTTTCCATTAATACAGTAAAATGCTTTGTGCATGGTGAATTATCACTCACAACATCGTTTTACGCTAAAATGCCTACAGTTATCACTCATTTTTGTTAAAACAAAATATCTTTTGTACTTTAGCCAGCACATCACTTGCCACAAGCTGCATTCAAAACATTTTGTGGTTGTAATGAAAGGTTACATAAGGTCTGAATGTATCAGTACGTGATGTTTTTGTGCCCAACAATTTTAGGGATGTCAATACATAGAAATTTATATTAATAATTTTGAAATAACTGGTAAATAATTGCAAAATTTTAACGGAACATTTGTAGCATAAGAAATGTTCATGTTTAGGAGTTTTGTTCCTCTTACATTGACTACCTAGGAGTGGAACATTGTTAATTTACTTTGACTAACAATACATTGTTGCCAAGTTGGCTTATAATATTAACAAAAGCTGTGTTTTAGGCTGCTTAATACAAGATTACAATTACAATGTTCTACTCACTGAGCTGTAGTTCCCTTTTCTGTTCTCATTAGGAGCTGGGGTCCTGGCACACAGTAAGATTAATGAGTAAGAAAAATTATCTAAATTAGAAATGACAAAGCAGCTTTTATGCCAAAATGTAATTTTTGTACCAACAAGCCTAAGCTAATTTTACTAATTATAGAGAAATAGTGGTGATTTACACTGTTCTGTTTACTGCTATGATACGTAAAATTGTGATCTCTCAACGTCTCCGAACCATCTTGTGCTAATTAAGAAAAAGAAGGTTAAATATTGTTTCAAATCACCATTAGACAGAATGAGAATGTAATATTTCTTACTATCATTAATAAAGTCTGCATTTCATTCCCAAAGATCTAGATTAAATGTTGGAAGTGATATTCCTGTCCAGCAAGATTAACATAAATCAATCTCACTGCATAGATCTGCACAATAATAATGCCATAGTCTGTTTCACAACACTGGAACCGGATAGACAGGTTTTTTAATGCACAAAAGAAAAGCTGATTTCCATTATAGTCGACTGCATAACCCTGATGAATGAACTGCCTGTCACATGACTAGGAGTGTTGAGTGAGTAGAGGTCCTGTTCTCGGAGACTTTTAAAGACACACATACAGTCACATACGTTTACATACTTACTATGTGTAACCTTTGCCTTAGCATAAAAATATTGGGGCTTGGGGCAGAATGTATTTATGCCAGTTTTCTGGCCAAATGCCATGTGTATGAAGCCCCTGCCTCTTTTTTTGACACATATAAACGTGTCGGAAAAAAAGAGAGCTCAACTCATTTATGAAGATTTTTGCCCACTTTTCTACCTAGATATGTAATGCAACACCAGTTACAACCTGGCATTGTTTTCAGCCTACATTAAATTCATAACCACCTTGTTAATGAATGTGGGGTATGTTGAGTGGGGGAGAGATAATGCACTGTACGCATATTAATAAATCGCACAATTGTTTTTATATCTATACATGGTTTTCTGCCTTTCTACTCTATCAGGGTTTAACACCCCCACACCGCTCTCAACTCACCCTAATGCGGTTTCATTGTGAGTAACTGAGTTAGAAACTGCAGCTGTATCCCCCTTTCTGTCTTCTATTTACTGGTTTACTAAAGACCCAATATTTGGTGATCAAGAAGATTTCTGATTTACAGAAAGCCTTTTGCCAAGGAAAGTGGTACTACAAGCTGCAAAAAGGTCAGGAAGATACCACGTAACCCCTTATAAGTTATAGTACAGTTTCAGATAATCACATATAATACTGATTGACAATTATGATAGGTACGCATTAAATATGCACCTTGGTGTAATGTGTCTTTGTGAAGGATAGCTAAAAGCATCTTTTTTTATTAAAGGGAACCTGTCATCCACCTTGTGCTGCCCTCACTTAGACAGACAATTAATAATGAGTCCAGCATATTCATAAATTGCCGCAAACTTCACCTACTCCCCGCTGATTGACAGATATATCTCTATCACTGTCAATCAGTGGATAGTAGGCGGAGCTAGTGGAGATTGGGCAAAGCTAGTGGCAGCTCATGAATACGCTAATATGGATGACCGTATGACTGCTTTATGAAGACAACCCCTGTTCATATACCTTATTAGGGCATATCGACCAAATAGATTTGGGTTCTAGTTTCATGCTTGTTCTTAGCCAAGGTCAGCGATAGATTCAGTAGGGAGAAACAAAATTAAACAAATATGTATACTTTTTTTTTTGTATCCATGCCTAGTTGGGGCTAAAAAGACACATAAAAAAAACTGCATTGTGTGATCCTGGTGTGAACAAACCGCTAAAGAGCATCTATTATCTTTCTCTTTTTTCACATATTGAAATAACTGTTTTACCTGCTGCTTAAAGGGAACCTGTCACCAGCATTTCACCTATTAAACCAGCAATACCTGATGGTAGTGGGTGAAAAATCATTTCCATATAACCTATAATTATCTTTTTAGTCGGCTCTGTAGCTTTAGTATTCAGTTTTTTAGTGATCCAACAGCATATGCTAATGAGCATAAAAGAGTCAGATCTTTGTTTGAAAAGAGTCAAATCTTTACTCCCAAAGCCTTTCCGAGTTTACCCCGCCTCCTTACTTTTGATTGACCGATCCTCGCCTTCCCCCAACACACTAAATCCTGTGGTTTTGCATTGATGTCCTCTTCTGGTGTGTGCGCACAAAGGGACACCGGATTATTATGATAAAAGGCGCAAAATGTTTGCAGACCATTGTTTACAGTTGGAGGAGGAGTTTAGGAGAGGGGATAACGGCAATTAACTTTTGATAGCAGCGGCCAGTGAGGGATAAGTAAAGTTCAATAGGTGAAATGCTGGTGACAAGTTCCCTTTAATACAACTGTGGACATGCTGGTGAGGAGGAACAGAGTACCCAGGTTCCTCATATTAGTGATCGTGTGGGTTCCATCCATGAGTCCCCCAGCAATCTATCTCTTATCCTGTGGATAGGTTATAAATGTTGTTAGTGCCCTTACAGGGAACCTGTCACCAGCATTTCACCTATTGAATGCTACTTACTGCTGCTGCTGTCAAAAGTTAATTGCCGTTATTCCCTCTCCTAAACTCCTCCGACCGCAAATAACGGTATGCAAACATTTTGCGCCTTTTATGGTAATAATACGGCAGTCTCGATCGTTCCTCTTCTTATGCCTGCCCACCGCCAAAAACTGTCCCTTGCTAAAAGCCGAAATCTCATCTGAGATAGTGCGCATTCGTCCGTCATGTATGGTCCAATACCTTTCCCTGCTTCATCCGGGCCTCAAATCCAGTTACTGCGCATGCGCCGCTATGGTGTCCCGTTGTGCGTGCCCACCAGAACAGGAAATCGATACGCAAGCGTGGGGTTTTGTGTGTACTGGGGGGAGGCTAGGAGCTGTCAATCAAAAGTAATGAGGCGGGGTTTACTTGGAAAGGCTTAAGGAATGAAGATATAACTCTTTTCAAACAAAGAAATAACTTTTTTGTTAACATTTCTGCAAAACTTATTAAAAATAAAGAACTCAAATGTCACATTTATATAAGTACAGCTAGGTCCAAAATTATTTGGACAGTGACACAAGTTTTGGCATTTTAGCTGTTTACCAAAGCATATTGAATATACAGTTATATAATCAATATGGGCTTAAAGTGCGAACCCTCAGCTTTAATTTGAGGGTACTCACATCCTAAATTGAGGAAGGGTTTAGGAATTACAGCTCTTTAATATGTAGCTGCCTCTTTTTCAGGGGACCAAATATAATTGGACAATTATCTCAAAAGCTGAGTAGCATAGGCTATTCCCTCGTTAATCCATCATGAATTAAGCAGGTAAAAGGTCTGGAGTTGATTCCAGGTGTGGCATTTGCATTTGGAAGCTGTTGCTCTGAACCCACAACATGTGTTCAAAGGAGCTCTCAATGCAAGTGAAACATACCACCGTTGGGCTGAAAAAAAATGAATAAATCCATCAGAGACATAGCACAAATTTTAGGAGTGGCCAAATCAACAGTTTGGTACATTCTTGAAAAAAAAAAAGTGCATCGGTGATCTTGTGTACTCCAAAAGGCGTGGACGTCCATGGAAGACAACAGTGGTGGATGATCGCAGAATCCTTTCCATCGTGAAGAAAAACCCCTTCACAACATCTACCCAAGTGAAGAACACCCTCCTGGAAGTAGATGTATCAGTATCTAACGCTACCATAAAGAGAAGACTTCATGAGGGCAAATACAGAGGGTTCAACACAAGGTGCAAACCATTAATCAGCCTCAAAAACAGAAAGACCAGATTAGACTTTGCCACACAACATCTAAAAAAGTTGTGGAACAGCATTCTTTCGATAGATGAAACTAAGATCAACCTTTACCAGAATGATGGGAGGAAGAAAGTATGAAGAAGGCTTGGAACGGCTCATGTTCCAAAGCACACCTGTAATGGCAGGAAGGAGGTGAAGGGAAAGTGAGCCCTAATCTACCCACCGCCCTGTCCCTGCCTACTTGCAACGACCCGCCCTAGGCGACGGGGTACAACTGGGCGGCGGTCCCTACGCTGTCTAAGTGCACGGGAGAACAAACAGGGAACACGCAAGGGAAGGGGCAGTAGCCCACGGAACGCCGCGAGGAAACAGAGCGGTGAATGAGTTGTCAGGACCAGGATGAAGTGGAGTATACCCAAGTGAGCACGGAGGAGGAAGCAAGCCGGAGGCAAAGCAAAGCGGGTTAAGCGGAACTGCAGCAAGGCAGAAGCACGGCAGAAGCAGGCTGGAGCAAGCAACAGTGGGGCCAGGAATCCAAAAGAATTACAAGCACTGAGGAGGAGAACACAGCAGGTAATAAAGAACAGGGGGCGGAGCTAACTCCGACTGACCAGGCCGCGATAGGCTCTCCCACTCCTGAGCCTGCCACCCTGGTTGGTGGGAGATGGTGTCAGTCGAACAGGACTGGCCTCAGGTGCGGATTGATTAATTGCAGGAGTATACCTAGACGTAGTACCTGGCAGATCTCTAACAGTACTCCCCCTTTTATGAGGGGCCACCGGACCCTTACTAAGAGGACCTGGTTTAGTAGGGAAGAGAAGGTGGAACCTCCTGATCAATACCCCAGCGTGAACATCACGGGCAGGTACCCAAGTCCTCTCCTCCGGCCCGTACCCTCTCCAATGGACCAGGTACTGGAGGGAGCCCTGGACCATCCTACTGTCCATAATCTTGGCCACCTCGAATTCCACCCCCTCAGGGGTGAGAACGGGAACAGGAGGTTTCCTCGAGGGGGACCAGGACGGGGAGCAGCGTTTAAGGAAGGAGGCATGGAAGACGTCATGTATGCGAAAGGATGGGGGCAGCTCCAGACGGAAGGATACAGGGTTGAGGACTTCAATGATCTTATAAGGCCCAATAAATCGGGGAGCAAACTTCCTGGACGGGACCTTAAGGCGCAAGTTCCTGGACGACAACCAGACCAAATCCCCGACGACAAACCGGGGGTTATCAGAACGTCTACTATCCGCCTGAATCTTTTGTGCGCTCTGGGACGCCTCTAGGTTCTTCTGAACCTGGGCCCAGACAGTGCACAGTTCCCGATGAACATCCTCTACCTCAGGATTATTGGAACAACCAGGGGAAACGGAGGAGAACCTTGGGTTAAACCCGAAATTACAGAAAAACGGGGAGACCCCTGACGAGTTACTGACCCGGTTATTTAGGGAAAATTCAGCAAGGGGAAGGAATGAGACCCAATCGAATTGACAGTCAGAGATGAAACACCTTAAATATTGTTCCAGGGACTGATTAGTCCTCTCCGTTTGGCCATTAGTTTCGGGATGGAAGGCGGAGGAGAAGGACAGATCAATCTTCAACTTTTTACAAAAGGCTCTCCAAAATAAGGAAACAAATTGTACCCCTCTGTCAGAAACGATATTGACTGGGGCCCCATGGAGACGCAGGATGTGTTTCACAAACAAAGAAGCTAACGTTTTGGCGTTAGGTAGCTTCTTAAGGGGCACAAAGTGGCACATCTTGCTGAAGCGGTCTACTACCACCCACACCACCGACTTGCCCTGAGATGGAGGCAAATCGGTGATAAAATCCATGGAGATATGGGTCCAAGGTCTCTGGGGAATGGGCAAGGAACGTAGTAGGCCCGCAGGTCGGGACCTAGGGGTTTTGGACCTAGCGCAAACCTCACAAGCGGCGACGTAAGCCCTAACGTCTTTAGGCAACCCAGGCCACCAATAGTTTCTGGTAATGAGGTGTTTGGTGCCCAAGATGCCAGGATGACCAGATAGAGCGGAGGCATGGTTTTCCCTGAGTACCCTTAGCCGGTATTGCAGGGGAACAAACAGTTTGTCCCCAGGGACGTTCCCGGGAGCTGCACCCTGATCAGCCGCGATATCAGAAGCTAAATCAGAATCCGTGGCAGAGACGATTATACCAGGGGGTAAAATACAAGCAGGATCCTTCTCGGAAGGAGGATTGGCCATGAAACTACGTGACAGGGCATCAGCCTTAATATTCTTGGACCCAGCCCTATAGGTAACCAAGAAATTAAATCTGGTAAAGAATAGTGCCCACCGAGCTTGTCTAGGATTAAGCCTCCGGGCCGATTCTAGGAAAACCAGATTCTTGTGATCCGTAAGGACCGTTACCTGGTGTCTGGCCCCCTCCAGGAAGTGCCGCCACTCTTCAAAAGCCCATTTAATGGCTAGAAGTTCGCGGTTGCCAATATCATAGTTACTCTCCGTGGGCGAAAACTTCCTAGAGAAGTAAGCACAGGGGCGGAGATGGGTGAGGGAGCTGGTACCCTGGGACAAGACGGCCCCCACTCCCACCTCGGATGCGTCAACCTCCACAATAAATGGCTCCTCTTGGTTGGGCTGAATCAGCACAGGGGCCGAGATAAAGCACTTCTTGAGGGTCTCAAAGGCCTGGACGGCCTCAGGGGGCCAATGGAGGAAATCAGCACCCTTGCGAGTAAGGTCTGTAAGAGGCTTAGCGACGACCGAGAAGTTGGCAATAAATCTCCTGTAATAGTTGGCGAACCCTAAAAAACACTGTAACGCCTTAAGGGAGGCAGGTTGGACCCATTCCGCCACAGCCTGAACCTTGGCAGGGTCCATGCGGAATTCATGAGGAGTGAGGATTTGCCCTAAAAATGGTATCTCCTGTACCCCAAAGACACATTTTTCAGTCTTAGCAAACAGATTATTCTCCCGAAGGACCTGGAGCACCTTCCTGACATGCTCCACGTGGGAGGACCAGTCCTTGGAAAACACCAGTATGTCATCAAGGTACACAACAAGAAAATTACCCAGGTAATCTCTCAGGATTTCATTAATAAAATTCTGGAAGACAGCAGGGGCATTACACAACCCAAAGGGCATGACCAGGTATTCGAAATGACCCTCGGGTGTGTTGAACGCAGTTTTCCACTCATAACCCTCTTTGATGCGGATAAGGTTATATGCCCCCCGTAGATCAAACTTAGAAAACCATTGGGCTCCCTGAACCTGATTAAAAAGATCCGGAATCAAAGGAAGTGGGTACTGGTTCCTTACGGTGACCTTATTCAGGTTACGATAATCAATGCACGGCCTAAGACCACCATCCTTCTTCCCCACAAAGAAGAAGCCAGCACCTACAGGAGAAGTCGAGGGGCGAATGAAACCCTTGGCCAGGCATTCTTGGATATACACCCTCATAGCTTCACGTTCAGGACATGAAAGATTAAATATCCTACCCTTAGGAAGCTTGGCACCAGGCACCAAATCGATTGGGCAATCGTAATCTCTATGGGGGGGCAACACCTCGGAGGCCTCCTTAGAAAACACATCGGTGAAGTCCTGAACAAACTCAGGAAGCGTGTTTACCTCCTCCCGGGGAGAAATAGAGTTAACAGAAAGACATGACATAAGACATTCACTACCCCATTTGGTGAGATCCCCAGTATTCCAATCAAACGTGGGATTATGCAACTGCAACCAGGGAAGACCTAATACCAGATCGGACGATAATCCCTGCATCACCAGTACAGAGCACTGCTCCAAATGAATTGAGCCAACCAGGAGTTCAAAAACAGGAGTATGCTGAGTAAAATAACCATTAGAAAGGGGAGTTGAGTCGATACCTACTACAGGGATAGGATAAGGTAAATCAATAAAAGGCATTTTTAGAGACATAGCAAATTCCACAGACATGATATTAGCAGATGAGCCAGAATCCACGAAGGCACTGCCAGTGGCAGACCGGCCAGCAAACGAGACCTGAAAGGGAAGCAAAATTTTATTGCGTTTCACATTAACGGGAAATACCTGTGCGCCCAAGTGACCTCCCCGATGATCACTTAGGCGCGGAAGTTTTCCGGCTTTTTATTCTTGCGCCTCGGACAGGTGTTCAGAAGATGCTTGTCGTCCCCACAGTAGAAGCAGAGACCATTCATTCTGCGAAACTCCCTACGTTGTCGAGGGGACATGGAGGCCCCGAGTTGCATAGGTACCTCCAAGTCCTCCGTGGAGGGGCGAGGAGACGGGACCTCGGGGGGAATCGCAGAAAGGTCAGAGGGGAGCACATTGAAGCGTTCAAGCTGACGTTTCCTGAGACGTCGGTCAAGTCGTACTGCTAGGGCCATAACCTGGTCAAGGGAGTCAGAAGAGGGGTAACTAACCAGCAGATCCTTCAGGGCGTCAGATAATCCTAACCTAAACTGGCACCTTAGGGCCGGATCGTTCCACCGAGAAGCTACGCACCACTTTCTAAAATCAGAACAGTACTCCTCAACTGGTCTCCTACCCTGACGTAAGGTCACCAGCTGACTCTCGGCTAAAGCAGTCCTGTCAGTCTCGTTGTAAATTAGTCCGAGGGCAGAGAAAAAGCGATCAACAGAGGAAAGTTCAGGGGCGTCAGGAGCCAAGGAGAAGGCCCACTCTTGGGGCCCTTCCTGGAGTCGGGATATGATGATACCCACCCGCTGGTTCTCGGAACCTGAGGAGTGGGGTTTAAGGCGGAAATACAGTCTGCAACTCTCCCGGAAGGAGAGAAACGTCTTATGGTCCCCTGAGAACCGGTCAGGTAACTTGAGGTCGGGTTCTAGAGGTGAGGTGAGGGGAACTACTACGGCAGCGTCACCCTGGTTGACCCTCTGGGCCAGGGCCTGGACCTGTAGGGAGAGGCCCTGCATCTGCTGGGTCAGGGTCTCAAGGGGGTCCATGATAGCGTCAGCATAGGGGAAATGGTAGACTAGGTAAGGGGCTTGTAATTATGTAATGGCAGGAAGGAGGTGAAGGGAAAGTGAGCCCTAATCTACCCACCGCCCTGTCCCTGCCTACTTGCAACGACCCGCCCTAGGCGACGGGGTACAACTGGGCGGCGGTCCCTACGCTGTCTAAGTGCACGGGAGAACAAACAGGGAACACGCAAGGGAAGGGGCAGTAGCCCACGGAACGCCGCGAGGAAACGGAGCGGTGAATGAGTTGTCAGGACCAGGATGAAGTGGAGTATACCCAAGTGAGCACGGAGGAGGAAGCAAGCCGGAGGCAAAGCAAAGCGGGTTAAGCGGAACTGCAGCAAGGCAGAAGCACGGCAGAAGCAGGCTGGAGCAAGCAGCAGTGGGGCCAGGAATCCAAAAGAATTACAAGCACTGAGGAGGAGTACACAGCAGGTAATAAAGGACAGGGGGCGGAGCTAACTCCGACTGACCAGGCCGCGATAGGCTCTCCCACTCCTGAGCCTGCCACCCTGGTTGGTGGGAGATGGTGTCAGTCGAACAGGTCTGGCCTCAGGTGTGGATTGATTAATCCCAGGAGTATACCTAGACGTAGTACCTGGCAGATCCCTAACAACACCACATTCTCTGTAAAGCAGCCGGATGAATTCTGAAGTGTTCTGGGATTTACATTCTGCTCAGATTCAACCAAATGCAGCGAGGTTGTTTGGACGTCGCTTCACAGTACAGATGTACAATGACCCAAAACATACTGCGGTAAATAAAAGGCACATGACAGCCTGCTGAAGTTTTCCAAAAGTCACCTAAACGACTCTTACACCTTGAGAAACAAGAATCTCTGGCCTAAAATTAAACCAAGATTGAACTATTTGGTCTAAATACCAATAGTCAAGTCTGGAGGAAAGCAGGACCACTCATCACCTGGCCAATGCCATCCCCATGAAAAAGCATAGTGGTGTCAGCTTCATGTTATGTGGATGGGTTTACAACTGCAAAAACTGGGAAAACTAGTCCGGATTGAGGAAAAGATTAATGGGGCAAGGTATTCTGAGTTAATAGAGGATGTCCCCTGTTTAGGAACCTCATGTCTTGGCCAGAAATAGAACAGTTACATACTGTGTTTCACTCAAGAGCATCTGTCCTATCCTGCATTACACAGACAACCCATTGATTTGGGCACTGTGTAATGCTTAATTTCCCCTGTGGTGGCACTGCAGGGAAATTGAACACTTACTGCCGTGTTTTCTCACAAATTACAACTGATCTCTGGGGGTCCCAGCAGGAAGACACTTTGTGATCTGCTTATTGTCAAGGGACCTTTGTAAAAACGATAGGGATTGTCCAATTAAATATTATAAATTGACAACTGTGTTTTATGGCTGGATTTCTGGTGTGATAGCTGTTCTGCTTCTGACTGGATTGAGCCTGTTCTTGGGGTGTCAAATTTTATTGGTTGTGTTACTTATGGAAATAGCAATTTAGTGGAGAATTATAAAGTATGAGAACTACTACTAATAAGCACTATAAATAATTACTGAACAACTGAAGTCTGTTTTGTATTATTTCACAAGATGAATGTCCTGTCATGCCATGTGTAACTGATAACCCAGAAAGAAATGCAAGAAAACATATAATTTCGTTTTTCATGGCGTTTTTTATTGTGTTTTTTTTTTTAGAGCGGACGGATGTTACATTAAAGTCTATAGTAAAATATAAAGTGCATTACACTCAACTGCATTTTGGTTTGTGGCATTAGTGAGGTAAGGGTCAGTGGCATTTTTTTTTTAAAAAAACGCATTTTTTCCCCATAGGCTTCTCTATAGGGCTTCAAAAATGTCAGGAAAAAAAACATGAAAAAAAGGACACCACAAAAAAACGTCTTAAAAAAAGCATGTTGCATTTTAATAACGCTAGTATTTTTAGAAGCGTTTTTAATGCAATGTAAATTGCCAGAAAAATTTCTGTGTGTGAAGGAGGCCTTATAGAGATTTAATAGTACACAAATGATGACAAATTTTAGCTGTGGAATTGCACAGCAAAAATGGTTAAACTACAGAATGCTGATCATCTCAAGTAACTGTTAGCAAATGATGTAAACATACTTTCCATGTGTAGTGGGTGGTTTTGTCTCTAATCTTCTGTGTTTTTTTTTTACTATTTCCTATAAAATACACAAAAGACTCACATTACATTTAGCTTAAACTTTTTGCCCAAAAAGTAGGTTTCTATGAGGTAAGCGTATACCTAAAGAGAGTTCTTCTGGCATATGTTTGACAAGTTTTATGTTATATGTCCCAGATTTGACAATTATCCTCTGTCCACAGAATTGGGGATAATTGTCTGATAGCTGGGGGCCCCACCTCTGGGACCACCACCGATCGAAATAACAGGGGTCCTGAGAACCCTGTTCCTCCTCACTGCTTGACCACAGTTGGGGAACAATTAAATGGCGCGGCAGTCGCTCCATTCCAAATCTATTGGAATAATGGAAGCACCTGAGTACAGCACTCGGCTGTTTCCATCAGTCCCATAGACATTAAATAAATCAGTGGGTGCATGCGCAACCTCTTCTCCATTCAAGCTTTTCCTCACTGCGGGCAGGGGGTTGCAGTAAGGAGGAATGGGGATTTCGGGACCCCTGTTTTAACGATCTGTGAATAGGCGATATTTGTCGATTTTGGTACAACCCGCTAAAATATATTTGCTTTATCTATAAAGTTAACGGGGCAGACATATCCAGCTGTACACAAATGCGTTCAATTAATACTGGTAACGTATAGTCCCCCCCCCCCTGCCAGATGTATACTATAACAGGGTGGCAAAATATATACAACTGTATGGTAAACATTTAGATATGTCTAGGTATTGACTTTAATTAGAAAAAAAGGTATTCTGACATCTAAATTTTCTCAGTTCAGAATAGCACTGCTTGTTGTATAGGGAAAAAAAAATGTATCCCAACCTTATGCACCAAACACAATGTGAATAGCCTTCCTAAAACAAAAGGTATTTTACATGCTATACTTCATCACATTTCTCAAAAAGCAAGGAAGTCAATTCTTTTTTTTTAGATAGCGGGAGGAGACATGCAAATTATTCCTTTAAAGTGTAGCTCCACGCCAACTCTCCTGTCAGAAGTTCAGGGGAGGCAGGGTGGGCTGGTTCCTAAGTCTCACCTGCAAAGCCCCTGTGCCTAAGCAACTAGACTGCCCTGCCTCCCCTTCAGCGTCTACCGCCATCAGTTCTTAACTTCGGGCAGGAAAGCTAAGGCTCCTTACAAGGGGAGCTACACTTTCCACTTTGAATCCACAAGCGTTGATATATCGCACAGAAAGCACACCATTTAAAAGGTTGTATGAGATTTTGAAAAAGGGCTTGATATTGAAATTTAGCCCCATTCGAGTGAGTGCCAGGGGTGGCACCACTGTTTATAGGGGGGGGGGGGGGACAGACTATTTTTCCCAATCTCTTAAACCTTAGTTCAGAGCAATTTATTAAACATTTTATACAGCTGTTTTGGACTTTTTGAAAATGCATACAAATGGAAAGAACTATATTTCTGTATTTCTATATACACGATTATCTAAATATCAATGATAGTGAATATGTAAATTTATTGTATATTTGTCCCAAAAGACATAAGCAGTGTAGACAAACACATATACAAAAGTTACTGTTCTTTATTTAACATTTCATGTTATTTATGGTTTTTTTTTACATTTTTAGTTCATGAATGTTCTTTTTTGCTTTTACTACGTAGATTTTTTCCATGTCTTTATTACTTTGCTTCATTTATCAACTTGTAAAAAAAAATAGTTTGTGTAAGGTTGCATTTGACAATATTGTTTTCTTGGCTTAATTTCTTTCAAATATTCAAGCTATGCAGCAAACATCACTCCCCAGACATTATCTGCTCTTAAATGCTGGATTCTGCCATCTCTTCTTAGGCTATGTTTACACAGTGGATTATTCCTGTTGAAAAATCTGATGTCGAATTGGCCGAGAAACTGTGGCAGAAATCCGAGGCTGACCCTCGGATTTCTGCCGCGGTTTTGCAGTTGAAACTGCTGCGTTTCTCTATGCAGATTAGTCCCATTCAATGGGGCTAATCTATCTGTGGTTACCCGACATGGTTTAGTGGCAGAATACACAGCGGAGACCACATCAAGATGTGACATGTCACTTTTTTTTTCTTCCAGGTGCTTTGCAATTCCACCGGCTAAAAATTCTGCCCCATCTAAATAAAGGGGCAGTTTTCTATTAAAAGCAATAGTAGGCTTTTTACAAGCGTTTTTCACTCGACAGGTAGAAGCAACTAATGCAATATCAAACAAATATTACAAGAAACAAATTAAGTTTGAAACCCATTCTAGATGACCCCTCAAAATTGCATTGAAAACTGATCTAGGGAGTGGTCTTCTCAAAGAAGATGAGCAATATGCATAGTATATGGTAGTACTGAAAATGTGTCATAGGAAAACTGGTCTGGATAAGGGGGTGGTCTTCTTAAAGAGGTGGTCTTTTTGAGAGCTTTCACTGTATGTGTTTTCTTTTTTGATTGTTTATATTGATCCCAATATACACGTAGAGTGGCACACTTACTTATATTTTATATGTAGTGCCTACCTTCTTCAAATTATACATCTGTTCTTACATTTACACACTTACGTTGTACACGCTTGAAGGACGTCATCGATCTCTGACTAAGCTGCAAACTTCAACAAGTCTCCAGTTCTCTAAAGACAACACAGATTCTGTATTTAGATTTATTCTGCAATTCCAATGAACTTTACTGTTAATAGAGAAATAGCAGTGATATCACCCAGTCTTACCAGTTTCCATGATAACATGAAATTTCTCTTGATGTACATACCATTGTAAAAGAAGGGAGTCGTATCCACAGAATAGAGGCAACCTGCCATTACTTGCCACTGCTAGTGAAATTGTTATGGCTTGTAGTTTTGCAGTGCAGGTATTTAGCTGTAGAAAAAACCCACAATGTTTATATTGCCATATCCAGGCCTATATCTTTGAAAGAATTTCCGCTTGGAAAGAAGAACAAGCTTTCAACTCATATATCAAACACTATGAGTCATCTGAAGACAAGAAAGCACTGCACTGCCTAGCAACGTATTTTAAAATTTTTAACATTTTCAGACTTAACTTTAAGGTCAAATAGATTTTTTTTCTCGTTTTCTTTTGTACATACTTTGGAGATTATGTAAACACAATCCTTTTTTTTCCATTTTGTGAATTATCTGAGCAGTTCTTAAAGGCTATGTAAACCTTTGTAGCCTTTTTGTTTTCTTGTGAAATGTATGTGTTTATTCAATTTTTTCAAATCAACATTTATTTAAAAAGTTATTTACTTTTTACAATGCAGCTTCTATGTAGGCACTGAACATAGAAGCTCCATAACGCCACTGTAAGCTGAAACCCTCAGCTAAAGCTGAAACCCACAGCTAGAGTGACAGCTCGGTGGACATCGGCTCCTATGTACTAATGGTATGTTAAAACTTAAAGGGTTGTAGGGGGTTGGAGAAACATGGCTGCTTTCTTCCAGAAACTGCGCTACATTGTGTTTGGAAAAATGAAAGCCATGTTTTTCTAATCTTGTACTACCCCTTTAAAATAGGGAGTGTCACGCTCTGTGGGTATGTGGACCCACTAAGCTGCACCACCGTAGCGGGGTAGCAGCTGGCTAAGCAACAGTGTACCAAGTCTCTACAAAGTCCAAGCACAAGGGTACCTGTAATACTCCAGACAGTAGCAGCGGCTTGGGCACAGATGGTACCTTGACGGCAGGTGATGCAAAACGTGGCAGGGAGTGAAGGGGCAGGGCCCTTTTTATAGTCCATACTGATCTGGGAGTAATTAGTTAATTCTTAACATGTGTGCGCGCTGGCCCTTTAAGGCCGGGAATGAGCTTCTGCGCGCACACTAGTGGTCACTGCAGGACAGGACGGCCGCATGTGCTGGCATCTCCAGGGAGGAAGACATCGGCAGGATGAAAGGGGTCTACAGCCTGCGACCGCGGCCGTGACAGGGAGATTGTCACAAATCTGAACAATGTATTCTTAAACAGGTTGTCTCATCACAGACCACACCGATCATATGGGAGCCTACACAGCGATCAACTGATTGCTGCAGGTGTGGCTCCTGACATCCCCAGCAAACAGCTAATTTTGACGGGTGCAGCTTAGGCCAGCCAGATGTTTCTGTGCAGGGCCATTGCAGGGAAAATGTAGTTTTACATGGCGACCAGTCAGAAGAATGGCCTCCCATGTAATACATGGATGGCTCTTGTTCCAGAGTGTAAGACTATATGAGCCTTTTTGCATCATATAGGAGGGTCACGGTGTCCCTAATTGGCATATAGACAGGGATTGTCTTCAGGAAACAACCCCTTTAATACATTAAAGATAAGTCAGGCAGTTTACCTGCAGTTTTTTATAAGACCAAACATAATGCATAGTAAGATCTCAGATACTTGACAATTTGTAAATCATGGTCATATGTTTGTTTGTGCACCCCTTATTTTGTGCAGAAGTACATTGGTTTGTGAAACAATAGCAAGGACACCTGGAATGAGATGCTAATTCTGATTTGCATACCTGATTTATCTCCAATTATTTGTTCAAAATCTCTTGTAGCAATGAAAATCAGGGTAAACTAATAAAACACTCCATTTTTATTTTACTATAATATAATATCCTGGCCTATTTTCATAGAGATATTCTCCCTGAGGCTATGTTCACACGCTTACTAAAAAACACCTGAAAATACGAAGCTGTTTTCAAGGGAAAACAGCTCCTGATTTTCAGCTGTTTTTTTAGCAACTCGCGTTTTTCGCAGCGTGTTTTACCGCTTTTTTTGGAGCTCTTTTTGTATAGAGTCAATGAAAAACGGCTCAAGATGTGACATGCACTACTTTTTCGCAGGCATTTTTTTACGCGGGCGTTTTTAAAAACAGCCGTGTAAAAAAATGGCCCGTCGGAACAGAACGCCGTTTTTCCCATTTAAATTAATGGGCAGATGTTTGGAGGCGTTCTGCATTCGATTTTACGGCCAGAAAAACGGCCGAAAATAAGCCGTGTGAAAATACCCTCACTCTGTCCACCATTGATATAAATGAAAAGTGTACAAGGAGGAGTTTACATTGTAATTTCCCAGGGTACATGTCGGCTCTTTTGAGAGCACTGTGTCGCAGTGTAGGAGTACCTTCCTAATGTGTACTGATCCAAGTAGGCACAGAAGGTATTACGAGGGGCACTATGGAAGTAAAATACACAAGAGTAATGGTGGCTTCACACGCAGCAGGTGTTTTTGCAAAAATGTCTAATCCACCCTAAGGCTGGGTTCACACGACCATGTTACGTCCGTAATGTACGGAACGTATTTCGGCCGGAAGACCCGGACCGAACACAGTGCAGGGAGCCGGGCTCCTAGCATCATAGTGATGTACGATGCTAGGAGTCCCTGCCTCGCTGCAGTACAACTGTCCCGTACTGTAATCATGATTACAGTACGGGACAGTAGTTCCACGGACGTAACATGGTCGTGTGAACCCAGCCTTAATATGTTTTACTCATAAGTGTTCCTGCTCCTGCTTGTACTCTCAGTCGGCCACTGGGGGCGCATGGCAAGGTGAGCTCATTCCATCTGTTCACATGTTGTGGTGCTGTGTGGTGGTGTCTGTTGCTGTAGTGCTGCACTTGTGGGGGGACGTGGCCCAGAGCCAAGGAGGCTTGGCATGGTCTGAAGGCATGGGTGCTTTTGGGCCCCTGGGTTGCTCCCTCTGCAGGAGCGGCGCTGCGGTGGCGGTAGCCGCCATGCGGTGCTGCAACCGTTAGAGTAGGGACCCACTTTCAGAGGTCGCCGTGAAGTGGCAAGTGGGCTTGCATACAATTTGATCAAAATGTTACAAAGAACCTCTCGTTCATATTCATATATTTTGCCTAGCCGCAATTGATCATTGTATACAGTGGATGTGCGGTCCATGTCTTTTCTCTCCCCTTTGATATTAATATGTTTTACTACTTGTACAAAGAAAAAACTATTTGTTAAAAAAAAAATCTTATTTTTTCTTATTTGTTACAGGACGAGCTGCTGTTTTTATTGGTACAATTTTTTTGGTACTTACAATTGTGATTGCAGTTTATTAAAAAACTATTTTAGCGCTAAGGTGACCATAAAACAGCGATTCTGTACTCTTCATTTTTTTACAGCATTCACGCGTGAGTTAAATAGTATATTGTAATAGTTCAGACTTCTGCAGACGCAGCAATGCCAATTTTGTTTATATTTTTATTTTTTACGTTACTTTAGAGGAAAAATTAATAAAAGGGGGGATTTTTAAATTTTTTATACTTTTTTATTTTTTATACACAACTGAAAACTTTAAATATTTTGAACACTTTTTATTAGTCCCCCTATGGGATTTGAACCAGTGATGGTCAGATTGCTGGTACAATACACTGCAATACTAATGTATTGTAGTGTATTGCTATTGACCACAGCATCTAAGTGGTTAAACAGCCAGGATCAGAGTTCTCTCTTTTCCTGGCTGTGAGGGCGGATTTACACGAGCGTGTGCGTTTTGAGCACGCAAAAAACGCTGCGTTTTGCGTGCGCAAAAGGCACTTAACAGCTCCGTGTCAGCCCCGTATGATGCGCGGCTGCGTGATTTTCACGCAGCCGCCACCATTATGGATGTTTGTAAACAGAAAAGCACGTGGTGCTTTTCTCTTTACATTCATAGTTTTACAGCTGTTGCGCGAATCACGCTCGACCAACGGAAGTGCTTCCGTGTGGCATGCGTGATTTTCACGCACCCATTGACTATAATGGGTGCGTGATGCGCGAACAATGCAGAAATATAGGATATGTCGTGAGTTTTACGCAACGGACTCACGTTGCGTAAAAATCACGGACTGTCTGCACGGCCCTATAGACTAACATAGGTCCGTACGACACGCGTGAAAATCACGGGCGTTGCACGGACGTATATCCCGTTCGTCTGAATAAGCCCTTAGTGTAATACACAGTTAACACCTGCAGTGTATAGAGCGGGATCAGCGCGTGAACCCACTCCAGACTTTAACTCCCGCACCAGGACGTACAGAGATGTTCTTGTGCATCAAGGGGTTAATATATAAATAAAGTAATTAGCACACAAATCTAAACCTATTTGGTGTTCCAGTGTGGACATTCACTATAAATTAGTCTAAACTATTAGTCTCTACATAAATACAAAAGTACTCCATAATAAGCTACCTAGTTTGATAAGTTATGATCTGTGTTGTGATGAGGTGGAAATTGCTCGCTCAAAATGTGTGAAATAGTTGTAGCAGAACATTTCTTTATCAGTAGGAAGTATTTATTTGTCAAAAATACTAGCAATACACTTTCCTCTGACAACATACTTTGACTGCATGATTTAATCTTTTCATTGAATTCCCTTGAAAGAAGCTTGTCAGTCACCTATGCTCAGGGCCCGCGATCGTGGGCTCAGCTGGTTGCTGACGGCCACCCACATTTTCTGGCCGTGCTCCCATACAAAGTACGGGAGCACAGCCCGTAAAACAAAAATAGGACATGCTCGGAATTTTTACGGTTGTGTGCATGGGGCCTTAGCCTAATATTGGAATTATCAAGATGTTGCATTCCTTGGTTCCCTTTGAAGACATCTGTCAATACTTGTGGCTAACTGATTTCAGTCATTGAGGTGGTCAATGAAAATAAAAAAGCTCTCAGCCAGATTTGATATATATATATATATATATATATATATATAAAATTTTAAATGTTTCACTTTAACGTGCTGTGCCACAACTTGCGGCCACGGCTCTTGCATCTTCTACAATTAAAACATCTGAATCACCTACAAAAACAGTGCACACTGCATGACCGCACCGATGTGCAGTGAAACCATATGCTGTTGCAGTTTTTCGGTAATATAGGGACAGTACATTGGGGGACCCATGACTGCGTGGTTTTATCTGAAGTCTTTATTGTTTCTACAAAATGTAAAGCGAAAGAGAAATGGGGTTTGGAAAGTTGGTATAACATTAAAAATTTACTTTTATTAAATATGTCTAAAATATTGCAGAGTATACGAATTATAATAAAGTACAGATAGAGTAATGTTTTTACCCTTCAAAATCAATAGGTGGAGTTTTCCCAATTATTAAACCAACCTATTTTAGAAAACCTCTTTGATGATCCAAAACTTCTTATAATTTATTGTGGCCCTAATGGTGGATTATTAACAAGAAGGGTGGACAAGAGGGCAAGAGGCATAGGATCATGTATTTGATGCCACCTGGCTGTGATGGGTATAGTTTACCATGCAGGGATAGGGTGAACGGTCCCTTTGGAACACCCTATATCACTTGTAAATCTCACTTGACTGATTATGACACATAATTTTATTGAAAACTTGCCAAGTGGAAATAAAGAGAGATAGTGAACAAGTCAGAGTTTTGGGCTCAATTGTTTAGACAGTAAAATTGTGTTGAGGTTTAGTCAGTGAGAGCACTTTACTGTGCTTAGATTTGTATGTTTCAATCAAAGGGGCGATATAAGATACGACTTTTTGTGTCTGTATCTCATCTCCCTAGGTACTACTCAGGCTAAAGACTCGTCTGAGCCTACCTGTGTACCAGACACCAGTGTCAGTGAATCATCTGTCGAGTTGTAGGAGCAGCGGTTAGCTGCACCAATCCCACTCTATGTAGTTCTTATGAGCCGGCGTGTCGATCAGCTGTTGTGTGCACACACAGCCGATACACACATCGATAGCTCCAATAAAAGCGGCATATGTCACTGCCGCTAGATTGGACCAAACTCCCTAAGCGGGCCCTGGTTCAGTGGATAGAAGTATTGAAATGTGGCTAACTCTCAATGTTAGTTCCCTGACCTACAGCCGGGCTCGTCCCGACGCGCGTTTCGCTGAGTACACCTCAGTAAATTGGCCATTACTAGATATTGGAAGAGCAAAACGATCCCCCCTTTTCAAGAAATCATACCCCATGTTAACAGTGCGTGCTCTTATGAGAGAATGATAGCATACAAAGACCACTCGTTCCCAAAGTATGAGACGTCGTGGGGTCCTTGGCTTCGCAGTGCTCATAACTGTGTTCCCCGCGACTAATTGCCCTCTATAACTTCTGTATTCTACTCTATAATGCGTTTAATAACTCGCCGGAGAAATATTTAGTAGATTATGTTGTTGTATTTTGACTTAACACTACTCATGTTGCCGCCTTCATTTTTGTAGGACCTGCACATGGATCACTCACGAATGTACTATTAGCGACAGTATCACTTTATCTTATCATAGATACTTTTTATTTCTTGATGATGTTTACTCTCGATTCGTGGTACTCATTGTTTTGTGCTTTACCCCTGTACTAAACCGTAACAATGTACTGTATATTCGCGTTTCTTTGTTTTGTCATAAAAGAATTTACAAAATGTTCAATAAAAATCTATTGACTGAAAAAATAAATCCTCAAAAAACGCCACAAACTGAAAAGCAGTTGTATGTAGTGCATTTTATATTTCATTATAGACCTCAATGTAACATCTGGCCACAATCATTTTTAAAAAAAAATAAAAAACGCTGTTAAAATCGTCATTGAAAACGCCCAAAAAACGCACAAAAACGCAGCAAAACACTGTGTGTGAATCCACTATAAGGCTAGACCTAGACTTTTGTTTTGTAGTGAGCAATAATTTGCTATCCATAGGAATGCATTAGTCTAGGTCTATTTATCTCACTGCAACAAATCGCTGTGATATCGCTGTGATAAATCGCTGTCAATAAGAATGCATTGTGATAATCTCTTCAAAATCGCTCCTGACAAGTGTATAGCTTTGGAATCTCAGCATCTAGCGCCTAAAAAAGAAAAATCGCTAGCAAATCGATTGACTGGAGCGATTTTGAAGAGATTTTCAAGCTACTCAATCCATTCCTATGGACAGCGATTTATCACAGCAATTTTTTTTAGTGAAGTAAATAATCTGTGTGTAACCCTAGTCTAATGCTTTCCTATAGGCAGCAAATTATCGCTCACTACAAGTCTGTTTAGTTCCAGCCTTAGCCCATTCAATTGATTAGCCCTAGGGTGATTGTCCAGAAACCCACATTACATTGGTTGGTGCCCTGCGCTGTACCGCTGTAAGCGGCCCCTATGGTATACCGTCATACAGTATACAAATACCAACCATAACAGTATGAGAATAAGTAGCAGTGCCACACAATATAGATACTACCAGACAGTGCTAAAATAATACTGACATACTGTATATATAAACATACATACATCAATAATCTAAGAGTGCTATACAACGGCTAAATAATTCTGCTATATGATCAGGGGCGTAGCTAAAGGCTCATGGGCCCCGATGCAAGAATTCTTACTGGGCCCCCCCCCCCGCAAACTTCTCATGGCCGACGGTCCGCAGCTTTCAGCTGCATCGCTGGGTCTCTTAAGTGACCCAACAATGCAGCACTAGCAGCCGCGGCGTCACTAAGGCTGGGTTCACACACCCTATTTACGGACGTAATTCGGGCGTTTTAGCATTGAATTACGTCCGAAAATGCGGCTCAAAAGCGTTGGCAAACATCTGCCCATTCATTTGAATGGGTCTTACGATGTTCTGTGCCGACGGTCATTTTTTTTACGCGCCGCTGTCAAAAGGCGGCGCGTAAAAAAGACGCCCGCGTCAAAGAAGTGCCTGACACTTCTTCAGACGTAAATGGAGCCGTTTTCCATGGACTCCATAGAAAAACAGCTCCAATTACGTCCGGAATGGACGCAGCGAAAGACGCCTGCACATGCCATGACGGCTGAAATTACGGTGCTGTTTTCTCCTGAAAACAGCACCGTAATTTCAGCCGTAACGGACGCTGCCGTGTGAACATACCCTCAGGGCTTAAAATGTCAGGGAAATAGCCCCAATACATATGTGTCCGCCCAAAAAAAAGTGTGTATATGAGACAGCATAGCATATCTATAGCACTACGACCCTATAAACTATGGATAGGATTAGATACAGTGGCTCAGCAGACAGTATCACACAGGATAGGATTAGATACAGGGCCCAGCTGGCTGACATTGCGGCTCCAGCGCTGGACCCAGGACAGTTAAGAATAATAATTTTGCTTCTTTATGTGTTACTGATTATTTTTGTGTGTTTGTGTTTTTTTACAGGTTCGGTTTGTTGGACTTCGGATACGAGGACTTCAATGACGGCGTTTTTTTTTATTCTCAATAAAATGGTTAATGGGGGTTGTTTTTTTATTTCAATAAAATATTTTTTCTATGTGCTTGTATCTTTTTAAACTTTATTATCACCGCCTTAGTAATGGCCGCCGACTGATTAACAACCTCCATTACTAAGGCGGGGCTTAATGTTAGCCGGTGCAGAGGCCAACACTAACCTCCATTATTACCCCGATACCCACCGCCACCAGGGGTACTGGGAAGAGCCGGGTACGAACCAGTATCCGACCATCTGTAGTGACGGGCAGGCACCGGGGTGGCTGCAGGCTGGTAGTATTAGGCTGGGGAAGGCCAAAAACAGTGGCCCATCCCACCCTGGTAATGCTGCCTGCTGCTGCTGTGTTGTATCTGGCTGGTTATGAAAATTGGGGGGGACCCCACATCGTTCTTTCCAATTTTATTTTATTTTTTTAAATGACGTGCGGTCCCCCCCATTTTTCATAACCAGCCAGATACAATAAAGCAGCAGCAGGCTAGAATCACCAGGGTGGGAAGGGCCACTGTATCTGGTCTTTCCCCTCCTGATAATACCAGCCTGCGGCCACCCCAGTTGCCGACCATCACTACAGATGGACGGGTACTGGATCGTACCCGGCTCTTCCCAGCACCCCTGGTGGCGGTGGGTACCGGGGTAATAAAGGGGGTTAGTGTTAGCCTCTGCATCCGCTAACACTAAGCCCCGCCTTAGCAATGGATGCTGTCAATCAGCTGGCGGCCATTACTAAGGCGGTAGTAATATAGTTTAAAAAAAAACACAAAGACATAGAAAAAATATTTTATTGAAATAAAAAAAAAACCCACACAGCCCTCATTAACCATTTTATTGATAATAAAAAAAAGCTGTCATCGAATTAGTCCTGGAATCCGACGTAGTCCAACGACCGAACCTGTAAGAAAACACACAAAAAATGATTAGTAACACGTGTGTTAGGCTTAGATACAGGGCCCATGTGTGATACTGTCTGTGGGACCCTGTATCTAAGCCTACCACAACGTAGGCTTAGATACAGGGTCCAGCAGACAGTAATCTTATACAGTATAAGATTACTGTGTGCTGGGGCCCTGTATCTAAACCTACAGTGTGGTAGGCTTAGATACAGGGCCCAGCAGACAGGATCACACATGGGCCATGTATCTAAGCCTACCATGTGATTGGCTTAGATACAGGGCCCAGCAGACAGGATCACGCATGGGCCATGTATCTAAGCCTACAGTGTGGTAGGCTTATATACAGGGCCCACCAGACAGGATCACACATGGGCCATGTATCTAAGCCTACCATGTGATTGGCTTAGATACAGGGCCCAGCAGACAGGATCACGCATGGGCCATGTATCTAAGCCTACCATGTGATTGTCTTAGATACAGGGCCCAGCAGACAGGATCACACAATCTGTGATCCTGTCTCATGGGCCCCCTAAGCCTGCAACATCGTAGGCTTAGGGGTTGTGCAGTCCCTAAACATTGATGGCCTATCCACAGGATAGGCCATCAATAGCTGATGTGTCTCCCGGGACCCGCCAATCAGCTGTTTTGAAGGGGCCGCAGCACTCGTATGAGAGCTGCTTCCCCTTTATTTCACTACTCGCTCACACTGTGAATCGCCGACACGGATTCACAGTGTGACCGGAATGAAGTGACAGGAATGAAGGGGAGCAGCTCTCGTACGAGTGCTGCGGCCCCTTCAAAACAGCTGATTGGCGGGTCCCGGGAGTCGGTCCCCGCCAGTCAGGGCTAACCTTACCTTCCTCTGCAGCCGCGGCGGGAGTTCTGTTGTCTCGATGCTGTGCGCGGCGCATAGCGCTGTGACGTCATGCGCTGCACACAGCGCTTGACGTCAGGACCTCCGCTGCGATCCGGAACCAGGAAGGTAAGTAAAGTATGTTACTATAGTAACAGGGGCCCGCGGCCCGAGTTACTATAGTAACTTTTTATTGATGTGGTGCGGGGGGCCGTGGGCCCCCCTGGCTTCGGGGCCCGGTCGCAATTGCGACCGCTGCGACCCCTATAGCTACGCCAGTGTATATGATCAATATTAGGGTATGTTCACACGGCCTATTTTCGGCCGTTTTTCAGGAAAAACGGCCGAAAAATCGGATACACGTTCCGACGTGCGGTTTTTTTACGCGGCCGTTTTGAAAAACGGTTGTGTAAAAAAAACGACCGTGAAAAAGAAGTGCAGGTCACTTCTTGGGACGTTTTTGTAGCCGTTTTTCATAGACTCTATTGAAAACAGCTCCAAAGACGGCCATAAAAAACGCAGCGAAAATCGCGAGTGGCTTACAATACGTCTTTCAGACGTTTTTTGCTAAGCGTGTGAACATACCCTTAAGATTCGAGTCAAGTGTCAAGCTTTGGGTGTCAGGCCACCAGTGCTGCTGACTTCAGTAAGTTTGGGCGATACACCCTGTGCAACATTCGCAAAACTCTAAGGCCGGGTTACCATGGGTCGTGTACGCTGCGTAAAAATCACACCGCGTATCCGACCTGGAACTCACAACACCTACCGTCCGAAAAATCGCACCACATTGTGATGTGGTTTTTCGGATGGAATTTCCGCTGCGTAAAAAAGTGCTCATACATACCCCCTCCCTCCTTTGAAGTCCGCTCTGGCCTCCTACGATGACGTTGCAGGCCATGTGACTCTGCAGCCTGTGATTGGCTGCAGCAGTCACATGGGATGAAATGTCATCCCAGGAGGCCGGACTGCAAAAAGAAGGAGGGCGTTCTGGGTAAGTATTTTTTTTTGCCCGGAGTTGCGATTTTTGCAGCGTTATCGCTGCGATTACGCTGAAAAAGTCGCAACACTTGGCTTTCTGTTCAATGGGGAAAACCCGCAACAGACAATCATCAAAAACTCAGCACAAATCGAGATGCTGCGGAATTAAATTCCACACCGCAGGTCAATTTATTAACGTTTACGCTGCAGTTTTGTTTTTTCGCAGCGTGGGCATGAGATTTTCTACATCACATCCACTTTGCTGCTACTGTAAATGCTGTGGAATTTCCACACAGAATTCTGTTGCGCAAATTCCGAAGCGTTTACGATATGTGGGAACCCGGCCTAAGGCCGGCCCTTGTCATGAACTATTTTTTCCACTAATGGTGAAGCTATGTTTCTCTCTTAGGCCTCATGCACACTTCCGTTGACCGTGGTACGGCCGTTAATGACGGATCCGTGAAACACGGACCGCACACGGATGGCTTCCATGTGCAGTCCATTGTTTCACGAACCAAATTAATGAAAAGGCCGAGACTGTCCCGTCAAAAACGAACAGGAGTAGGACGTGTCCTATTTTTGACGGAATGGCCACATGGTTCCATTAAAACAACGTAAGTGTGCATGGCCCCAATTAAATAAATGTGTCAGGGTGCTATCAGTTAAAAAAACGGATAGCACCCTGATAAAAAAAAACTGAAGTGGGCATGAGGCCTTACAATAGAAATTTTAAATACAGAAATATATTTAATTAAGTTTTATTCTGAAAGTGGGTGTTTTGTTTTGTTTTTTGTTAAAACTCCATTAAAAAAAAATAAGGTTGTAATTTATAAGTTTCATGTAAATGGCCTATTCTTTGTATTTTGGCATAGGACACTGTAATAATTTTGCAGTCTTTGTAAATGAGCAGCCTTAAAAGTGAAATATTTGTCCAAGAAGTGCGCTTGCCCATCCCCCAACACTAGTGTTAGGGGCTGCTATCAAGGCACTACACGTTGTACTGCTGTCAGGGGCATGGGCAAATGAGTCTAAGGCTGTATTCACACTAGCACATTACGTCCGTAATGGACGGAACGTATTTCGGCCGGAAGTCCCGGACCGTACACACTGCAGGGAGCCGGGCTCCTAGCATCATAGTTATGTACGATGCTAGGAGTCCCTGCCTCTCCGTGGAACTACTGTCCCGTACTGAAAACATGATTACAGTACGGGACAGTTATCCGGCAGCGAGTCAGGGACTCCTAGTATCGTACATAACTATGATGCTAGGAGCCCGGCTCCCTGCAGTGTGTTCGGTCCGGGACTTGCGGCCGAAACACGTTCCGTCCATTACGGACGTAATGTGCTCGTGTGAATCCAGTCTAAAAGGAGGGCCCATACTCTTATGTCAATTGCCATCTGCTGCCCACAAGTCACTGTACATTAAATGAATTACGAATGAGGCCTATACATTACATATATTGTATATGGCTGAAACAGTACGTAAAAATTATATTATCCCTCTTTCCATATCTCCCATAGGGGTCCATACAAAAACCTGCACTCCAGCTACCCACCAAATGTACATAATGGGATAGAAGATGGAGTATGGGAGACACATAAAGGAGCCCGAGGGGCCCTGCCTTGTTGACTATATAGGGCCCAGATATTCCAAATGGCAGCCCTGGGGGTTGTAATGCCTTTAGACAATATAGAATTCACATGCTTGTTTCTTTTAGTTTTCATCCTTTGAACCGGATCAAAGAGGATAAAATTTAATTTTAAGCATTGTTTTTTTGTTTACATTCTTACCTAAGGCTGCTTTCTTACGAGCATATTTTTCATCAGTATGCCGTAAAAAAAAATATTTACGTAATACGGACTAATATTAATTTACGAATCTATTCACATGGGCGTATAAAATACGCAGCATACACTACTTTCATCCATTTTGCGGATGGAAAACACCCATTGAAGTCTGGAGAGTATGGATGAATCCATATTTGATCTGTATTGCATCAGTATTACATCAGTATTGCATCTGTTTTTCAAAGGGGCTGTCTTATGTAATCTATTTATCTCCCTAGAAGATAGCCCATCAGAAATACGGATCAGTTATACCGACACAATACTGATGCAATACTGATGACATACTGAGGCAAAATCATCCAATCCATAATACGTCCATATTATGGACGTTTACTAATACGCTCGTCTAAAACAAGCCCAAGGCTTCTTTCACACTGCAGTATTTTGTATCAATATTTGTAATGCAAAGCTAGAAGTGGAATCCTCATAGAAAAAGTACAATGGAAAGATTTGCTCCTCTGCTGTATTTTGGACCCTCTCCTGGGTATGGCTTAAAAATAGTGACCAAAATACTGCAGTGCAGAAGAGATCTAAGGCCTCATGCACACGACTGTAGTGGTGTGCACGGGTTGTGATTTGCGACTCGGATGGCCGCAGTGTCACCCGCAGCTGCCCGCAAATCGTGGCCCGTGCATATTGCCGTCTGCATTCATTTCAACGAGCCTGGACCGCAAAATACGGCCTTAGGCCCCATGCACAAGAACGTATTCTTGCGGCCGCAATTCACCCGCAAATCTGCGGGTGAATTGCGGCCCCATTAATTTCAATGGGCCCATGCACACGGTTTCCACGGTCCGTGCATTGCCCAGGAGCCTGGACCGCAAAAAGAATGGACATGTCTTATTACGGCCATGTTTTGCTGTCCAGGTTCATAGATTTGCGGGTGGCCGCGGGTGACACTCCGATGCCGTCCGAGCCGCAAGTCACGGCCCGTTCACACCCATACAGTCGTGTGTATGAGGCCTAAGTGTTCCAGAATCAGCATTCTAAAGCACCCACACAGCAGATTAAAGAATTTTCACCATTTTTCTTTTTCATTTACAACATATTTTTGTTTTGTTTTGTCAAAAATATATTTTATATTTTTTTTGCTTTCAGGAGGCCAAGTCTTTTTGTCATGTGCATATAATTATCTGTTTAACCAATCATATGACAAGAAAGCAACCCTATACATGATTGGCTAAAAACTGCACATGACAAGTAGGTAGAATGTCTCTCTACCTGGCACTACTGCAAGCACAGTTTTCACTTGAGGGCTAAAGAGCAATTTATAAAAATAAAGAGAACTCCTGGATTTGTTTAGTGGACCTGCACACATAGGGGAAAAAGTTATGACAAGTCATCATTATAGTTTAAAAAAATTAACTAAAGATCACATTTTATTGCAAGTAATGACTGTTTTCTGATCTGAGTACTGAAATGGGAAATGTCCCCTTTAAGTTTGTCCTCTGTTCAACTTTCAACCTCTAATGCTTCTAAAGGAATAATCTCCCACCAAAAGTTCCGGTTCTTATACAATAGTAAAAACCAGCGGTGGGAAGCAGAACATTTCTGTCTATTTATGATATTACAGAAATGTATTACATAAATTTACACACAACAGATAATGCTCAATAAATATTGTCAATGTGATTTCAACAAACGTCTAATTGTCGCAATGAATACTTCTATTTTACCATTAGCCCAGGTTCACACATTGTGTATTTGTTGTGAAATTTCATTTGCGAAATCTGAATCAAAATTTCACAGCTAAGTACAGTATAATGCAAGTGACTCACATCACTTTTTTTTTACCCCATGGGGCTCATAGCCTAATAGACATTCTAGAGTCAATTGTTCCCAGACACCATTTTGTAGAGTTTTTAGCGGCGTCTTTTGTGGCATTTTTTTTTTGCCATATTTTTTTTGGGGGGTAAATACTGCAGTCAGATGTTAATTTAAAGTCTATATTGAAACGTGAGCCAAAAAAAAGTCGCAAATGATGGCGCACGCCATTTTTGTACATAAATTAGCAACTTCTCTTAGCACCGGTTTTGAAAAGTGCCAAGAAAAGTGGTTGTGTTTTACTGGAAATGGGCATGGCCTAGACTTTTTAAACACATTTATTAATACTAAGGCCTCATGCCCATGTAGCCATGTGCACACCTGTGATTTTCGGGTCGGCCGGCAGCGGACTGTCAGCCGCAAGCCGCACGCAAATCGCGGCCATTATGTCCATTCTTTCTGCGGTGCAGACTCCCGGGCCATGCACGGACTGTAAAAACTACAGTCGTGTGCATGGCCCCATAGAAATGAATAGGGCCGCAATTCTCCTGTGGATTTTCGGGGGAATTGCGGCCGCAAAAGCACGTGTGCATGGGGCCTAAAGCCGGAAAAAAGAAACATATTTTGCCACAAATTATCCAAATTAATGTTGTGCACATGCCATGCAAGTGCGCCAGAATTCTACGTACTTCTTGTATGAGCATGTTCCTGCATTTTAAAGCCACATGTGTCCGTGCCTTTCTACATGACCCTGTTCATACCTGCCCGGCTTGGTCATTACACTACAAAAAGTGTGTGTAGCTCTAGCCTTTATGTAGGTGAAACACCTCCATAATCCTCAAAATATCCTCAGTCATTGTGGGGTTAAATTAGATATACGTTTATCTATTGAAAGAAAATTGCAAATCCCCAGAATGTAGTTTGTTCCTGTTTTTTACTTATATATAGCTTTTAGCAGAATTGCATAAAGGAAATCTGGTACTGAGATACGCTGAATATAATTTGTAGAAATATCGACTGGTTACGCATTAATAACAGGAAAATAATGATTTGAAAATGTCGCTTTCTGTAAGCAGGAGGGGAAGTTTAGCAGTTCAAGACATTCCTGTGAAGCTGCATCTGAAACAGGGAAGTGTAAGAGCAATGGTGAGGGTGGGAAAATAAACAAAAAAAAAATCAATGCCATACGGAGGGATCTATAGAAAAATCAGACGGATCTAGTATAGAAGTCAGATGCTTAATGAGCTGGATACAAGAAGCTTCCAGTGCTCAGCGGAATGTGCCTGCTCCCTGAGCCCATTTTAAGAAAGGTCTGCCAGATAGGATTAAGGATGAGTTAACCTGAATTGACCTTCTAGAAGCACTAGATTATTTTCACATAGGACTGTATTTATACCAACCTTGGCCTCCATAATCGGTAAGATAGTTCCATCATTTAGAAATTCAGAATCAACACGGTTATTCTCACAAGAACTAAATTGTGTTTTCCTAGAATTCGCAACCTTATAATCATGTTTGGCAGATTCATTATGTCCCTGTCTGATTTGTGTGGGATTACACATAAGGTCATGGACTTGTGACTTTTAAGGTCATGACTCTCTCCGTAACAGGGTTTTATAGGATACTTTTATGTAAAGAAGTGGTAGCCTAGGCCGTTCAAGGACTCCATGTGGTAGAAGCGTGTGCAGTAGAGGACCAGATACTTCTCTGTGATATATATATATATATATATATGTATATGTATATGTATATATATATATATATATATATATATATATATATATATAGCCAATAGAAAGTCTGTATATAGTGTGTAATCCATAGTGATAGAGTGGAAAATATCAGTCAAACTGAACTCTCTTGGCATCTTTGTTTTATGTTACCATGAATATGCAATAAGCACAGAGAGTGGTAAAATGTGAGTATGGAGATGAGGCGTCCATGTATATATAAAATATACAGGGCAGGCATTTGTTAGGGCATACCTTTGGTATGGCCTAACAGGCATTATTACTGGACAGCACAGTAGATAAGTCCAGGTCTGTGAGTAGAGAACCACTAGCCCCAGCGATCCCAATGCCAGGACTGACGGGGATGTGACAAAGTGGGGCCTCCTCTCTTTGTTATCACATTAATCAGCATTGTGGTGCTAAACGGGTTAAACGGACAGGAACAAAATACTATCCCGGCTGTTAGTACAGGAGGCTAGCTGTCAATCACAGTTGTTATAACCCACAATAACATACATGTATATTGGAAAGTGGGAAGATGGCTCTTCTTGCTATGTACATGATTTTGCAGGAACTGATTAAATATGTTTATACCGTATAGGCCGATACATTATGTAATGAATCAGAGATAACGGAAGTTGACTTCATCGTTCAGAGTATGAGGTTAAAAAAAAAACGCTGCTTTTTTTTTTTTTACCCCCAGAAACAGCGCCACTCTTCATGGGTTGTGTCTAGTATTGTATGTCTGCCCCTTTTAAATAAATTAGTAAGCACTTTTTCGTTGGCTTCATGGAAGCAGATCGTATCATCCATATTACTTGTGTGATTTTCCATATAGCTAAACAGGTCTTTGTGGCAATATATATTGTGATTTATTGTTATTAGGTATCGATATACAAACCATGGCTGCATGTATTCATGTTCTACTGTAACACTATTGTGTTATCTGTTTGCAATACTTATTTTGACTCCACTGTTTTTTATATATATATATATATATATATATATATATATATATAAAGAAGAAATTCTGCAGCACTCCAATATAAGCAAAAGTAAAGTGATTTATTCAATCAATGCAGAGATAGAGATGCAACGTTTCTGTCCGGCCATAGGACTTTTCTCAAGCATGTATATATATATATACATATATATATATATATATATATATATATATATACATATAAAACCTATCCGAAAGACCGACCCTTTGAGAATCCATACCTTTATCAAGAATAGATTTTCTGACTAATTTTCAATTGCTTTATATATTATGTATATTGGCCTCTTTGCCTGCACTAGGGGAGAATATCTTTGGATATATAGAGATTGATGGAGCATTCCATGGATATTTTTGGTCGGATTAGTGCGGAATCGACCAGAAAAATCCTCTGTATGACTCCATATAAAATCAGAGGTATACCGAGGTAGTGTAGAGGGCTTGTGCACCTCTGGGGCAGTCCTATTATGGCTCTGTACAAAACTGGGCTGTAATACAACCATGTGCATTATCCCTTATAGATATAGTATTTTTTACAGATTAATGAGTTGTAGTCACTTGTTTTCTTACGGGAAGTTGCTTACCTAAAAAGGCAAGTAGGGCGCTCAGGGTAGATAGCAAGGGAAGCAATTCAATAAGAAGCTCCATTATAATAGATGGTGTTTAGAGGATAACTCCATCCAGCAGGTATGTTATACCCGTACTGTCTGCTAAGCCCAATTATAGTGTATTTTAGCTCAATAGTCTCTTACATGCACATGATAGGCCTGTCATTAGGACTTTTCTACTTAGTAACATATAGGCTGCATTACGTGCATTTAAATATAATCCAAGAAGTCAAATTTGAACCACATGGTTTCTGGAAAAAATGATCCCAGAATTATTATTACCAATGTAATGTGCTTAAAAGGGAGAAAAATGACAAGTCGCTATGCTGATGAGCGCATCCTTTGGGCATGTCAGTAATAAAACATATACATATTCTCTTATAAAATGAAACACAATACCCAAGTTTTCAGCTTGCTTGGAAACAGCAATACATTGTTCCTGGAAGTCTTAAGCCATTTAATGCTTTAGGAAATTAAGCCAATTAAAGAGCTTATTCAGTTTCTTTGTCCGCAGAGAGTACATCTGTTGTCTTGCTTATACTGTATGTGTCATGGCTTTTGGAAAAGGAAAAAGAAAGATTTTGAGTTTTATTCTAAGGTTGAGAGGTTAAGAAATTATATAATAATATGCAAATGTAAATTTATAAAAACATCTTATATACTTACTTACTTACTTACTTACTTACTTACTTACTTACTTTAGTTACTTCATCTGAAATCCTATATTGTATTAGACCCTTGAATTATTGTCTGGTTTCAACATAAGCTTTTATACTTATGGCGACATGTATCATAACCGTCTTATGGACAAAAATGGCCTTTGTACCCACAGCAACCAATGAGTTAATCTTCAATTTTTCAGTACACTTTAAATATAAATGCTTAAATTATTGGTTGCTATAGACAGCATGGAGCCCTTTTCTCCGAAACATTTTTTTTTATATACATGAAGCCCTTTGTGTAGTAATAACTGCACGAAGATATGGACCAATACTGTCTACAGTAAAACTGGCCTTGTTGCCCATAGCAACCAATCACAGTGCAGCTTTCAATTTTCCAGGACAATTTCAGAAATTAAAGCTGTGCTCTCATTGGTTGATATAGGGAAACAAGGCAAGTTTTGCTGCAGACAGTTTTGTTAAATAAGGTCCTATGGGGGAGTACTTATAAGATAAATGACAGAATTCTGTCTAAATTTGCACAAAAAAACTGGTGTACATGAGTTGTCCCACATTTATTATGTGTTTTAGAAACTTTTGCCGCCTCACTAGACAGTTTTAAAAAGTGTCTAGAAAAGGTGGGGTATCTCGGCAAATCTGTGTACATGGCTTAAAATGCGGCAACATTTTTGTATGCAAAATTATGGTCTAAAGTAAGCCAACTAAGAAGTGTTTAACATGTGTAGCAAGATGCGCCAAATATATCATACAGCGTGCTCCACTCTGGTAAATTTGGCGCATTGTCTGCTTGCCTGGGCTACTTTTAAGTTGTCTAAGTTTAACACAGTAATAATAAATCTACCCCAATGTTGCTGTCGGTTAAATTTTTATCCTCAACGTAAAAATGATCATTTATTAGTAAATCAGACGTTGGAGCTATAGTAAAAGATTTTTAAATGTGTGTGTTTAACGTACAGAAATACTGACATTAATTTTCAATTGCAGTGGACATTTTTGTAAAAGCAACAACAGTAAAAGACGCCAAATTAGTTGTCACTTTTTAAGTTGCCCCTCAGCAGGGACTGCCTGGCCCGAGGGGCAGGGAGGCATGTCCCCCCTGGGCCGGTCCCCAAGTAGACGTTTATGGCTACAACCACACATTGTTGAAAAATTTATAAAAATAAAAGCTGAAGGCAGCACAGGGGAGTGTTGGGGTCAGGAGCTGGAGCTGTTAAACGCAATCTACAGACATGATGTCATATAATGCAGCCACCCGGAGGTCACACACTTGCGTGGAACAGGTCCCACTCCTGTCCCCAATCAGGTTCTGTGATGAAATATGGGGCCCGTCCATTTGCTGCAGTGAATGCAGGCCCCATCTAGTTCCCTATCAGGTAGGGAGGACAGAGGAAGTAGAAAGGGCTGGAGAGGAGCAGTAACACACAGCTCTCCTCTCCTCCTGCTTGCAGCTTGTGTGAGACAGTATGAAGATTCCTCCACGGAGCTCAGGACTGGTAAGTACAGCTGTTATTTATATGTTATGCAGGTAGGAGGAGCTCTAAATATTATGTGTGGGGGAGGAGATTCGTTATAAATCGAGAGGGAATGCTTTATAGATAATTTTTGTGGGGATGGGGGGACTTGGCTAAAATGAATGCTAAATGTGTGGAAGCTTCTTTAGCATCTAGTCACAGGTTGTGGTCATATCGCAATTTTTCTCCAGCAATTTTTACAAAACCGTGGCAAATGACATGGTTATAAAGCGATTCGCGATTTGACCATGATGTGTGAAGAGACCCTTGTCGTTCATTCGTTTAAGGTAAGAGGACTTTGCTGTAAAATGTTATGTGTTAGATAAATCTATAAATAGCTTTTTTAGGGGGGAGGGAGACTTGACCATTTTGTTCTCTTAGGCCGGGTTCATACTGCAGATTGTTTGTTAAAGTATTACAGTGTTTTTTGGTGTTTAGCAGTGTTTTTGGAGGCGTTTTTCATTTAGTGTAATTTTGTACCTTTTTTTTCTGCCTTTTTTTTAAAGTCCTGTAGAAAATCCAATAGTAAAAATGCTAGAAAGAAACATCACACCCAGAGCATGCTGTGTTTCGGAAAAAAAAACACTCACTAACCAGCAAAAGGCCAAAAGAACACCGCAAACAAACATGCAGTGTATGTAGTGCTTTCATATTTTACTAAAGACTTTAAAGGGTTTATCCCCCCCACACACCAACTTATCACCTATCCACAGTAATTATGTGTCTTACTTACAGAGATATTAATATTTTGCTGTGACGTTTGCAGCTAAGACAACAGAAACTCAGCCATATTGGTGGCCTCCTTTGAATTAATTCTGTATCAAGAACAAAATGACAGTATTACCAAATTTAAAAGTGACAATCAACATGTCTGCACTTCCTTTTGTAATTTTTGCATAAATGAGCACCACAAAATGAACACAAAATGTCAATATTTCTGTAAGTAGACACAAATTGACACAAATGAAGAGGAGATTCACGGTAGTGCAGCCTTCTCCCATTGAAGTAAATGATAGAAGGCTGCAATACTGTGAATCGCCAAAACATCTGTGTCGAAGATTCACACTGAGCAAGCAGAAATGAAAGGAAATGAAAGGAAAGCAGTGCTCGTATTGCCTCGTACTTGTACGCACCCCCTTCAAAACAGCTGATCAGCCGGGGCCCGGGAGTCCTACCCCGAGCGATCGGCTATTGATCGCCTATCCTGAGTATAGGCCATCAATTTTTAGGGACTGGAAAAGACCTTTAACAGATGGAGGCTAGGGTGTTCATTAGGGGGAAAGGAGTATTTGAGTAAAAAAAAAACTATCTGGGTATGCTGACTTCTCTTTCTCCCATTTGATAAGATGAAATGGGCGTAGCACTCTAAATGTTAATATCTAGCAGTTATCAGTAAATTGTTATGAGCCTGGTAAAGCTATGAAGCTTTATTTGTTTTGTAAAACATTAGAAAATGAGAAGAACTATCTTATGCTAAGAGGTTCCAATTAGACCCTATAATAAAAGAGCTGGCCATAACTTTACGACTTCTGTCTCACGGATACTAGAAGAAAAATATATATAGAAATTTCCACTTGTGAAATTAAAATCAGAAAAAGATGTATAAAACTCTGTCTGCAGAGGAAATTTTTATGAGTCTTCCATTTATTTACTACATTTTTATAAAAATACTGTAGCGTATTCTAATCAGGGGGGTATGAGGCCTGGCATAGGCCTCTGACTTGCTATGCCCCCCAGGGTAAAATCTATGCCTTAGAATTCTACTATAGTTTCCACCAGTTTTAGCGTAAATTATAATAAATTTGTCGGGGCACTGTGGCCCCGCCCCTCTTGAGCAGCCACATCCCTTTTCAAAAAATGACGAGGGTGACATAAAAAGGCCAGAAGTCGCAATTTGCAACTTTTGGGTCTTTTTGCGACTTTTCTATGCCATAAAACTGGCATAGGAAGGTTGATAAATTCTCCCCATTGTTTTTGCATGGAAATATATCTGTTCATTTAAATGATGCATGATGTATAAGTCCTTATGAAGGCGATTCCACCTGCTAAAATTTTAGTTTTTAAATATATTTCTATTTAGATTGTATTAATATATCTCTGACACACACAACTAAGTAAAATAATCAAGCTGTTAGGCTTGGGATTAAGGATGAATTTGGTAAAACTATAACTAATATAGTCACATTCCAAAACCTGACACTTAATTCGCTGGTTTTAAACTTGACTTTGGATCTTCCTAGAGAACTGAATGCATTCCAGAGTTAAGCCTGATGACTCTCCTCAGTTTCTGTTTGGATTTAACCTGACTCGGAGTCTGACTGTAATTTTATACCTGCTGTTATAAAGTCTCTCCTCCGCACTACTCCCACTCTGTAAACATGACTGCTGTGTTATTTATGCATTTCCTACACAAATTCAATGTGTTCATGTGTCTGGTAAAGTAGATGCTTCATACTCTCATGATATTAGGGATAATGTGGTCCTGAGAGTCTACAAAACTCAATAAATCCAATAATAGATTTTAAAGTATCATAGGATTCCAATAAAAACTTATATAATTACACAATTTTATCAAATGTAAAATATATCTTGTTTCATCAGAATTTTGGAAATTAAGCAGAACAAATTTACTAAAAGACAGCCTCCAGCTAAAAATTAAAACTTTTCACACGCCAGAATAGTACAGTAACTGTGTGTAGTCTCTGTCTCTTGTAAGCTCAGCTGTTCTGGCTTCAAACTATTCCTAATTTCTTTCTTGGATAGAAAGTAGCTGTGTGACAGTTAGGGTATGTTCACAAGCAGTGTTTTCAGATGTAATTCGGGCGTTTTACGCCTCGAATTACGCTTGAAAAAACGGCCCTAATACGCCTACAAACATCTGCCCCATTGCTTTCAATGGGATTTACGATGTTCTGTTCCCACGGGCCTTTATTTTACGCGTCACTGTCAAAATATGGTGCGTAAAATGACGGCTCGTCAAAAGAAATGCAGGACACTTCTTGGGACATTTTTGGAGGCGTTTTTCATTGACTCCATTGAAAAACAGCTCCAAAAATGGCCGTAAAATACACAGTGAAAAACGCGAGTTGCTCCAAAAACTTCTGAAAATCAGGAGCTGTTTTCGCCGTCTAAGAGCTCCGTATTTTCAGACGTTTTTGCTCACTGCGTGTGAAAATACCCTAATAATGTCAGCCATATTAATTCTCATGGGGCTACTTTTTCTGCCACCTGGTCACCCTATGGGTTCTCCCATGGAGGACCCTTCTCCAGGTCTCCCTTGCAATCACTCACAGAGGAACTCTTTCACTGTGCAGAGACATGGTTATTTGACTGTAGAGCAAGACAGACTAGTGTTGATTTGTCGTATTTGATGTATTAGATAGGTATTACTATTCACCATTGTTTATAACTTATAAGCTTATCAGTTATTTTAATTTGGTAATTCTGTAATGACATCATTCTTTTCACTGGCCACTGGAGCACATACAATAGGCGGATATTTCCTGTTTTCTGCAGCTTACTTAGGCTGTGTTCACATCAGCGTTGCCCTTCCGTGACAAATGGAAACCTTTAGCAACGTTTCCATCACCATTGAGATCAATGGTGAGGGAAACCAAAGCTAAGGTTTCAGTTTGCCTTTCTGTTGAGGGGTTAACCCGATGGAAACCACTGACGGAACCCCTCAACCGAAGGGCAACGCTGATGTGAACAGGTCCTTAGACTTTAACAGGGCAAGCAGAGTCATCTCATTTTCATTTGAGGGATCCATATACTGAAAAAAGTTTCCAGAATACACAGACAGCACTATGTGAAGATTTTTCTTAAAGGGGTGTTCCCAACTTTTGTTATTGCATTTCACTAGGAAATGCCATAACAACATGATCTGACCTCTGGAACACGTGAGAACAAAGAGACTGAGTTCCCTTTGGCTTATTCCCCTTAAAGGCCTTTAAGGCCTTGTTTACACACTGCAGTTGTGGGACACATGTACAGAACATGTATATAAAAAAATTAAACAGAAGACATTAATAAAATATAGGGCAGAATTTAGATTTTTAGTAAAAATGTGCATATTGGGTTAAAAATTAATAGTATACTGTAGAAAAAAATAAATGCTTTTAAACCTTGTCCCTGATGAGCGATCATCTCATCTCGTCCTGATTCCTTGTTGGAAATAATGAAATTACATCCAAGGACAACATATACAGTGAAGGAAATAAGTATTTGATCCCTTGCTGATTTTGTAAGTTTGCCCACTGTCAAAGACATGAACAGTCTAGAACTTTAAGGCTAGGTTAATTTTACTAGTGAGAGATAGATTATATATAAAAAAAAAAAAAGAAAATCACTTAGTCAAAATTATATATATTTATTTGCATGGTGCACAGAGAAATAAGTATTTGATCCCCTACCAACCATTAAGAGTTCAGCCTCCTCCAGACCAGTTACACGCTCCAAATCAACTTGGTGCCTGCATTAAAGACAGCTGTCTTATATGGTCACCTGTATAAAAGACTCCTGTCCACAGACTCCATTAATCAGCCTGACTCTAACCTCTACAACATGGGCAAGACCAAAGAGCTTTCTAAGGATGTCAGGGACAAGATCATAGACCTGCACAAGGCTGGAATGGGCTACAAAACCATAAGTAAGATGCTGGGTGACAAGGAGACAACTGTTGGTGCAATAGTAAGAAAATGGAAGACATACATAACGACTGTCAATCGACATCGATCTGGGGCTCCATGCAAAATCTCACCTCGTGGAGTATCCTTGATCCTGAGGAAGGTGAGAGCTCAGCCGAAAACTACACGGGGGGAACTTGTTAATGATCTCAAGGCAGCTGGGACCACAGTCACCAAGAAAACCATTGGTAACACATTACGCCGTAATGGATTAAAATCCTGCAGTGCCCGCAAGGTCTCCCTGCTCAAGAAGGCACATGTACAGGCCCGTCTGAAGTTTGCAAATGAACATCTGGATGATTCTGAGAGTGATTGGGAGAAGGTGCTTTGGTCAGATGAGACTAAAATTGAGCTCTTTGGCATTAACTCTACTCGCCGTGTTTGGAGGAAGAGAAATGCTGCCTATGACCCAAAGAACACCGTCCCCACTGTCAAGCATGGAGGTGGAAACATTATGTTTTGGGGGTGTTTCTCTGCTAAGGGCACAGGACTACTTCACCGCCTCAATGGGAGAATGGATGGAGCCATGTACCGTCAAATCCTGAGTGACAACCTCCTTCCCTCCACCAGGACATTAAAAATTTCTCGTGACTGGGTCTTCCAGCACGACAATGACCCGAAACATACAGCCAAGGCAACAAAGGAGTTTCTCAAAAAGAAGCACATTAAGGTCATGGAGTGGCCTAGCCAGTCTCCAGACCTTAATCCCATCGAAAACTTATGGAGGGAGCTGAAGATCCGAGTTGCCAAGCGACAGCCTCGAAATCTTAATGATTTATAGATGATCTGCAAAGAGGAGTGGGCCAAAATTCCATCTAACATGTGTGCAAACCTCATCATCAACTACACAAAACGTCTGACTGCTGTGCTTGCCAACAAGGGTTTTGCCACCAAGTATTAAGTCTTGTTTGCCAAAGGGATCAAATACTTATTTCTCTGTGCACAATGCAAATAAATATATATAATTTTGACAATGTGATTTTCTTTTTTTTTTTTTAATATAATCTATCTCTCACTGGTAAAATTAACCTAGCCTAAAAGTTCTAGACTGTTCATATCTTTGACAGTGGGCAAACTTACAAAATCAGCAAGGGATCAAATACTTATTTCCTTCACTGTATAAAGAGGCTGAACATTGTCATGTTCTCTGTAACACCAGGGGCGGGTGCTGCTCCTGCCGGCGATCCCCGCGGACAGGTCTCATACCTGCCTCCCTGGCGTTCTCATCCTTCTGCCCTATGTGGCCACTTGTGTCTTCCGCATGCCTCTCCTCCTCCTCGCAGACATGTTTTCCTTAGGGCATGCGCTTGCTCTCTTACCGCCTTAAGGGCCCAGTGTGCATTGCAAAAATCTGCTGTCCAATCCCTGTTGCTCCTGGACTATTTAAGGCACCTCTTCAGATCACCAGGTGCCTGAGCAACTTTGGTGCAACCTAGTTGTGTCCTGCAAAGGTTCCCCTTTGCTTCCGATGCAAGTCAACACGTCGCTACCTGTTATCTTTTGTATTCAGATATCCGTTACCTGTCTGTATCTAGCTATTCACTACCCTCCTGCATTCAGCTATCTGCTACCAGACTGTATCCAGCTATCTATTACCAGCCTATATCCAGCTACCCGCTGCCAGTTTGTATCCTGCTACCTGCTACCAGTCCGTATCATTTTACCCTCCATCTGTCTGCATCCAGACATCTACTGCCACTCGAACTCCAACTACAACTTAAGACTTACTACTGGTTACAAAATGTAACCTCTGTTCCACACCCGTCTGCCAAAGTACCATCTGCTAGTGCCTTTATGGTATCCTGGTCTGTGGGCCAGCCGCTAATTACACCAGGACCACCTCAAGATGTAGCGACCTGGTAGTTTCTCCACAACCAAGTACAGATCCCCATAAGGGGGTTAAATGATGAATACCGGGGAGGCAATTTGGATAACGCCCTTAGAGGTGGCTCTAATTCAAACCAGCAGAGTAGCATAGTGGGTCCACAACCTGCTGGTCCTAACATTTTCATCTATCTGAGATTCCTCTTTTTACAATATAAATTAGGCATGAAAATCTAGTGGTAGAAGTTGGTAAAGAAATACATTTTCCAAGGCATTTTACACTAGGTCTTCCTGGTGACATCTACATTGTGATTAGAAATTAATTTGCTGCATTATGACATATCGCAGCCCATAGACAGAGCTTTGCTTCACATACAATGATCAGCAGGAGTGACTCAATGTGGCTTCAGAATAAGATATCACTGATGGTAGGCCAACTTTAAACAACAGCGGCCTGGCATGTCATTTTAGTACCATTGAATGCTAAAAGTGTGGAACTATCCATGTAGACATAGCCTAAAACATAAAATAACAATAATACTATAACACAACTTGGCATAAAAGCATAGGAAAAATGCTAGCAGCATGTAAGACAGGCTGAACATCAGGATCAAATGTTCAATGCTTTATAACCCATAAATTGCAGCCTGCTGGATTTCTTTCAGTCATGTAGCAGGTGGCATTGCAGACAGATATGTGAACGAGGGTCCTCCAAAAGGGTCTGAGCTATAATTCCAGTACAGCTGTTCCTACAAGTGTAAATGCAGTTTGATTTAGATGGTGATATGTTTACTTTTGGATGTCTGAGTTCCCATCGCCCAGAAATTTTATGCTCAGTTTTTTAATCGATTAAATATATTGACTACTGTTTGTCATAGTTATGGAGATTCAATGTACTATCCTAAACTAGAGGGAAAAAACGGAGTGAAACCATCTGAGAGTACAGGGTGGGCCATTTATATGGATACACCTAAATAAAATGGGAATGGTTGGTGATATTAACTTCCTGTTTGTGGTACATTAGTGTATGGGAGGGGGGAAACTTTTCAAGCTGGGTGTTGACCATGGCGGCTATTTTGAAGTCGGCCATTTTGTATCCAACTTTAGTTTTTCAACGGGAAGAGGGTCATGTGACACATCAAACTTATCGAGAATTTCACAAGAAAAACAATGGTGGGCTTGGTTTTAACGTTACTTTATTCTTTCATGAGTTATTTAGAAGCTTCTCTTTGTTTACAGCCATTGACATGTTGCAGAGGTTAACACGTGAGGAGCGGATAGAAATTGTGTTGATGTCTGGTGAACGCAGTACCCGGGTCATTGCAGGAGATTTCAATGCAAGACACCCTACGAGACCACCCATCTCCCATGCTACAGTTTGCAAACTGCTTGCCAAGTTTCGTGAAACTGGTTCAGTGTTGGATTTGCCCAAATGTGGACGCATGAAAACTGTCACTAATGAAGAAACATCAGTGGCTGTCCTAGCTTCATTCAGCAAGAGCCCACAGTGTAGCACTCGCCGCATGTCACTGGAGAATGGCATCAGTCGAACATTTTATTTAGGTGTATCCATATAAATGGCCCACCCTGTAGAGATCTTCATTAGGCAGTCAGACAGATGTAGCAATACAGCGTAGGTAAATAAACACTACTTTTGTATTTTCTAAATTGGAGTGCTGTCCAACTTCAATTTGTTACCAGTGTTATAAGTGGGAAGGAGGGGTCAGAGTGGCATCGAGACGTGCACCCAAACTTGACACGTGAGCCAGAGTGCAGCATAAAATTGAATTAGGTTGCACATGGATCAGTCTCAGTGTAAATCCACATTAGAATGGTAAAATCTAAAGATCTGAGCGACTTCTAATGAGGTATGGTCATCGGTGCAAGACTAGCCTGGGCCAGTATTTAAAAAAACTACCAACATTGTGGGGTTTTCTCGTGCAACGGTGTCGAGAGTATACAGAGAATGGCGTGATTGAGGAAAAACATCCTGAAAAAGGGCATCCTGTGGACGTAAACGACTTGTCAACAAAAGGGGTCAGAGAAGGATTTCGAGAATCGTACTGACAAACAGGCGGTGCACAGTCAAGGAAATTGCAGCCGAATACAACACTGGTGCTCCAACTCATGTGTCTTAACACACAACTTGTCATTCCTTAGCACGGATGGACTATAGCAGCAGATGACCAGTTTGAATGCCATTTCTGTCTAAGGGAAACAAAAAAGCAAGACTCCAGTGGGCAAAAGAGCTGAAAAATTGGATCACTGCAGAGTGGGAAAACATGGCCTGGTCAGATGAATCCAGATTTCTGTTGCACCGTGCTGATGGAGGGACAGAATTTGGCGCAAGCCGCATGAAGCGATGAACTCTTCCTGTCAGGTATGAACAGTTCAGGCCGGTGGATGTGGAGTAATGGTGAGGCGAATTTTTTATTGCCACACTCTAGGTCCTCTGACAGCTGTGGGTGGACATTTGAACAGTAGGGCTTAAAAAAAGCACTCTGGTGTATGTCTTTTCCGGCACTGTATTAATTTGTGGTGACATGTAGTGTAATTATGTATATCAACTTACTTGGTGCTGTATTTTACCTGTAGATGGTCCGTTCCGTGCCACCGCTGAGTCACGGGATCTTCATTCGTATTCCCTGAATCCTACAGTATTTGCTGTAGGACCGGAAGTCAGTGTCTCAATGCAAGTCTATGACAGGCCACAATATGAGTCTTAATTTTTTCTGTGTCGGATTCATATCTCAGTATGCCTCCTTATGAAAGCGGAGAAATACAAGGGTATAGTATGGTCATACAGTGTGGCCCTGTACTTCTATGGCTGCTTTGTTATGGCACTGTACAACTTTGAACTTGCATTGAGCTTTACTATGGCCGTGTGCATAAAAGTTGATCCTGCAGGCACAAGATTTATCACATAATTCAGTATTTAGACATTGACAAATAAAATCTCTCAATAAAATAAAAAATTCTCTCTGTCTATCCTTCTGTCTAATATCTTTCATTTATAACATTGCTGTATTGTCTGCCAGATAAGTCTCACCATTATTCGCCTATCCTATTACTTTACTTCTCTTTTTGTACTCTTTTTTTTTTTTTATACTATTGTTGCACAAGTTTTAAGGTTCAGGAATGAATTTTATCTAGCATAAGAGGCTTATCAAGTTTTCCCTACTTCCCCAGCCCGTGGATTGCAATAGTAGCTTATATTCATCAATGACATATTATCTCCAGATATAGCATTTTGTATGCATGAATTATAATTGTTAGTTCTATACTAATTTTCCATAATCAATAATAGAGATTTCATACACTACAATTAAACAAGTGAAAGCATTAACAGTATTTTGAAGGCTGTACAGTTAAAAGGGAAAAGTTTAAAGGGAATGTATAATTAGAAAATTACAGAATACTTAAATCAGGTTTCTATTATAGACATATATTTTTGATTGTTTATGGTGTTTTTTGTGATATATAAAAAAATATTCAAATTTTTACACTGGCCACGTGAGTAGACTGTTAGGAAAACACCTGCTCCCTTAAGGTTGCTACGGCGACTTCTCTTACTTCTGGGTGGTTCTCCCTTTGCCTTGAGGCTATCTCTTTTCCCTCTCCTTTTTCCAATCAGTTGTGGGGTTGTATGTATGCTTGTCTTTTCCACCTGTCCTTTGCGTGTGAATTTTTTTCCTCCTTTGGTTTCTGATCAAGCTTCTGACATGTCCTGCACTTCTGATTCTGGACCTCGTGTACACTGACCTCGGCTTGTCTCTCGTTTACTCTCTGCTTACCGATTTTGATTATCCGCTCCCGGACGGTTTTGACCTTTTGCTAGTCTTGATATCCACTTGCCTTCTGTTTTGGACATACAGTTGCCCTCTGGCTGTCTGGTTTCCAGCCCAAGTTTGCCTGCATCGCACCTCTCGTCCCAGGCTGCACTCTGCTAAGACAACCTGGGTTCTGAGCAGCAAAGTCCATCTGCAGCTCACTTGTCAGCTTTGCTGTATTGATGACTTTTACTATACTGCTGGAGTCAAGATAGTAGCACAATACACTATACACACAGATAAGGCTGTTTATCCATCTCCCCTGTCAATTCCTGGTCTCTGGGGGAGGGGCTTTACTCCATCACTTCCTGGAGACTATAATAATCTATAACCTTTATCTGTCAATTGACTCCCATTTATTTCAGCTGCCATGAAGCACATACACAGCGCTGTACTGTATATACGGACAATACTGGAAGGAAGGAAATGTGTGCTTCTTATATTTGCCCCCCCCCCAGGTACATTTTTTAAAATAAAAAATAAATAGGTGCAACATTTAAAAACAAAGAAACAATACATTATTTCTCTTCTACAGACTTAATTCGAATTAATGAAACGAAAAATAAATACACACCACATTCCCTTTAAATGTGATTCGTGAGATGTTCCAGTAGCTGCAGACTAGACTGTGATGTTGTTTACTCATGCACAATTTATTTAAAGGCATTTTAGTATTAAATTTAATTATAATTCAATTATTTATTAACTGAAATTTTTACCTTTCTTTAGTAAATTAAATGTAAGATTTGTAGCATCACTTTTGTTTTCAGGGTACTATTAATTCAATTGACTAGTCTTTAATCTAAAACCCTACACATTTTTATCATCAACAGTGCTTTCCTACATTACTTGAAATGACTGTCAGTTTTTACAAAAGTTGACTTGCATCTTGAGTCATCTTTACTTTAACTTCCCCTAAGTGGGTTTATAGAAAAATCTGTAAATAAATCTATATGCAGATCTGTACATTTTTGTAATGATCACTGTGTATAAAGCAAAATGACAGTTTGTAATTTTGGATGACAAAGTGCGGTTTTGGTGCCGTATTCAACATGCGTTTTTTTTTCAGTCAAACCAGGGATCCAAAGAAAGAGTAGTGGTATAAATCTTTTCTTTAGGCCGTATTCAAACTGGTGTATTGTATCTGTATTTCAATCCAGATGTAACACTGCCTCCATCACTGTTCTACTGAATTGAACCTACATCACAATAGATCCCTATAAGGCCCCATGCACATGACCGTAAATTCGGACGTAATTACGGGACATAAATACGGCCCAATTCTGCTCTGTTGGCCGTGGACACCTTTCCGTATAGCTATGGATGGATGTCTGTGCTGTAGAAATGTGGCGGGAATTATGGAGCATATCCATTTTTTCGTGTTTTACGGGCCGTGCTTCCATACTTTGTATGGGAGCACGGCCCGAGAAAGCGGGCGGCCACCGGCGGCCGTCCATGCCCGCAATCGCGGCCTGTGATTACGGGCATGACCGTGTGCATGGGGCCTAATGCTGTAAGTTAGGTAGTACCGTTGCGGAATACAGACTGTGTAGAACAGGTACAATACTCCCGACTAAAAGACAGAATAAACTTTTCTCCTATTTAGCATTCAATCCTAATTTTGACTAAAATTAAATACATGCAAAAAACAGAATCAAAACTGCACTGTGTGGACAAGGCCTTAGGCACAATGCAGGACAGATGCTTGGAACTGCTCTTTTTTTTATGTTTTTTAATGTTTTTTTATTTTGTTTACTTTTTCCTCTTTGAGTAGCAGGGTTAACATGATAAGTGTTGTCTCTGTTATTTAATGTAATTGACTACAGCAATGAGTTTTTTTAGCGGAATGCTGGCAAATTAATAGAGTGTTGTGTTCCTGGCAGAGGTCAGCATGTTATTTTACTCTCCTTCCCTCATGCCAGGTGACATGCAACGTTACATCTGTCACCTCTTCTGCAAAATGCTGGACCTAACGGTGCTCTTAGAGCCTTATATGCGGTACCTTTGTGAGGTCTTTCCCTTCAAAGCTCATCCCTTTGGGATGCAGACCTCTCATTCGTTCTAATTCAATAACAGAAAGTTGCTATCCTTGTCTGCCATGTTACAGATTCAGTGGGGCTGCAGTTTGGTCACGGTCACTGTTTTTACAATTCTGCTAGCTCACATTAAACTTGCCATTTCTCTTTCCTCCTCTGCCCCTTTTAGTACACCCATGTGGTCACACTCCTCTCACACAGTAGAGACCTTTCTGCTTGAATCAGTGCTGGGCTGCTGTAATAACAGGATTTTATTGACTAGCAAGTCTTAGTGTACCGTATTTTGTAATTCTAGAAACTCAGAAGCTTGAATCTACTGTTTTTTTAAGTGGATTGTTGGAAGTAAATCAGATTATATTTTGTGCCACTGAATACTGTAGCCTCATTTTTTAAATTATTTTTTGTATGTTTTCCTGGAACATCTGCAAAGTGCTAGGTGGGAGTTCCATAATAATCATGTAATGTCTAATATTGCAGCAGGGTGGGGTGACACATTAGTGTGGATACACTTAGGCTGAATTCTCACGAGCATGTTCGGTCCGTAAAGGACGGAACGTATTTTCGTCCGCAAGTCCCGGACCGAACACACTGCAGGGGGCCGGACTCCTAGCATCATAGTTATGTACGATGCTAGAAGTCCCTGCCTCGCTGTGGGACAACTGTCCCGTACTGTAATCATGTTTTCAGTACGGGACAGTAGTTCCACGGAGAGGCAGGGACTCCTAGCGTCATACATAACTATGATGCTAGGAGCCCGAATCCCTGCAGTGTGTTCAGTCCGGGACTTGCGGCCGAAATACGTTCTGTCCTTTACGGACCGAACATGCTCGTGTGAATCCAGCCTCATTTAAGATACAGATTTAAATCTGACCAATGCAACCTTGGTATGAAGAAGTAATACATACTATAACTTGGTGTCATCTGACATGCTTTCTTTGTAGTTAAATGTAACATACTTCAATACTATGATGTGCACACAATTTTCCAAGATTACTACTTGCTAGCGATTGATAAACTGAAACATTTTCACTGTAAACTGCAAACTACTTGCAGAATATTCAGAAAATGTGCATTTTTCTTGCAACGTTTTTATTCTGAGCTACAGTGAGTAATTCATTAATAATGCAGTTGTACGGTTATGCTTGACATAATCCAGGAGACGAGATGACACAATGTTGAAACATTCAGAGTGGTACACACGTTGTCATAGCCTCTCTCATAACCGCAACTGTCACAACCCAGAGGAGGCACAAAGGATAATCCAGATTTTGTAGATACAGTGCAGATATACAACAGAAAAAAAAATCACTAATTACATCCGGCATTCAAAACCAGGACTGACTGGTACTAAAAGGTAGACATTCCAACCTTATACCAATATTCTTTGACATTCACAAATATTTGGTAATTAATAGTAATTAACCCCAGCAGGCAGCATTTTCAAAGTTGGGAGTTTACGGCAGTGTCGAAAGGGGTGTAGTTTTGCGATAATAACTGGGAATGGTCTCACGATATCTGTGGGCATGGCTGTGTGTTAGTGGGAGATGCACTTCTGCATGAAGAGATTCTACCAGGAGTCAGAACTGGGCAAAAGTCTGGAAAGTGTGAGTGATTGGTGTGTATTTTGATAGCATGTGAGTGGCGTGTGTGTGTGGCATGTGTCCATGGTATAAGTGGTGGATGAGCAGCACGTGTCCTATGTGTGAGCGGCAAGTATGCGGTACATGTCCTATCTGTGAGTGGCTAGTGTGCTTTAAAGAGGCTCTGTCGCCACATTATAAGTGCCCTATCTCCTACATAATGTGATTGGTGCTGTAATGTAGATAACAACAGTGTTTTTTTATTTTGAAAAACTATAATTTTTGAGAAAGTCATGAGCAATTTAAGGTTTATGCTAATTAGTTTCTTTATAGACAACTGTGCGTTTTTTACCTTTTGACCAAGTGGGCATTGTAAAGAGAAGTGTATGACGCTGACCAGTCAGCGTCATACACTTCTCTTTACAACGCTCACTTGGTCAAAAGGTAAAAAAAGCGCAGTTGTCTATTAAGGAACTAATTAGCATAAACCTTAAATTGCTCATAACTTTCTCAAAAATTATAGTTTTTCAAAATAAAAAACGCTATTGTTATCCACATTACAGCACCAATCACATTATGTAGGAAATAGGGCACTTATAATTTGGTGACAGAGCCACTTTAAGTGGCTAGTATGTAAGAGAACTGTGATCAAAGATAATATGTTTCTCTCAGAGAGTATTTTTAAAGAAAAACACTTGACATTTGTTATTTTCCTACATTATTTATTTGTATTTAATGTGTTAGCAAGTTGACCACTATCTTTATGCTTTGTACTGCCTCGTTGTATGCAGAGATAATATACCTCCCCTCACTGTCAGGATTTTCATCAGGAATTTCTGTGATCCATACAGCCAAAGAGTCATAACGGGGGAGGGACAGCTGAATGTGGTGGGGGGCTTGGTTGAAATATAAACTGGCAGGGGCTCTGTGGAGGAGCAGAGTGAAGAGACAGAATATGGGCAGAGGTTCTGTTTGGGGGCAAGGGGGGAGAATAGGCGTCAGGGCTCTGTTGGGGAAGAAGAGGACTTAGGGAATGGAAAGTGGCAGGGATGGAAGGAGGGCCAAGAGGGAGACACAGTCTAACAGGAGATCTATGGAGGGTCAGAGGGGAGACAGGTTGACCGGGTCTTTGATGGGGCTAAGGGGGAGACAGTAGGTTTGCAGGGGCAGTATGAAAAAAACTCATTGCACTGAAGCTGCTTCCTACACAGCACAGTCATTAACCAAGATGCAGTGCTGTCTGCTGCTTGGTGGTGAGTAGAGGCGCTTTTACATGGGCCAATGATTGGGAAAATGAGCATTCATATGAACGCTCGTTCCCGATCATTGCCCTTTGTAAACAGGTCAATGATCAGCTGATGAACGAGCAAATGCATCTTTCATGAAGCACTAAATATTATCGTTGGCGGCAGCACATCTCCCTGTGCAAACAGGGAAGTGTGCTGCCGATATGATGGAAATTTATGTGGAAGAACGATCATAGTTACGGTCATCCCCATACATAACCAAGCATTGCTCCTTGTGAAAGTAGCAAACGAACGCCGATCAACGAGCTGTCTCGTTGAACGGCACTCGTTTTCACGGCCCATATTAGCCCATGTAAAAGGGCCCTAATGCTGCAGGCTCTGTTCCATGTCATGCTCAGGTGTGACATTTATTGTGCATGGCCATCTTATTTAAACAATGAAAGGATCTTCTTGTTAGAGAAATCAGTGGGGGAAAACATGGCAGCATAGCTCAGAAATTGAAAATTTAATAGTTCACAAAGTGGATTTTTCTAATAATAGGGGTAGAAGATTACATATCAACGCTTAGGCTGGGTTCACACGACCTATTTTCAGACGTAAACGAGGCGTATTATGCCTCGTTTTACGCCTGAAAATAGGGATACAATACGTCGGCAAACATCTGCCCATTCATTTGAATGGGTTTGCCGATGTACTGTGCAGACAACCTGTCATTTACGTGTCGTCGTTTGACAGCTGTCAAACGACGACACGTAAAAATACAGCCTCGTCAAAAGAAGTGCAGGACACTTCTTTCAGACGTAAGTTGAGCCGTTCTTCATTGAACTCAATAAAGAGCAGCTCAAAATTTACGGCTGTCAGAGAAGCCTCGCAAAATGTGAGGAGGAGCATTTACGACTGAAACGAGGCAGCTGTTTTCTCCTGAAAACAGTCTGTCATTTCAGACGTAAAAGCCTGCTACCGTGTGCACATACCCTTAGGCTGGGTTCACACGACCTATTTTCAAACGTAGAACGAGGCGTATTATGCCTCGTTTTACGTCTGAAAATAAGGCTACAATACGTCGGCAAACATCTGCCCATTCATTTGAATGGGTTTGCCGACGTACTGTGCAGACAACCTGTCATTTACGCGTCGTCGTTTGACAGCTGTCAAACGACGACGCGTAAAAATACAGCCTCGTCAAAAGAAGTGCAGGACTCTTCTTTCAGACGTAATTTGAGCCGTTCTTCATTGAACTCAATGAAGCACAGCTCAAAATTTACGGCTGTCAGAGATGCCTCGCAAAATGCGAGGAGGAGCAATTTCGACTGAAACGAGGCAGCTGTTTTCTCCTGAAAACAGTCTGTCATTTCAGCCGTAAAAGCCTGCTACCGTGTGCACATACCTTTAGCTGTTAACTAGCAAAAATGTATGTGTGTGTGTGGGGAAGGGGGCGAAAGTCAAGACTTAAATCGTCCCACAAACAGTGCAAAATGCTTTCACCCACATGGCCAACAACCCGACTCATTTCATTAAGAGGATTACAGAATTAGTAAACTTACATTGATAATCAAAATCATAGGAGAGGCTGATGTCTGTTATTACTAGCACTTTAAGAATAATTTCAACCACCTGAATTTCGTTTTGCCAGTGTTGTCTTCTCCCTGGGATATTACTATCTTAGAATAAGGCCAGTTTCACTTGATCGTAATAGAAGCACATTTCCACATCCCTATTACAGTTGCAAGTCCAGACCTGACTGCTGGTCTGATGACCCAAATTAACAGGATCATAGAGACCTATGATCCTGTTAGTTTGGATCATCAAAAATGTGTCCATATTATACTAGTGCGAAACTGGCCATAGGCACAATTATGCAACTGGAATTACATGTAGCTTAGTTGCCTGCTTTTGGAAATGAACCACAGTCTACAGGAGACAGAATGATCATGAAAAGTAGCACAGTGCTTCAGACTGGAACATGACCATCAGTCCCCCATAGATTGTAATTAAAATCACTATATAGCTTAGACCTAAAAAATTTACCTTTAAAGAGGCTCTGTCACCAGATTTTGCAACCCCTATCTGCTATTGCAGCAGATCGGCGCTGCAATGTAGATTACAGTAACGTTTTTATTTTAAAAAAAACGAGCATTTTTGGCCAAGTTATGACCATTTTCGTATTTATGCAAATGAGGCTTGCAAAAGTCCAACTGGGCGTGTTGAAAAGTAAAAGTACAACTGGGCGTGTATTATGTGCGTACATCGGGGCGTGTTTACTACTTTTACTAGCTGGGCTTTCTGATGAGAAGTATCATCCACTTCTCTTCAGAACGCCCAGCTTCTGGCAGTGCAGATCTGTGACGTCACTCACAGGTCCTGCATCGTGTCGGCACCAGAGGCTACAGTTGATTCTGCAGCAGCATCAGCATTTGCAGGTAAGTAGCTACATGGACTTACCTGCAAACGCCGATGCTGCTGCAGAATCATCTGTAGCCTCTGGTGCCAACACGATGCAGGACCTGTGAGTGACGTCACAGATCTGCACTGCCAGAAGCTGGGCGTTCTGAAGAGAAGTGGATGATACTTCTCTTCAGAAAGCCCAGCTAGTAAAAGTAGTAAACACGCCCCGATGTACGCACATAATACACGCCCAGTTGTACTTTTACTTTTCAACACGCCCAGTTGTACTTTTGCAAGCCTCATTTGCATAAATACGAAAATGGTCATAACTTGGCCAAAAATGCTCCTTTTTTAAAAATAAAAACGTTACTGTAATCTACATTGCAGCGCCTATCTGCTGCAATAGCAGATAGGGGTTGCAAAATCTGGTGACAGAGCCTCTTTAATATCAGCCTTACAAAGTCCATCTTTACAACTAAATGTGCATTTACCTTAAAAATTGCACATAAAATAAAAACTTTTGCTTCTGTCAAGTTAATAAACTATTAGTATAATAAACGCAAAATGATCGTTTACTCCACATGTGTTCATAGGCTCTAATGTTTGAGGTTTACAATAGTTAGTAACAAAAGATTTATTGTATCATCATGGTATGTAACTTGTGGTATTGTATTACAGCTACTTGGGAGGTATTTGACTATTTATATTGTGTTAGACATAAATAAATAACTCCTGTAAAAGTTTAGTAAGATATTCACTTAACTTAATTTGAGGCATATTTGTCTTTCTTTACATTTTGCTCTAAAAATAATCATTAAATTTCCATATTTCTGGAGTTAATCATGTCAGGGGGAAATAATGGCTCTTTATACAAATCCCCTTGTCACATTTCATTGGAGTTATGAAGAATTAAATTATACGTGCATGATTCATGTTAACACTGCACAATTTGTGGAACCAAAATTTTAATTTATTTAAAATTGGTGGTCACCTATAATGGAAAAGTTTTGCCCTGGTATTAGGTTCTGTTCACACTAGCATCATGTTTCTGTTTATAACGGAGCAATAACAGATATGCTGGACTTGTTTTCAAACAGATTCCAGTACTCATTGGATTAAATTTTTTAATAAGGGCGTATTTTTCACCAATGAAATTGGCAAAGGTAGTTGGTGAGAATTGCGCCTAATTTATAGAAGGCTCACACCTCTTAATAAATCTGGTGCACTGATGTACAACACTGGTCCATTATATGAGCATCTGTCCAAGCCCTAAAAGTTAAATGAACGCTCCAGGAACAAACTATACACTGTGTAATGCCTAGTGCTGGACCTGCACTAGGCATAACACAGTGTATTCGTTTCTCTTGGAGTGTTCCCTTAAAAAGTTTGTCCGGGAGTATCTGAACTGAAAGAGGATGCAGGAATTGCTAAAAAAAAACAACAAAAAATAATCACCTGTTATTTTCCTTGCCCCCCCCCCCCCAGTTCCAATGCTCCTGTGGTCCCTGACAATCTTTGTTTATTTTCCTAGATTGATGACGTGGCATACAGTATATATATGTGAGCGCTGCAGCCAATCACAGGCCGCCGTTGTGATGCCAGCTTTTATGGCAAGTGACATCAATGCTCTCATACAACCCCTTTACATGTCTTACAGTAAAGTGTAGTCTGTTTCCAAAGGAAGGGAGCAGAACTTTGGAAACAATTATATATACTAATATTCTAAAAATATATAAAACAATTCAAGACAAATAAAGCAAATGTACTCAATATTTTAAGGGGATTTAGACTGTATGATGCACACGGTCGTGTCACATTATTATGACCACCTCCTACTTTCGACATCGGCAACGCTTAGCCCATGAAGGGAGTGATGTGCTGTGGTCTGGCTTGCTGAGTATATAAGGTGTGCGATAGGCTGTCTGAACACATATCACTCATTGTTGCCATGGATAAAAGGGACGATTTATCAGAGTTGCAAAAAGGGATGAATATTGTCTTTCGTGCCAAGGGTGGCAATATTTCTCAAATAGCGCAGTTTGTGAAGAGTTCGTCTGCTGCTGTAGTGAAAGTGTATCGTGAGTGACAAATGGCACTATTGGGAACAACCAACGTGAAAACTGTGTAGCATCACGTGCAATTGATGTGGGAGGTGAACGTCGGCTACGAAGGTGCACAAGCGTCGAATAACATGCTACAGTGGAGCAGCTCACCATGAAAATCAACCAGGGGGCTACCACACATGTGTCTAAAATAACAGTTCAGCGAACCCTACTGCATATGGGGCTCCGAAGCAGACAGATGTTCACTGCTCCAATGCTAACAAAGGTGCATTGGAAAAAAAGTCTTAAATTGTTCGCTCTATGGATCCTCCCCCACGCACCCTCCAGCAAATGTTGGATGCACTGCAGTCAGCATGGCTCCAGATACCTGAGATAACGTACCAGCACATTATTCAGTCACTCCCTGTCTGAGCTGCATACCGTGGTTACTCTGGATATTAGCTGGTGGTCATAATAATGTGACTCGACCGTGTGCCTCGACTCTGAGTGGAGTTACCCTTTAACATCATGCTGAGCATGACATTTACTTTACCCCTTTACCTGTCATGTACTGTCCACGGGTCTGCCGTCAACATTGTTTGAGTTGATGCCTTGATTTTGTGCTACCTCCTACAAAAATTTATAACACATCTTGGGAAAAATTTCCTATCTTTTAAAGGTCTGCTAAAAACTAAATATTAGCACAAATTCTCCTAAAATGACTCATTTTCCTCTTATTCATTTGCAAGTAAAACAAAGGCAATGTGTTATGAAAGCTCTGGAAGTAAAACATCACTTAGACACATCAGTTGATTTAGATCTGTGAGAAAGCACAGCACAATTATACAAAAAAATGACATTTAATATTAATCTCTTTTGAAAAAGGTAAATTCCCTCCTGATCATGTAGTCTACTAGCTCCGCCAGACCCCAGGCATCCTGTCTCTACCACCTAGAGACCTCATATGAGATCAGATCTCATTTGTCTATCACCTCTCAGACTGTGGCCAGAACAGAGTGGAAACAGAACCAGTTCTATAGAAGGATGTGGTTAATGATGAGAGACACATTTACATTTAGGGTGTGATTGCGGTTGATATTTGGTTCTGACACCATTAAAACACATTTTCTGCATAAGCTCTGCCAAGTTTATATATAAATTCTATACTTATTGCAGATGTAGATATAATATTGAATCATTTGCATGAGTTTGTTTCTTTTTTTTCTTTCTTATATGTACAACGATTCAGTAGTAACTACACAACAGACATGGTAAAAACATTGCTATTTTATATAATTTTGCATGTACTTATTCCAAATTAATTATTTAAATGTCTTCGCTCCAGATCTGAAGGTTTCTTAGCTATAGGGGGTGTAAAGGCAGCAGTAGCTACCACGTCACGTACCTGAGGGGGCCCAAAGGTCCGTCTGCTACTTAGGAAGACACCAATATTATAAATGGCATATGGTAGGTGAGGGCACTGGTACAGATTTTGCACTGGGGCCCAGGAACTTCAATCTACACCTCTGGTCATAAGCCACTCTCAAATACTACATATGGTGTTAAGGCCCACTGAATATTTAAAAGCAAAAAGCCGGTTAAATGAACACCAAGCCTAGAAATTAATGATAAAAGTAAAGAAAAGAAAAGCTTGCCAGTCTATAGGATTTTCTTCAGCTGAAACAAATAGTCTTGTAGAAGTCTTACAAAGAACACAGGAGTGAATTTCCTCCTTTCTTCCCTTACATTTTTGTCTGGCAGATTGTTGGGGGTGTGGCTTAGTCACTGGGGTGTGGCTTAGCATTCCTGGTCCCCAATGCTTTTTTTTGGGCGTTTTTCAAGTTCCATAGAGAGAATGGAGTGCATGGTTTTCACGCACCCATTGACAGCAATGGGTGCGTGAAAACGCACCAATATAGGACATGCGGTGAGTTTTACACAAACTCACGCATGTGTGAACGGCCTCATTGAAATCAATGGGTCCGTGTGCCGTGCGTGATTTCAACGCACAGCACACTGACAAGATTCATGTTCGTGTGAATGGGCCCTTAGGATGCTTACAGGATCAAGGCACTATAGATTGGGAAGCTAGAGATAAATGGCCATCTGATTAATAAAAATCGCGGCCACTTTTGGACTGAGAACTGGGGTCAGAGACACAGGAGAAAGGCAATAAAGGAAAGAAGAAGAGAAGGGGGAGGAAAAGACTGAGAGCCCACCAGCACCAAGCCCACGCCGCCAACTAGCAAAAAAAATTAAAATTAGAACTCCACTCAGGAATGAGTGGAAAAAGCAGGTTGAGCAAATGGGTTATTGCTGACATAGTCCTTCCAAGTGCACTATATGTATTGGCATTTGTCTACCTTATACAGGAGTATGGCCATCAGTTTATCATTAGTCACGTACCAGGACATCCATATCTTAACTTCTGCAAAGTCAAGAGATGATTTCTTCCATGACATTGCAATCCTTTGTTTGTCGGCCAGGAAGACAAAAATAAATTAAAACACAAGAATGGTGGGGTATATTAGGACTTATTTTGTTAATTAGGGACTCCCAGGAGATTTTAACTAAGTTGTGACCAGTGAGGGCCAGGACAAGGAAATATGCACCTACCAATAGCTTTAGGACATTGCCATCATATGTAAAGCATATCCCCCGGTTACTGGCAACCTAAAACTCTCATAAGAACCTTCATATTAGTTTCAAGCATCAGTGTTTTGCAGTCCTCTAGTGCTGGAAGACCTATTTTGTGACCATTTGGTATCAGATAATTCCACGCGGTTATACTGGTCTTGAGAAAGACAAGCATATAAGAGCATAATGGTACAACGTTTGCATATATCTTAGCACTCACAGAGTGCTGCTGCATCTCTGTGACTCTGCCCATTTATTTCAACTAGGAGATCCTGATTAACCCCTTCTAGCTTAGCGTCATAAATGTATGGCGTTGGGAGGCAGCATTTAACTCCTAGCACTGAACATTTACAGCACTGTGATCATAGTGTGTGATTGACAGCCGCCTCCCTACAGCAATGGCTGGGATTGGAGAAAACTCTGATCCCAGGCGTTGAACCCTTGTGATGCCACCATCAATAGCGATCGCGACATCAGGGGTTTTCCTTTGACCCCTATCTTTAGTCCCGGCAATAAGGATTGTTGGGGCTTATGATTTTATTTGGACAGCCCTGGGCCTAACAAAGCTAATCCCTGTTAGGGCATACCTGAGGTATACCATACATATAAATTCCATGCGTTATAAGAAAAAATAAAATGTAAAAGTCCACTTGTGGGACGAACATTTTTTAAATAAAGTTTAATAAAATAATCCATTAAAAAAAGGCTAAAAAACAAGTGCACTAAAACAAAGAATTAACGCGATTATTCTTAATAAAAACTATATTTATTAGATAAAAGTCAGCCAACATAAAATAATACATATGTTGTATAACCCCTTAATCGTTACAATCCGTACAATAAATTTATAACAAATTTAAAGCGTTCAGAGAACGACGAAGAAAAAAAGTAAATAAATTAAATGAAAATGTTTATGTATCAATAAAATGCACATAATATAATATCCCATTAAATGCAAAACACACAACCTCATACAGCAATGTAAGCAAAAAAATAAACCGTTATGCCTGTCGGAATGCAATGGGACAAAAACAGAAAAATGAGCATGCACAATGCACAAGAAATGAAAAAATATCCTAGCAATTCCTCCTTTAAACTCCTGATTTCCTTTTGATCCTATGTTGTCTCGTATGGCAAGTAATACTGAAAAATATATAAAGAAATTATCTTAGGAGATCAGCTATTACCATACTCCTCCTCGCAATCCTATGTCTGACTGCAAGACTACTGGCTATAGCAGGAGTATCCCTCTCTACCCTGTCTGCAGTAGGACACAGGGAAGTCCCACCCCCTTTGCCAAGCCCGACTCGCAGCAGTTCACCAGTCGAAAATGGAACAGAACAGTAGGAAATTAACACGTGTTCTCTGCAGGATTTCCACAAGACTGTTGTCGTGATTTATCAAAACCATAGTGGAGTCAATAGGATCAATAGTGGAGTAGTTGCCATAGCAACCAATCAGATTCCATCTAACATTTTTCACCAGCTTCGATAAATCTCCCCTGATATGTTTTAGAAACATGTAGAAAATCCTGCAGACTGACAAACAGTGTGAGGAACTTTATCTGCTGTTTACTTTTATCATGCATTTCTAGGTGTTCCTTTAACTGTGACATTGTACTATTGGGGTTGGTGACTGCCTTGATATTGGTCTTGCACTTTTTGCATCTATCCAAGGCTGTTTTTCAATAAAGCAGAATAAAGCTGGTTTGTACTTACTCTAAATTCATTTTGTACGCCTAGGCCATAGAGAGAAGTGAGTCTCCTGTTGTACAGGTATAATGTTTAGTGTAGTGAACCATCTGACTGAGGTTGCCTTGTTGTGTCAATTTGATCAAAATTTTCACTAAGAACCTGACATGTAAAGTATAGTAAATACAGCAGTAATGCCATTTTAAAGAATTAAAAAATTAAATGATTGAATATATCTTAGCGCCTGCAGAGTGCTGCTGCATCTTTGTGTTTGTTTGGTTTGGTTTTCCAGTCACAGAAGATTTGCACCTGCCCATATATTTCACCATTATTTCACTATGTTTGTAGATCTTCTATTCATGGAACTTTATATCCATCGAACAATAATTATAGCTTTGCAGATGTTTGCATAACTGTAACTTGATGTTCCTGGGCCCAAGCAAAATCTCTAACAAGGCCCCCCATACAATTTATCGTACTGGTATCCTCTTATAAGAATGGTTGGGCCACCTCAGACATAAGTTTCCAGATGTGTCTGCAACCAGAATAAATTTTACAGTTATGTCACAGATCATATATATTGCACTCAATGATGTCCCACCACAGATATAATAAACAAAGAGAAGTCACAATACAGGCATGACAAGTACAGTTATGTCTCTGCACAGGGATCATAAAAAAGGCAGTAATGTAACAGCACATGGTGAAATAACAACATAGGAATAATAGTGACAGTGATGTCACAGTCCAGTAATCATGGTCACAGTGCATTGCAATAAAGACACATTTCCCATTGATATTACAAAACTGGAATAATAAACAAAGTGACGTCACAGTACATGGATAGTAAACACTGTGAAGTAATAGGAAATGAATATGCAGTAATGTCACTGTATGGGAGTAATGCACACAGTTATGTCTTAGTGATGTCTAAGTATGGCAGTAATACAGTATGGGAGTAATAAACAACGTGATGTCAGAGCTAAAGACTAAGGACCACAGAGAAGATAAAGCACATGCATCATAAACAAATAATTAGAGATGAGTGAATCGGTCCGAATTTACCAAAGGCTTCGGATTTGGAGAAATCCCAAACTTTTAGGATCTGTGGCATGAATCGGCAGAATGGCGGCCGACGGAAAGCGCCAGCCACTATTTTACAGATTAGAAAACGGAAAAGGAGATAAAAAAAATGCCAAACTCACCTCCTTTTGTCTCCCGTAGCAATGCGTTCCTGCTAGCCTCCTGAACGGACGTTGATTTATACCATGTGACCGCTGCAGCCTGTAATTAGTCACATGAGACAAAACATCATCTCAGGAGACCAGCAGGGACACGACACTATGGGAAACCAGGGGAGGTGAATATGTTTTTATTTTAGGGTAGAATCACAAGTGCCCTAAAAACTTGTGTCTCACTTTTTGCTGTTTCTAGTACTGTATTTAACTTGTATACAGTTCCTAGAAGTCTTAAGAGTATCAAACAGGGCAATAAAAGCACTAGCGATCCATGTAGAATTTTTTTGGACCAAATCTAACCAGATAGCTGATTTGATAGTCTGGGCCCCGAAACAAATTTCTGGAAATTCGCTCCTCTTTACACAGCATCATAATACAACGATAAGGCACACAGTAATTTCACACTACAGAAGTAATTTACATAGTGGTGTGACAGTACAGTGATAATAAACAGTGATGTCATAGTAGAGGAATAATACATACTGGTATTTCCTTATATAGCAGAGTAGCTGTTGGGCCCCCTTAAGTCCTAGGGTCCAGTTGTGACTGCTATCTATGCACCCCTTTAGTTAAGCCCCTAGATGTCTGGCATCCTAGCTGCAACCATTTGAGAAATTTTAGGGGAAATTTTGACCCACAACTTCTATATATCTTGTGACTTTCATTTTTCCCTGACCTCCATGTTAATCTCTTCTCACAAGAGCTCAGTCGGGCTGACATTTGGTGACTGTGTTTTCCAGGCATCATAAATCGGTAATCCTGATCCCTCTTTTAACCAAATAGTTTTTTCTTATCTTAAAAGTATGGTTGTGAGCACTGTTCTGCTGCATTATGCAAATTAGAGTGGTAGATGAGGTTCTAGTGCTTACCTGCAAATATCTGAAACCGCAGTCACTTTGGTGGTGGCTAAACTGGGGTGCGAAGACTAAGAGATCCCTGGTATTTACCCTTTAACCTCCGTACGGAGATGTGGACTTTGCTGCAAGGAATCCCCAGGTCGCAGTGTAAAGGATCTGCCAGACACAGCTTCTGTGTCGACGCCCGTGGGTAATCAGTCTGCACCTGCTCCTAAGTCTGAGAGAGTGACTCCATCTTCTACCAGTCAGGCTGGGAGGCTTAGGAGTGGGAGAGCCTATCACAGCCTGGCCAGACGGAGCTAGCTCCCGCCCTCTGTCTATTTATACCTTCACTTCCTGCTCCTCCAGTGCCTGTGACTCTGCCTGTTTCCTGGCTCTGCTGCTGCTGCTTGAACTGTTTGTCCTCTGCTTCATTTTGACCCTGGCTTACTGACTACTCTCCTGCTCTGCGTTTGGTACCTCGTACACTCCTGGTCTGACTCGGCTCGTTCACTACTCTCCTGCTCTGCGTTTGGTACCTCGTACACTCCTGGTTTGACTCTGCTCGTTCACTACTCTCGTTGCTCACGGTGCTGCCGTGGGCAACTGCCCCATTTCCCTATCCTCTGTGTACCCTTGTCTGTCGTGCACTTATTGAGCGTAGGGACCGTCGCCCAGTAGTACGCCGTTGCCTAGGACGGGACGTTGCAAGTAGGCAGGGACTAAGTGGCGGGTAGATTAGGGCTCACCTGTCTGTCTCCCTACCCCGTCATTACATAATCACAGGCCCATATACTTTTTCTACCCTGGTCCCTGACACAACTATGGACCCCCTTGAGACCCTGGCTCAGCAAATGCAGGGCCTCTCCCTACAGGTCCAAGCCCTGGCTCAGAGGGGCAACCAGCATGATGCTACCCTCGTAGTGCCCCCCACCTCACCTCTTGAACCCCACCTCAAGTTGCCTGACCGGTTCTCAGGGGACCAGAAGACTTTTTTTCTCCTTTCGGGAGAGTTGTAGGCTCTATTTCCGCTTAAAGCCCCACTCCTCAGGTTCTGAGAGCCAGCGAGTGGGTATAATTATGTCCCGGCTCCAGGACGGGCCCCAAGAATGGGCCTTCTCCTTGGCTCCTGACGCCCCTGAACTTTCCTCTGTTGATCTTTTCTTTTCTGCTCTCGGGCTCATATATGACGAGACTGATAAGACTGCCTTTGCCGAGAGTCAGCTGGTGACCTTACGTCAGGGTAAGAGACCTGTTGAGGAGTACTGTTCTGACTTTAGGAAGTGGTGTGTAGCTTCTCGGTGGAATGACCCTGCCTTAAGGTGCCTGTTTAGATTGGGTCTGTCGAACGCCCTGAAAGACCTGTTAGTTAACTATCCCTCTTCTGACTCCCTAGATCAGGTTATGGCTTTAGCGGTACGTCTTGACCGACGTCTCAGGGAACGACGACTTTAACATTTTTTTGCCTTCTCCTCTGACTCCCCCATGATGGCTCCCGAGGGTCCGTTGCTTCGTTCTTCCACGGAAGACTCGGATGAACCTATGCAACTCGGGACCTCCGTATCTCCCCAACAATGTAGAGAGTTCCGCAGGAAGAATGGTCTCTGCTTCTACTGTGGGGATGACAAGCATCAAGTGAACAACTGTCCTAGGCGTAAGAATAAGCAGCCGGAAAACTTCCGCGCCTAAGTGATTATCGGGAAGGTCACTTGGGCGCACAGGTATTTCCCGTAAATATGAAACCTAATAAAATCTTGCTTCCCTTTCAGGTCTCTTTTGGTGGTAGGTCTGCTGCCGGTAGTGCCTTCGTGGATTCAGGGTCTTCTGCTAATATTATGTCTGTGGAATTTGCTATGTCTCTAGCTATGCCATTGATTGATTTGCCTAAACATGTCCCGGTAGTGGGTATCGACTCCACTCCTCTTGCTAATGGTTATTTTACGCAGCATACCCCTGTTTTTGAACTCCTTGTTGGCTCCATGCATTTGGAGCAGTGCTCTGTACTGGTGATGCAGGGATTATCGTCCGATTTGGTTTTAGGCCTTCCCTGGTTGCAGATGCCTAATCCCACGTTTAACTGGAATACTGGGGATCTTACCAAATGGGGTAATGAATGCATGACGTCATGTTTTTCTGTTAATGTTATTTCTCTCCCATAGAAGGTGAACACTCTACCTGAGTTTGTTCAGGACTTCGCTGATGTTTTTTCTAAAAAGGCCTCCGAAGTGTTACCTCCTCATAGAGAATACGATTGCGCAATCGATTTGATACCAGGAGCTAAGCTCCATAAGGGTAGGATATTTAATCTCTCTTGTCCCGAACGTGAAGCCATGAGAGAGTATAACCAGGAATGCCTGGCCAAGGGTTACATTCGCCCCTCTACTTCTCCGGTAGGTGCGGGCTTCTTCTTCGTAGGGAAGAAGGATGGTGGTCTTAGGCCGTGCATTGACTACTGAAACTTGAATAAGGTCACTGTAAGGAACCAGTATCCCCTTCCTTTGATTCCTGATCTCTTCAATCAGGTTCAGGGGGCCCAATGGTTCTCTAAGTTTGATCTATGGGGGGCTTATAACCTTATCCGCATCAAAGAGGGGGATGAGTGGAAGACTGCGTTTAACACGCCCGAAGGTCATTTCGAATACCTCGTCATGCACTTTGGGTTGTGTAATGCTCCCGCGGTCTTCCAGAATTTCATAAATGAGATTTTAAGAGACTACCTGCGGGTATTTCTTGTAGTGTACCTTGATGACATACTTGTGTTTTCCAAGGACTGGTCCTCCCACATTGAGCATGTCAGGAAGGTGCTCCAGGCCCTTCAGGAAAACAAACTGTTTGCTAAAACCGAAAAATGTGTATTTGGGGTGCAGGAGATACCATTTTTGGGTCAAACCCTCACTCCTCATGAATTCCGCATGGACCCCGCCAAGGTTCAGGCTGTGGCTGAATTGGTCCAACCTGCCTCCCTGAAGGTGTTACAATGCTTCCTGGGGTTCGCTAATTATTACAGGAGATTTATTGCTAACTTCTCGGTCATCGCTAAGCCTCTTACGGATCTTACTCGCAAAGGTGCTGATCTCCTCCACTGGCCTCCAGAGGCGGTCCAGGCTTTTGAGGTCCTTAAGAAGTGCTTTATCTCGGCCCCAGTGCTTATTCAGCCTAACCAAATGGAGCCATTCATCGTGGAGGTTGACGCCTCCGAGGTGGGAGTGGGTGCTGTCTTGTCCCAGGGTACCAGGTCCCTCACCCATCTCCGTCCCTGTGCCTACTTCTCCAGGAAGTTCTCGCCCACTGAGAGTAACTATGATATTGGCAACCGCAAACTCTTAGCCATTAAATGGGCATTTGAAGAGTGGCGCCACTTCCTGGAGAGGGCTAGGCACCAGGTAACGGTCCTTACCGACCACAAGAATCTGGTTTTCCTAGAATCTGCCCGGAGGCTAAACCCGAGACAAGCTCGATGGGCGTTATTTTTTACTAGATTCAACTTTTTGGTCACCTATAGGGCTGGGTCTAAAAATATTAAGGCTGATGCACTGTCGCGTAGCTTCATGGCCAGCCCTCCTTCGGAGGAAGATCCTGCTTGTGTTTTGCCTCCAGGTATAATCATTTCCTCTGTTGATTCTGACTTAGTCTCCGAAATTGCGGCTGATCAAGGTTCAGCTCCCGGGAACCTTCCTGAGAACAAGCTGTTTGTTCCCCTGCAATTCCGGCTAAGGGGACTCAGGGAAAATCATGACTCTGCACTATCTGGCCATCCAGGCATCCTGGGTACCACGCATCTCATTGCCAGAAACTATTGGTGGCCTGGGTTGCTTAAAGACGTTAAGGCCTACGTCGCCGCTTGTGAAATTTGTGCTAGGTCCAAGACTCCCAGGTCCCGACCAGCGGGCTTACTATGTTCTTTGCCCATTCCCCAGAGACCTTGGACCCATATCTCCATGGATTTTATCACCGATTTGCCTCCTTCTCAAGGCAAGTCGGTGGTGTGGGTTGTAGTAGACCGCTTCAGTAAGATGTGCCACTTTGTGCCCCTAAAGAAACTACCTAATGCTAAGACGTTAGCTACCTTGTTTGTCAAACACATCCTGCGTCTCCATGGGGTTCCTGTCAATATTGTTTCTGACAGAGGGGTACAATTTGTTTCATTGTTTTGGAGAGCCTTCTGTAAAAAGTTGGAGATTGATCTGTCCTTCTCCTCGGCCTTCCATCCTGAAACTAATGGCCAAACCGAGAGGACTAATCAATCTCTAGAACAATATTTAAGGTGTTTTATCTCTGACTGTCAATATGATTGGGTCTCCTTCATTCCCCTCGCCAAATTTTCCCTTAATAACCGGGTCAGTAACTCGTCAGGGGTCTCCCCCTTTTTCTGTAATTTTGGGTTTAATCGACGGTTCTCCTCCATTTCACCTGGTAGTTCCAACAATCCCGAGGTAGATGTCGTTCATCGGGAACTGTGCACAGTATGGGCCCAGGTTCAGAAGAACCTAGAGGCGTCCCAGAGCATACAAAAAACTCAGGCTGATAGAAGACGTTCTGCTAACCCCTTGTTTGTGGTCGGGGATCTGGTGTGGCTATTTTCTAAAAATTTGCGCCTTAAAGTCCCGTCCAAATAATTTGCTCCCCGATATATAGGGCCGTACAAGGTCATTGAAGTCCTTAACCCTGTCTCCTTCCGACTGGAGTTACCCCCGTCTTTTAGAGTACACAACGTGTTTCATGCCTCCCTTCTTAAACGCTGCTTCCCGTCCTTGGCTCTCTCGAGGAAACCTCCGGTCCCTGTTCTCACCCCTGAAGGGGTAGAATTCGAGGTGGCCAAGATTGTGGACAGCAGGATGCTCCAAGGCTCCCTCCAGTACCTGGTCTATTGGAGAGGATACTGGCCTGAGGAGAGGACTTGGGTACCCGCCCGGGATGTTCACGCTGGGGTATTGCTCAGGACTAGGTTCCATCTTCGCTTCCCCAATAAGCCAGGTCCACCTAGAAAGGGTCCAGTGGCCCCTCTTAAAAGGGGGGGTACTGTAAAGGATCTGCCAGACACAGCTTCTGTGTCGACGCCCATGGGTAATCAGTCTGCACCTGCTCCTAAGTCTGAGAGAGTGACTCCATCTTCTACCAGTCAGGCTGGGAGGCTTAGGAGTGGGAGAGCCTATCACAGCCTGGCCAGACGGAGCTAGCTCCCGCCCTCTGTCTATTTATACCTTCACTTCCTGCTCCTCCAGTGCCTGTGATTCTGCCTGTTTCCTGGCTCTGCTGCTGCTGCTTGAACTATTTGTCCTCTGCTTCATTTTGACCCTGGCTTACTGACTACTCTCCTGCTCTGCGTTTGGTACCTCGTACACTCCTGGTTTGACTCGGCTCGTTCACTACTCTCCTGCTCTGCGTTTGGTACCTCGTACACTCCTGGTTTGACTCGGCTCGTTCACTACTCTCATTGCTCACGGTGCTGCCGTGGGCAACTGCCCCATTTCCCTAGCTTCTGTGTACCCTTGTCTGTTTGTCTGTCGTGCACTTATTGAGCGTAGGGACCGTCGCCCAGTTGTACGCTGTCGCCTAGGACGGGCCGTTGCAAGTAGGCAGGGACTGAGTGGCGGGTAGATTAGGGCTCACCTGTCTGTCTCCCTACCCCGTCATTACACGCAGATTCTAGAGAAGTCGCCAATTGCTAGTTAAAGAGAAGGAGAGCTGAGGTGTAAAGGGAAGACAGAAAGTAGTTGTTACCAGGTATCAGTCCAGAGAGCGACAAACCTAGAGGATGAGGCAGAAGCTGGGTCAAGGACAGCTAAGGGTCAAAATACCAGTAGAAGTACAAAACCAAAGTAATAAAATGGAAGGCAGGTGAATTGTCAGACAGTTCGAGTTTCAGTAACCGATACCAACGACAAGTTTGCAGGAAAATCCAGAAAACGTGATCAGACAAGCCTCCTGATTGGCCAACTGTACTATTGGTTTGGTGGCTGTATGCACGGCACACGTAGCGCCTCAATTTCGCAGCAGTCCCACCATTACTCACCTGGCGATGGCAACTAGTCGGGGAGGACAACGCATGAGGGGCAAGTTCTGTACATTAAAGTAGCATTTCCTGGTCATTATTCCTTGCACTGCGAACCTCCCACTTTACCAGCACCAAAGCAGCCCCATACTAATACTAGTTTTGAATATATATTTTTTGATAGATTTAAGATTTTATTTGGCTTTTTTGGAACTCTATGGAAGAATATTAATAAAGTCTTGTTTTTTTTATCTTCTAAGCTTATTTTCCAATTAAATTTAATTAAACAGCTTAGGGACAGAATTAATTTTTTGTAAATATTCTAACTCCTGTTCTCTCACAAATAATTTAGCATGATTCTGATGTTAAAGATAAAAATATGTAGGTCAAACTAGGTTACAATTTCACAATATACCTTAAGGGCATCAAATATATAAATATAGTTTATATTTCCTTTTAAACAGTTGGGTGTAAAAACTAAAGCTAACCACACAATGTTAGACATTTTTTTAATTAGTCATGGACTTCCCAGAAAAAACAGCACTTAGATTTAGTGGTTGAGTAATTCATTGTGCACCCGCTCAGTAAGTACTGTATATAAATGACAGGATGCCATATTGCCAGATTCTGTCTGGATCACGTGAATCACGTGATAGAACGGTTCTATTCCTTGATCGGCTCATGATCATTGTAACAAGAATCCACAAGCTCAAGTTACAGAGGTAAGTATTGTATACATTATATGGGATAATGTACCATACTGCAAATTATATTAGTAGGAGCCAGAGGAGATCTATGACTATATAAAAGCATGAGGTAGGCTGAATGTCAAGGTATGTCCACACGGGTCGGATTTGCTGCGATAAAAAATTATACAGCATATCTGACCCAGGGAAATCTGCCCTAAAATCATACTTATTTTGGTGCAGATTTTCAAGTGGATTTTCCACTGCAGAAAACAAAAAACCAAACTATACTTATCTCCTCTGGTGGTACCGTAGCGTCCTTGGTCCACCGACTGGTCTCTGTACAGCCAGCCTCCTGTGATGGCGTTTCGTTAGATGTAACCACTGCAGCCTGCGATTGGCACACCCCATCTATTGACTAAACTTCATGGATAAAGATGTGAATGTATACTCCTACAAAAGAGGAAAAGCGCACATATGTTTTAACTATTCTTGTCCACTTTAGCATAAGTAATGTAAAAATTGTGGAAATATCCCTCTAAAAAGGCAAGAAATTCTTGAATACCAGCATATAAAAAGTTATAACCAATACACCAACACAAGCCGAAATACAGTAAATGGGGACTGGTCATTACTGCCCAAAATACTCTAATGATGAAGTAGGTGATGAGCTGGTAACAATGATGTCCAATTGGACTACACACATAGGTATAACCCAGTCCTTTATCCTCTTAATATAATACATTTAGCATCATAAGGAACACTTGTAATTCTAACGAGTGACAACAGACATAATAGACCTGTAGGAACCATCAGTAGTCAGGGTCTGAATGATTATAAACATGTCACTCATCGATAATCCAATTTATTTAGCTGGGATCAGTTTAAAGAATTGCATTTTTTTTTTTTAGATGATTTGCTGGAATACGGGGGAACATGCCCACATACCTACACATAATTGTGTTTGACTTTTCTCACATTGTTCCAGTAGATAATAATAATTATGTTGGTCGTTTTTATGATGTAATATAGAATGTTCGCTATAATAATAAGAGTGTGACCACTCATACAAATATACATAGGCTTTTGAATACCTCCATGAATGATAAAACAGATTGCCTGAGAACAACAGAAAATTGCCTGAAGTTTAGGCCCACCCATAACCCACCAGAGCTTTACAAAAACACAACCCAAAAATACTTACTTTTATGGATGGGTATGTCCACTGTATTTATTTAAACCGGTTGATAAAACCAAACACCACTGGCATCGTATCCCAAACAACTTGTTTCTTTGCGAATACCTGTCAACTAAAGTGGACAACTGCACATCCACTGGTCTAATTTAAGGGTAAAATAGAGCTGCCATCTTTTACTGACCAGAACAGGTAGACCACTAGTATACTTTTGGGGGTGCACATAATTGAATTGTAAGATCTTTAATTTGCTAAGTGTAACATAAGATCACTGTATGTACATTTACGTAGGTAAATCCTGGAGGATTAGATTACTTAAAGTGTCCATATTAATAATATAATTGATATTCTACCAACAGCCAAGTGTGCATGTTCAATACATGCATCTGCCATACTGCTGCTTATCACAAGGAAAAACAAAGGATTGGGCGGTTAAAATCTAACCTATTTGAACCTTGCTTTTTCTGGTAGTAGGTGTCTGGGGGGAGTTAGATCTCCCTTCCAATATATCTGTGTATTACATTATCCTATGTAAGCCACAGATTTGATAGATAGAGGATATACAGTACCCACCAAAAGTTCCAGAACACCCTCATAACTTTTGAACGGCTCGAGGTAAAAGGTTGAAATTTGGTGGGATTTAATGGGGTCATAAAATCTACCAGTTAACGCCCAAAAAAAACACCCCCACCCCCTTCAGGGCGGCAGGGTGGCAGGGGCAGCAAAATCTTAAATGGTGGTCTAGTGGGGGCTCATTTGAAAGCTCTTTTCAATACGAAAACAATGCCGTAGTTGATTTTGAGATAGGATTTTTTTTTCGCTGAGAAATTTAACTTTAAAGTTATCATCTTCATTATCGGCTACCACCGGTGTTAGCATTACCCAAAATGTACAGTGCGGGTAAAATCTTGTCTACGATTGTAACATGATTTCATGTGTACACATTTCGGTAGTTGCTTTTGAATTTCAGAGAGCGCTAATTCGGAGAGTAATTTTCATTTTGGTACATTTCTATTGTCATATCACAAAATGCATTTAACCGAAATGGAAAGGATCACTTTATTGATGATGAGAGGGTGTGGCGAAGAAAAAATAAGATCCTATCGAGAAGTAGCGGCTTTATTCAATGCCACTTATCCTATGCGTGATCTAATTTCAATGCCAATCACATGATAGGCTTAGATACATGGCCCATGTGTGATCCTGTCTGATGGGCCCTGTATATAAGCCTTCCACACGGTAGGTTTAGATACAGGGCCCCAGCACACAGTAATCTTATACTGTATAATAATACTGTCTGCTGAACCCTGTATCTAAGCCTACCTTGTGTCACTAATCGTTCTTTGTGTGTTTTCTTACAGGTTCGGTCGTTGGACTATGTCGGATTCGAGGACTACTTCGATGACGGCTTTTTTTATTATCAATAAAATGGTTAATGAGGGTTGTGGTTTCTTTTTTATTTCAATAAAATATTTTTTCTATGTCTTTGTGTTTTTTTTAAACTATGTTACTACCGCCTTAGTAATGGCCGCTGGCTGATTGACAGCGTCCATTGCATAGCGGGGCTTAGTGTTAGCCGGTGCAGAGGCTAATACTAACCCCCATTATTACCCCGGTACCCACCGCCACCAGGGGTGCTGTGAAGAGCTGGGTACAATCCAGTACTTGACCATCTGTAGTGATGGTCGGCTACCAGGCTGGTATTATCAGGCAGGTATTATCAGGCAGGGAAAGGCCAGAAACAGTGGCCCTTCCCACACTGGTAATGCTAGGCTGCCGCTGCTTTCTTGTATCTGGCTGGTTATGAAAAATTGGGGGGACCCCACGTAATTTAAAAAAAATAAAATAAAAAATAATTGGAAAGAACGATGTGGGGTTCCCCCCAATTTTCATAACCAGCCAGATACAACACAGCAGCAGCAGGCCGCATTACTAGGATGGGAAGGGCCACTGTTTTTGGCCTTCCCCAGCCTAATACTACCAGCCTGCGGCGGCCCCAGTGCCTGTCCGTCACTACAGATGGTCGGGTACTGGTTCGTACCCGGCTCTTCCCAGTACCCCTGGTGGTGGTGGGTACCGGGGTAATAATGGGGGTTAGTATTAGCCTCTGCACCTGCTAACATTAAGCCCCGCAAAGGGTGGTCTCTCCAAATATTCATTTAATTTTGATTTCTCTTCTGTTCATTCACTTTGTGTTTTGTTAATTGATAAAAAAAAACAACTTCTATTTTTGAAAGCATTCTTACTTTGTAGCATTTTTCCACAACTACCTAAAACTTTTGCACAGTACAGAGTTAGGTCCAGAATTATTTGGACAGTGTCACAAGTTTTGACATTTTAGCTGTTGACCATAACATATTGAATACTAGCTTTCATACCCGGCGTTGCTCGGGAGGTTTACTTACGGTATGGATAGAGTAAAAGCTCACTATTTAAATACCTCTCAGTATGAATTTAATTGCTACCTCACGATATGGATTTAATTGCTAGAGTGTAAATAATGTTATTGGAAGCATAAAAGAAATAAAATGAAGCAATATATTCATTACAGATTTATATAGTGTTGATTTAGGACTTCATGTTTCTATTCCAACACTTTCTTGTAAACAATGTTTTTTGTCTTTTGATCCGGTGCCAAGATGTAGAGATTCTTTCCAGTGCTGACTCTGGAGCAAGCAAAGGAGGCAAACTTTGTTCAATGTCCAATCAAATATAGCTATTCCCTGATTTTAAACCAATGAGAAATCGGGCTTCAAACAAACTTTCGAAAATATATATAAGATACAGTTATGTAATCAATATGGGCTTAAAGTGCTCTCAGCTTTAATTTAAGGGTATTTCCATCCTAATTTGAGGAAGGGTTTAGGAATTACAGCTCTTTAATATGTAGCTGCTTCTTTTTCAAGGGACCAAAGGTAATTGGACAATTATCTCAAAAGCTACTTAATGGGCTGCATGGGCTATTCTTTTATTAACCCATCATCAATTAAGCAGGTAAAAGGTCTGGATTTTATTCCAGGTGTGGCATTTGCATTTGGAAGCTGTTTCTGTGAACCCACAACATGAGGTCAAAGGAGCTCTCAATGGCAGTAAAACAGACCATCAATAGGCTGAAAAAAAAAGAAGAAATCCATCAGAGAGATCGCACAAATGTTAGGAGTGGCTAAATCAACAGTTTGGTACATTCTTGAAAAAAAGAGCACACTGGTGATCTCGTGAACTCCAAGAGGCATGGACGTCCACGGAAGACAACAGTGGTGAATGATGGCGGAATCCTTTCCATGGTGAAGAAAAACCCCTTCACATCATCTACCCAAGTGAAGAGCACTGTCCTGGAAGTAGGTGTATCAGTATCTAAGTCTACCATAAAGAGAAGCCTTCATGAGAGCAAATACAGAGGGTTCAACACAAGGCGCAAACCATTAATCAGCCTTAAAAATAGAAAAGCCAGATTAGACTTTGCCAAACAACATGTAAAGAAGCCAGCCCAGTTCTGGAACAGCATTCTTTGGACAGATGAAACTAAGATCAACCTGTACCAGAATGGTGGGAGGAAGAAAGTATGGAAAAGGCTTGGGACGGCCATGATCCAAAGCATACCACATCCTCTGTAAAACATGGTGGAGGCAGTGTGATGGCATGGGCATGCATGACTGCCAAAAGCATTGGGTTACTTGTGTTTATTGATGACGTGACTGAAGACAGAAGCATCCGGATGAATTCTGAAGTGTTCAGGGATATACTTTCTGCTCAGATTCAACCAAATGCAGCAAGGTTGATTGGACGTCACAGTATAGATGGACAATGACCCAAAACATACTATGAAAGCAACCTAGGAGTTTTTTAAGGCAAAAAAATGGAATATTCTGCAATGGCCAAGTCAATCACCAGATCTCAACCCAATCGAACTGCATTTCACTTGCTTAAAGGGAATGTGTCGCTAGAATTTTTTTTATTTTTTTTTTCAGTTAAACAGTTAGTATATAAGTGGTTACACATTGTTTTAATTTTTTTATTTTTTCACAAGTCAGGAAATATTATAAATTAGATTATAATTTATAACATTTCCATGTGCTGGTCACTAGAGGGAGCAGTTCCCAAAATTGCAGCATTGCAATGTGGTAAAGCAACCTCATTACTTTATGCTGCAAATTTGGGGTAGACAAACTCGCTCTAGTGTCCTCACACAATCCCCCCTCCCTTATCCTGGCTAGTGCCAGGAGAAGGAGGGGGTTGAATCTTCAAACCTCCTACACTGTGTGCCGCCATTTTCTCAGTGAATGCACAGTGTAGGAGGATTAGATACAGTGGTAATCAGACAGTATAACACGAACATACACGAACATAATACACACATCACATACACAAACATAACTTACCTGCTCCTGCCGCCGCTGTCTCCTCCGCTCCCATACCTTGCGTCTTCGCTGTGGACCGGAAGTCGTCATCTTACTGTCCGGCTGCGGCTTCTGGTCCACATGAAAATGGCACCGGATTTCGCTCTGCCGAAGACCTTCCTTTTGGTCTGTGTGGGAGCGGCGCATGCGCCGTTCCCACACAGACAGCGTACGCTATAGTGAATGGAACGGCTCCCATCCGCATTCTCTATGAGGATGTATGTGCCATATTCCATCTCTGTATGTGTCGTTAATCGACACATACAGAGATGAAAAAAAAATGGCAGCGCTCATAGAGAAGTAAAAGTGAGAAAAAAGTAAAAAGTAGAACACAAAAACACAAATAAATTAAATTTATTTTAATAACATACTAAAAGCAATATTATCTAAAAAAAAATAATTTCACGACACCTTCCCTTTAAGACAAAATTTAAGGCAGAAAGCCTGGCAAAGCACCACAAAGTGGGAATCCCAGCGTTTGGTGATGTCCATGGGATGTCCATGGGTTCCAGACTTCAGGCAGTCATTGCCTGCAAAGGATTATCTACACAGTATTTAAAAAAAGATATTTTTTATTTTTGGTAATGTTACTTGTCCAATTACTTTTGAGCCTCTGAAATGAGGAGGCTGCGTAGAAAAATGGTTGCAATTCCTAAAAGGATATTTTTGTTCAACGCCTTGAATTAAACCTGAAAGTCTACACTTCAATTGCATCTCAGTGGTTTCATTTCAAATCCAATGTGGTGGCAGCAGAGCCCAAATCATGAAGATTGTGTCACTGTCCAAATAATTCTGGACCTAACAGTATATTAATATATATACAGTATATCCATATGTATACTAACATCCTAATTCATTTTTCATACTTTCTTTTGCTGTTTTTGTGATTTTTTTTCTTACTTGTACTTCCTTATAATTTCCTTCCTAGTTCAACACTTATTTTTCAACTCTAATTCAACTAATGCCTGATTTACTTATCTATTCTGGGGTCCAAATGTAACCTAAACACATGTTTTCGCCAGAGTCAGTCTAAAAATAAAACTAGAATTTTCTAGTGTAAAGCCATGTTGTCTCATCTATTACATATGATTCAACCTCAATAACCACTTCTTTTTTACATTAACCCCAGATTTTCAGACATGTAGACCCCATTGTACCATGAGTCCTTCATTTGCTAATTTCAAACTATTTGGAATCAATAGTATCTTTTTCTTTCTCAGTTTCCATTCATCTTATTTCAAATGCAGAGTAATAATTATTAAATGTTGCTAAATTCATGTAAGTTCCTAGATGTATAGCAGTCATTATACATCTGTTTAATCCAATGACTTTATTATCATAAAAAAAGTAGATTGTAGTAGATTTATTTTTTTAAGGCACCACAACCAGAGAGAAAACTAGAAATAAAGAGCTCTGCCCGAGGCAGTAAATTATGTTGAAGTAAATATGTTTGTAGAAAAGTCAAACAGCCATTTATTTTCAGTTATGCAGGTCGCCCATAAACCTTTAATGGTTATATGGCTCTTTGTTATCCCCAGCTTTCCCCATGTATGATGACCTTCTGTTAAACCATCTATTTGAGCATCAAGGATCTCTTTAGGGCACCCATGCAGGACCCTTATAGATATGAAATTCCCACAGCTGATCTGGTACTGGAACAGCCAGGTTAAGGCTTCATCTTCAGTCTTACACCTCTATTCGAGATGAAAATTGTATATGGACAGCTTAACCTTCCCAACCCAGCCTTTTATTTCATCATGAAAACTAACATATAAACATACAACCATTCAGGGAAAGCTTCATAAATTTCTGGAAACACATAATAAAACCTCTGATAGATTCTTCACCTCAATTTAATTTTAGATATATCTGACCATGTTAAGGGAAATAGCATGGGTTCACTGCTGTGAGGTCTTATAACCTATCTGTACATCCAGGGGAAAAAATCTTACATATGTCAATAATTAAATATTTAAGCATATAACCAAGTAGAGGCTTGGTGTATTGACCTATTATATTAATATATCTTAATTCTAGTATCATAGACCTTTGTAGGTGCCAATGAATATTAGATGACAGTCTGTCAACAAGGACAAAACAACCAGCACCCAGATAAAAATTTGGGCACAAACGATCAGATGGTATTGAATATGTTGGATAAATGTGTCTGTTTTCTTAAATTTTACCGAAAAATAATCATGTTCATGTAAATGTCCACACCGTCATTGGCTCTTTTGAATAGTAAATCCAGTTTAATACATAGATCCGATGTAAGCTGTTAGTATATAGTATGTCTGATAGATATTTAGATACTAAAAACATGTCTAAGTTACAAAACATTTAACTTCCAAAGTATATATATATATATGTATATATAAAAGCTATATATTTCCGCTGCAAAATTATTAAAATAATTGAACAGCTCATTGTCAGAAAGTTTTTCTTCAGCTTGACCATGTTTGCAAACAAGAAAATTTGGGTTACTAGGGCATAGAATCTTGCGTAAAATTGCCAGAGGAGCAAATTGTATTGTCATCTACCATTTCTGTCAAATGTTCCTTTTAGACATATATTATTACAGAGTGAAAACATAAAAAAATGGAATGTCATGTGGAAGTATCTTCGCCAAGAGCCTCTACATTACTTTCACTTTTGATCGTTATTGACTGGAGAATAGTGGAAAGCTGTGGAGTTTTCACATCAGTCAGTTTCACACAAATACACTCTCACTTTGAAAGGTTGCCCTGAGGTGCGGAACACATCTGCTATCGTCTTAAGACAACAGCCATGGATGCTTTGACCATACAATGGACTAGGACAGTATTGCAGGGAAAAACATGCCTGAGGCAGAAGTCTAAGTGAAGTGATTGTTCTCCTTCCATTTCTCTGCAGTAAAGAAATACATGATTTGGCATTTTCCTGATGGAATTTGAAGAATGTCAATTTATACCATCACTTTATTGAAAGGAGCGGAAATAAAACACCCTGCAATGTTCTTTAACATGTGTTACCTCTTCTTACGGTTTTTGATCAAATCTGCCAGACGAATTAATTGAAACCATATTCTTTGTATCTGGTTTGTAAAACCTTATTTTTGTTCTATAGCTTAAGAAAATAATTTTCTATCATTATTATTTATTATAAAGCACCATTTATTCCAGGGCATATAAAAATGGTTAAAGTAGATAAAATGAGTCAATAAACACAAGTACAATAAACTTGAGCTTAGTCAATGACAGGCTGGTATAGAAGGAGAGAGGACCCTGCCCGCGAGGACTTACAATCTACAAGGTAAGGGGAAAGAACACAGTAGCTGGGGTAGAAGCTGTTCATCCATTAGACTGGTGGCAGCAGGGTTATTGCAGGTTGTAAACTTTTCTGAAAAGTTGGGTCCTCTGGTTGCTTTTGAAGATTTGGATGGTGGGAGAGAGTTGGGTTAGCGAGTTCCAGAGTACGGGGGATGCACTGAAGAAATCTTGGAGACAATGCTGTGAGAAGCAGATAAGAGGAGAGCAAAGCAGAAGGTCTTGGCGAGGACCAGAGATTACATATGGAGAGGTATCTGGAGATTAGGCCACAGAGAAGGATGTTGCAGTAGTGAAGGCGGGAGATGATAACGGCATCTACTAGCATTTTTGTTGACGTGAGGTTGAGGAGAGAGCAGATTTGAGAAATATTTTTGAGGTGGTAAGAGGTGGTAAGGGCTTGTATATACGGTTTGAAAGACAGAGCGGAATCTGAGGTCATCCTGAGGCAGCAGACTTTTGAGACTGGGGAAAGTGTGGAACTATTAACGATAATTGATAGTTCTGGTAAGGGGGTTGAGTAAGATGGGGAAAAGATGATAAATTATGTTTTCTCTTCATGAGTTTAAGGAAGCAAGAGGAGAAGGAGAAAATAGCTGATACACACTGTGGAACTCTGGAAAGCAGAGAGGTGACATCTGGGTCAGAGGCGTAAATTTGTGTTTCGTCAGCATAGAAGTGGTACTGAAAGCCATGGGATATTATGAGCTGTCCCAAGCCAGTGGGGTAGATGGAGAAGAGCAGTGGTCCCAGGACAGAGCCTTGCGGGACACCAACAAAGATAGAGAGTAGAGTATTTTTTTCCATTCAAGTGAATGGGCCTGAGTTGCAATGCCAGATAAAGACCATGAACATGGTGCTGCTTCTGGGTGACCTTTTCCTAATTTCAGAAAACCCTTTTAATAAAAACAAAAATCATAAAGGAAATGTACTAACCTGCATTTTTTTTCCTCTAACCCTTTGACTCTAACAAACCATCCCTCCTCATCCCCGAACACTACTCAGTGTGAAAAAATAAAATAAAAATCAATCGTTTCTGAAGGCCGGTCCCCATGTGGGTCCAAGGAATGAAAAGAAAAAATTATATGAGAAGAACCTAGCGCTACATGTGACCTTAAACGTTTATAGTATTTGACCCCTTATTTGTTTCTTCATATACCATTCTATAAACTTAATTTATCAAGTCTAATGTAACGGAAGAAAACCGAGAGTCATTGATGGGCACTTGGCAATCCTTGGCTCTGTGGACAGATCCAAATGGCAGCTAGACATATAATGGGGTCCCATTGGGTTTTTGTTATTTTGACAGCAAAAATAATACTGCATGATGTGCTGTCGATGCGTTCAAGATGTGAACATAGCCTTATTTATTTGACTGTACTTGTATTTACCTAGCATACAATTTTCATGGTGATTGATAAAGCATCAAATCTGACATTTTAACAAATCAAAATGGTACAGAACTACTGTATACATCTTACACTTTACATGTGAAGTCTGTGAAGACGTCTACGAGTCACTTGTCCTTGTTTCGTCGTTAATCTTTGATTTAATTTAGTTTTTATTGACTGTGCAAATGGTTCATTATATATATTGTAATTTCTTTTATAAATAAATAATTTGAAAAAAAAAAAGTACATTTTTGCTTATTTATAATACAATTCATTTTATTTGATCTTTATTATTTTCTTGAATGCATATTGGTTATTCTAATATCAATGTCCAGACATACATTTCCTATAATTTTCTCTGCAATTTTCGTTCCTGTGCACTGGTTTAATGAAACGTGAATAAGCTTGGAAGCAGGGTAGAAATATTTTGGCTTTATCTTCTTAATTTTCCAAAGCATTTTCTCACGGCTACTCTCTGGCTGTCAAATGCAAATTGTACAAAGCCAGGGGTACTGAATAGTGAGCGCAACTACTATGTGCCAGCCATTTCCTAGACTGCCTTCATTTACATTCCAACCCGTGCTATAGAGAAAAATATTTTTTCCATAATGAACTGCTGAGGACATGGTTCGACAAATTTTCAATTTTCTTAGCAGCAGGGTGTGAAAAGTAAAAGGGATTTCAAATAAAGCTGTAAAGAATATGAACTATAAAAAAAAGTAAATATTCGTGAAAAAAACAAATCAAAGTTATACTGTTCCACGGACTTGGGCTGATTTTTTTTAACCTAATAGGCCGATTGCAAAGTATTTGCTCGCTGTTAATATCACTTTAACAATGCAAGTTATTTATTTTGTGAAATATGTGAAGGTAGTAGCAGGCAATTATATTATCTCAGCAAATCTGGAGAATGAAGGTAAAAAATTAACAACAACTTTTTTGCGTATAAACTTATGGACCAGTATTCATACTATAAATGCGAATTGTTTAATTGAGAGGACATAGGTGCTGTAGGTTTAGAGAATGTTTTTTTTGTATTTGACAGAAGCTGGATTCACACAATATTGTGCTACGTTTTTCGTGGCATTTTTTACCCCTTCCTGCCGTAGCCATCTTTTGGAGTTTCATTTTTGTTTGTTCACCACAAAGCTCTTGCCTCTCCACAGCATTCTCTGGCTCCTGGCCATCCACCCAACTCACCATGCTGGACGCGTTCCCCATATCTGCCGATCTCCTTCTGAAACTCCTAATGTGCACACGTGTGTACACTGACCCTCCTACTCAAAAAAACGGAGCGCGTGCCATATTACTACCCAGCTTTTCAAGGTTTTTGGAAGGGTTCCACCCACACCACCTTGTCTGAGGAACTAGGTGCCTTCCTAGCTTGCTTGCTTCCTACGCTGCGTTATACTTAATTCGGATTTCCTCTGCCTGTACCTTTGAATATCCTTGCCTGCCGCATACTCTGACCTCTTGCTTGTGACCCGTGACTAACCTCTGCTGCCTGCCCTGACCTTTGGATCAACCAACTGTGAGTGTCTGTCTGCTGCATGCCCTGACTTTTGCTGTACCTGACCTTGCATTCTGTCTGCTGTCTTTGTACTTTGCCTGTTTACATTGGCTGTTGTCAAGGTAAACTAATCTGGGGGTAGCGAACTGGGGTTCCCCAGCGAAGTCCAGATCTCTGGATAAGGGTTAAAGGGTGAATACCTGGGGTTGCCTTACACTTAGCTCCCTGGTTTAGTCCCACGCCAAATCCATTGGTGACACAGTGGGTTCACACCATCCTCTGCAGGCCCCGAGACACTGATCTTGGTCCCGTATTTTCCTTGCTTGTTTGACTCTGTATTAACTAATACTATTCTATACTTGACCATCTGATCCTTCCCTATGTCCTGAGTTGTATAGAAATGCCTCTATAGTACATTCTGGTATCATGTCTCATTACCATGGCTCATCTGGCTTTCATCCATGGGTTTGTCTCTGATCTAGGTCTGTGGCTATCTCGCCTGTTCCTGTTTCCACTGTTGTTAGTGGGGTTAACCTTGGAACCAAAACTATGGTTTGCAAATAGCTAATAACATTTTTCCATAGAAGTGGATACAAAAATGTTTTGTGTTACTTGCATGTCATTAGGTTTAATAATTGCTCTTCACGTTATCTAATGCCATTTTAAAGGGATGGTTTTCTCATGATGTTACCATATTCAGAAATGATTATTTCATTAAGGATAGCATAAAGTTGTACATCAAATCCTTCCATATCAGCAGATCTAAACATTATAGAATCTCTGAGATATACACAAGCCCATAAGGATTTCATATCCTTCAGTCCTTCAAGGGATTGTAGACTTTTCTTTTTTATTCCTCCTACACTTCTTCAGTCCCAGAACACTTTTTGTTACTTGTATTTGAAGTTTATGACTAATAATATTAGTAGAAACCTACCATTTAATAATCAGTTTAAATAGTGTACATTGACTGCCATTTCCGAAACATTTATAAGTTATATTTTTCTTAAAAAAGTAGAAATTATACATATTTATTGCTCTTTACAGAGCTTTAATCGTAAAATTCCTGTTTGCTCTTTTTTTTTTAGTATTGCTGTATCATAAAATAAATGCATAAAAAACACAGGCATAATGCCAATAAACATAAATCTGGATATGCATTTTTTTGTCATTCTGTAGAATTTACTACTGAAAGAAAAAGATAACTTCGAGCCTCCAAGGGTTATATACATGGTAATTAAGATAAATCTGGGAATAAAGACAAAGAAAGTTGGGCCAAAACAAACGCAAAGTGAATTTCAATAGGCATTTAGAAGACAACTCGAAAATTTTATATTGCAAGGGTGTGTCGCACAGTCTCTTGCGGTGTCTGGAACGCCTTTGGTTTTCAACATGTGATATATGGATGTTTAACTGATTTGAGAAGCTTGATGAGAGTCTTATTGTTTCAAGATGAAGCTGCCAAGATTCTTCAATTGCATTTAACCTTTAAAACGTGCTTCTCTCTCAAAATCTTTTATTCTGTTGGTCAGGTCCACACACAAATAGCATCAGATGCTTATATGCATGGAAAAATTTTCAGATGATTATTTTTTGTTGAATAGTAATCACAGTAATACTGTTTAACAATTATGGGATAGCTGCCATTATTTTCAACACATTAGAACTGAACATGGTCTGCAGAAAAGCACTTGGCCTAACTAACCTGTTTTCTAGCATACTCGTATAGGCAGGACATTCTTTGGACAGCACATCTGAGCGATTCAGAAGGGGACATGTTATCATCAAAATCTCCCAGTAGTGCAGCTTCGAGATTTGGACCTATAAGTTCAAGCAATCATATCTCATTATAGAAGATATTGGATTATTTTTTTTCATTTTTTTATGTACACTAGTTAAGTTGCACATGACCGAGTGCCACTCGGGCCATTTTTAACGGCATCCTAATGGCACCCGATAGTTTTCACTGACCCATTCACTTTAGCGGGTGAATCAGGTCTGTGAAAACTGACCCGATTCTCCAATCCGTGGAAAGATAGGACATGTCCTATTCTTCCACAGATCACTGACAAGTCCCAGCCGGCGCACATTGTCGAGTACATGAGGCATAAGAAGCTCTTGTTAACGTTCTTCATGTAGATTAAGTTTAAACTATGCATTTAACTTCTTTTTTCCTGCTGGAAAATGCCACAGTATTAAAGAGGCTCTGTCACCACATTATAAATGCCCTGCCTTGTCCATAATGTGTCCATACTTTGTATGGGAGCACGGCACGAAAATGCGGCCCGCGCCCGTCGGCGGTCGGCCGTGCCCGCAATTGCGGGCCGTGATGATGGGCACGGCCGTGAGCATAAGGCCTATCGGTGTGTTTGGTGCAACTTTCGAATTACTTTTTATTAAAAATGATTTTTACTTTTTGAGATACAGCTTCTTTGCATCGTGCTCTAAAACCTGTAGCTGCACTGATGGGTTCGAGCTGTTACCGATCACATCTAAGTTCATAACTTAGATATGATCAATTACAGGTGGATCCTGCATGTTAGAGACACACAGGATTTGCCGACACTGAACCCGTCAGTGCCGCTGACCTGACGGATACAGGTTTCAGCGCCAGATACTACTGCTCTGTGTACAGGATACAAAGAAGCTGTATCTCAAAAAGTTTCAATTATTCTGAGTAAAAAGTAATTAGAAATTTGCACCAAACACACTAATACAGGTTATTTTAAAAAAACAACAACAAAAAAAACAAACAAGTTTTCAAAGGTGTACGTAGCCTTTAAATATAAATATTTATTTTGTTGATAAATCTTAAAAAAATGCATACATTTTATTCTTCCGTTTTGGAGAAAATTCTAAGCCACAAATTATGTAGCACAAGATAAATGTTTTAAACAAAACAAAAAAATATGAAGTTTATTTACTAACAGACTAAACTGGAATCTCAGATGACACTTGGCAATGACACACAGCTATGGGACTTTATGTCATCAAAATTTTATGGCTAAGAATAGAAATTCATATATAATTCATACATCTCAGGCACAAATAAAACACAGTGAACAGTAACCTATTCGCCCAGGCTACCTCCCTGCTGCTTCATCTGCAGGCTTTAAAATGGGTTTATTGTTTAAACAAAATACAAAGAAAAATTATCTTGGTTACATACACATTATTGTGCAAGCAAGTTGTTTAAATACAACATCACCTGGGTTATATGGTAGTGCTTATGTGTTCTGGGTGGTTTGGAAATGATTAGGAAGCTGTTATATGGCCAATAATCTCCAGACATTCTGTTCATATCTACTGAGCAATGTTACCTGCTACAGAGAGTAGTTATCTATGTTGTTACCTTTAAAGGGAACATGTCACCAGCATTTCTCCTATTAAACCAGCAAATCATTTTTATGTAACGTATAAATATCTTCTATGTAGACTCTCTACCTTTAGGGCTTGTCCACACACAACAGAATTACTGCAGAAAATAGCAAACATTCCACTGCGGCAATAACGCACCATTTCCTGCGGTTTTTGCGGCAGAAAATGTTGTGTATTTTGCTGCGTTTTTCACAATGCAAGGAGATGGTGGCAACTCCTCTGAAAAATGCAGCAATTCTGTCCACTTTCCGCAGCAGGAATTGACATGCTGCGGTCTGAAAATTACGCACCGGAGGTCAATTTCTGCACAGACTTCTTACGCAGCATATGGATGAGATTTGTTAAATCTCATCCTCTACGCTGATACCGTATTCTGCTGCGTTTTTTCCGTCCGTAATTCTGGACGGAAAAAATGCAGAAATTTCGCAGAGTGTGGACTAGCACTTAGTATTCCACTTTTTTGTATTCCTGTGCCGTATGCTAATGAGCATAAAAGAATCGTATCTAAGTTTGAAAAGAGTCATATCTTCATTCCTCAAGCCTTTCCGAGTTAACCAACCTCCTTACTTTTGATTGACAGCTCCTCGACCTCCTCCCAGCACACATGAAATCCCGCTCATGCGCATCAATGTCCTGATCAAGTGCTTGCACACAACAGAAAACCATAGCAGCGCATTCGCAGTAACAAGATTTGAGACCCAGACGAAGCAGGGAAGGGTATCGGACCATACATGACAAGCGCATATGCGCTCTCTCAGAAGAGATTTCGGCATTCAGGGCAGGCCAGTTTTCAGCGGTGGACGGGCATAAGGTGAGGAACGAACGAGACTGACGGATTATTACCATAAAAGGCGCAAAATTATTGCAGACCGTTATTTACGGTCGGAGGAGGTGTTTAGGAGAGGGGATAACGGCAATGAAGTTTTGACAGCAGTGGCCAGCTGAGGGGTGAGGAGAGTTCAGTAGGTGAAATTCTGGTGACAGGTTCCCTTTAAGCTGGCCATACACATTAGATAAAGGCTGGCAGGAAATCTACTGTGTGTGGAGGCCACAATCTACACAGTTTACTGTGTATAAAGGGCAGATGTCAGGGGGGAAAAAGTAAAAGGCCAATCATTTGTTTCCACAGGAAATATGTCTATGGCCAAGTTAACGCAGATTATGACTGATGCAACTGCTCTGGAACCTCATATCTCCATGGTCTCATTCAGTACTTGTTCCATATTTGGAAGGTACTGTATAGAGTCTATACAACTATTCACACAGCCCTATCTGTAACCTTTTTATGACCGGGTGGTGTTTTGGGCCATGAAAATGAAAGCCAATCGACGAGACAGCTTGTTGATCAGCGTTTGTTTGCTCCTTTCACAATAAGAGCTATGATCGGTAGTGTATCGGTGTGAACGATTGTTACTATGATCATTCGGCGCCATACATTTTCATCATTTTGGCAGAATATCTCTGTGTTTACATAGGGACGTGTGCTGCCAACTAGCGTCCATTTTAATGGCCGCATAAACTAAAGATTAGCCGATGACCGAGACTTTACACAGGGCAATGATCGGGAACAGGCATTCATATGAACGCTTGTTTGCCCGAACATAGGACCCTCTTAAACAGTTCGAACAGCCCATTAGAAAGCTGTTATCAGTAGTCTGTATAAATAGACAGGCAGAGAAGATGCAGATTGCATCTTCTCTGTATGCTTTCAAGAAATCTCTGTACAGAGAATCCCTGTGATGTCATTACTAACGTCAGGGGTTCCTTAGAAACCACAGAATGCAGAAGTAGCACTTCTGCATTTGGAAACACATTGTTCAATGTAAGCGCTGTCCTCAAGGTTTTTTTGGGGACAGGAAACAGATTAATTCAGTACTCTGTTAAAGTACAAGTTCGGTCAGTAAGTAAGGTACAGGTCATTGTGACAGCCTAATCCTGCTGTAACACATAAATTAACAAGCTTATGGCACAGAGACCGTGCCATTAGTCCGTTAATGTAAGTTGCATAGACAGGCATGTGTCTTTCCAAATCAATAAATGAATTTACCACAGGTGGGCTCCAATCAAGGTGTAGAAACATTTCAGAGATGATCTAAAGAAATGTGAGGACCCCAGAGCTAAATTTCAATTGTCATAGCAAAGGGTCTGAATACTTATGTCCATGCAACATTTTTGTTTTTCATTTTTAATACATTTCGAAAAATGTCTAAAATTCAGTTTTCATTTTGTGTATCAAGAGATACCGTAATTTTCGGACTATAAGACGCAGTTTTTAGCAAGAATGAATCTGGTATAATTTGGTATCGCTGTGTCCCTAAAAGTCAGATCTATTACAATATACCATTATTAAACTCGCACGGTGAGTTAGTCATGAAATTAAAAATGTAAAACATCAAAATAGTTTTTTAGTCACCTTAGTGCTTAAAATATGAAATAAAAAAGTGATCAAAAAAATCATATGTACCAAAAAATGGTACCAATAAAACTACAGCTCGTCCCGCAAAAAATAAGCCCTCACACCGCTGAATCAATGAAAAAAATATTTAAAAATGTTGGCTCTCAGAATGTGGTGAAACAGAATAAATTATTTTTTTCCTATTTTCTGTTGTCTAAAACCTGGGTGCGTCTTATGGTCAGGTGCGTCTTATAGTCCGAAAAATACGGTACATACAAAATATACAAACACAGCTGAAAGATACTTAGCCTTGCTGATCCTGGGGAGAGCCCTCTGTTGAATGCGTGAACCACTGGACAGGTCACAATTGTTAGGTGGGTTTCCTTTACCATATGCGCCAATACCCAGTGAATGAGAGTAGCATAGTTGTAACGTCTATGGCCACTGTCTGTCGTTCTAACTCACCCTTCGACGACCGCGGCCATGGACGTCCTCCTGCTGTGCTGCGTCGTCTCCCTGTGAGGCGCCGGCACTCACTGCTGGGTATCGAGCCTGTCTCCAAGAGGGTGCGCGCGCGTGCTTGTGCCCGCTCTTAAAGGGCCATCGCGCACTTGGAAATCATCATCATCAACTCCTGAATTCCTGGACTATAAGAGGGTCACCACCCTTCTTCTTCTCACCTTAGCATTGTTGTTGTTTCCCTTAGTCTGCCTTGCAAATGGTCTCCTAAGTGTCTTCCAGCTTCCCAGTGTTCCCCGTACCTGTATCCTGTATCCTGTTTCCCGTGCTATCAGTACCATCCTGGTCTACTGCCGTGCTGATCTGTTGTCGTGTTTTTCTGCATCTCTACGGCTGTTCTACTGCACCACGCCTGACGTCTGCCTGCTGCCTGGTCCCAGCCGAGCCACGCCTTGCCATACCTGTTTGGCCAGCTTCCATCCCGCTACGCGGGATGGCCCAGTGGGTCCACACTACGCCTCGTGACAGTACGCTCAGGCCATGGACTCTGCTGGTCAATTTAAGGGCATGTCACCCTCCCAAGCCATGCAGGCAAACATGCAGGCAGTCCTGCAGGATCTCTAAACAAGACAGGATCAACTTCTTGTGGCAGTGGACTCCATGGCGCAGCAGCTAGGGGCGCTAGCTGCTTCCATTCCTGCCGCTATACAAGCTCCCCCGACCGACCCTTCTGCTACATCTCCTGGCGGTTCCGGTTCGGATTCCCGGTTCTTGCTGCCATTACCTTCCCGATTCCATGGAGACGCAAGTACGTGCAGGGGATTTCTGAACCAATGCTATATCCATTTTTCCCTGCACGACCGAGCATTTCCGTCAGACGGAACCAAGATCGCCTTCATCATGTCTCTACTTGCTGGCAGGGCCCTGGCATGGGCGAACCCAATCTGGGAATGACAGGGACTCGAGACTTCCAGGGGCTCGTACGGTTGTTCCGTACTGTTTTTGAGGAGCCAGGACGTGTCTCGTCGGCAGCCACGGCTATCTTCAACCTTCGCCAAGAGGACATCTCCGTGGGCGAATACACCATCCAGTTCCGGACCCTGGCAGGAGAGTTGTCCTGGAACAATGAGGCCTTGGTGGCATCCTTTTGGCATGGCCGGTTGCCCAGGATCAAGGACGAACTTGCTGCCCGAGACCTACCACCTGCCTTGGACGACCTGATTCTGCTGGCTACTCGGGTAGATATAAGGCTCAGGGAGTGGTCTCATGAGGTGCAACAGGACAGACGACGTCCTAGATTGGCGCCTAACTTTAAACAACCCCTCTTGCCTTCATCTACTGCTATGCCCGAGGTGCCGATGCAGGTGGATCGCCTAAAATTGTATGTACAAGAGAAACAACGCAGGCGCACCTTTGGACTCTGTCTGTATTGCGGCCTCTCTGGCCATGTCGTGCGTCTGTGTTCACAGAAACCAAAAAACCCCTAGGTTTGGTTGGAGAGGCAACCCTGGGCGCTACTGCATTTAATCGTGAACTCTCTTCCAAACTGTTTATTGCCATGACCATCGTCGCTGGCGAGAGGCTCCAGCCGCTTTCTGCCTACCTGGACTCTGGCTCTGCAGCTAATTTCATTTGTCAAGACCTTGTGAATCTTCTCCAGTTGCCCACTGTTTGCCTGGAAAGGCCGTTGATCGTTGCCTCAGTAGATGGACTGCCTTTGCTTGTCCCAGTTGTTTCCGTGACCAAGCCATTGAGACTTCAAGTGGGAGCTCTTCACATTGAGCTGATCTCCCTGTTTGTTCTGCCCAAGGCAGTCAACCCCATGCTGCTGGGTTTGCCTTGGCTCCGTTTGCACGTCCCAGTCCTAGATTGGAACTCCGGAGAGGTTCTCCAGTGGGGTCCCAAGTGTCTCGAGCGCTGTCTGGGTCATATCCATCCACCGCAGCTTTCTCCGCATCAGTCATTGGCAGGGTTGCCTCCTTGTTTCTCTCAGTTCGCTGATGTCTTCGACAAGAAGGAAGCAGAGACCTTACCACCTCATCGTGCATATGATTGTCCGATCGACTTGGTTCCTGATTCATCCCCTCCTTGCGGTAGAGTATACCCTCTTTCCCTGCCAGAGACTCAGTCTATGTCGACCTACATTAAGGAGAATCTGGAAAGGGGCTTCATTCGTAAATCCTCATCCCCGGTCGGAGCCGGGTACTTCTTTGTCAAGAAGAAGGATGGATCCCTCCGTCCCTGCATTGACTACTGAGGCCTCAATCGGATCACGGTGAAGAACAAATACCCTTTGCCTTTAATTTCGGAACTGTTCGATCGCATACGTTGAGCAAACATTTTTTCTAAACTGGACTTGCGGGGGGCCTACAACCTGATTCGAATTCGTCAAGGTGACGAGTGGAAGACTGCATTTAAAACTCGTGATGGGCACTATGAATACCTAGTGATACCCTTCGGCCTGTGTAACACCCTCGCAGTGTTTCAAGAATTTGTCAATTACATTTTTCGTGATCCCCTCTATATCTGTGTTGTGGTGTATCTCGATGACATTTTGATTATTTCCCCAGATCCAGTAACTCATCAGAGTCATGTCCGCCAGGTGTTGCTTAGTTTAAGGGAGAATCATCTGTACGCCAAGCTGGAGAAGTGCATGTTTGAAAAAAGATCTCTTCCCTTCCTGGGCTACATCATCTCCGATCAGGGCCTCAAAATGGACCCTGAGAAGGTAAAGGCTGTCCTGGATTGGCCACGCCCCCAAGGCTTAAGGGCCAAACAACACTTCCTGGGATTCACCAATTTCTAAAGGCTGTTCATCCCCAACTTCTCGTCATTGACAGCCCCCATCTCTTCCCTTACAAAAAAGGGTATAAATGCCAAAGTGTGGACTCCGGAGGCTGAAGCCGCATTTGAGACCTTGAAAAAACCCTTCACATCAGCCTCTATTCTTCACCACCCTTATGTGTCCCTACAGTTTTCTTTAGAGGTGGATGCTTCCTCTGTTGGTGCTGGTGCACTTTTGTTCCAGAGAGGTTCTAATGGCAAGACTGTGGTATGTGGCTACTATTCCAAACTGTTTTTTTCCGCAGAGCGCAACTACTTGATTGGGGATCGGGAGTTACTGGCCATCAAGCTGGCCCTGCAGGAGTGGAGACACCTACTGGAAGGCGCAGTCCACGCAATCCTGGTCTTCACGGATCACAAGAATTTGACTTATTTGCAAACGGCTCAATGGTTGAATCCTCGTCAAGCCAGGTGGTCGTTATTCTTTGCTCGATTCTGGTTCGAACTCCACTACCCACCTGCCGACAAGAATATGAGGGCCGATGCCTTGTCTAGGTCATTCGAAACAGAGGATACTGTGGAGTCCCCACAGAATATTATTGATCCGTCCTGCATCTTCCCTGTGAACCCTCTGCAGGTTAGAGACATTCCTCCAGGAAGAACTTTTGTACGTCTGGCAGACAGAGGAAGAATCCTTCTCTGGGGTCACAGCTCCAAAGCTGGCAGGTCACGCGGGTACTTGTAAGACCCAAGCCCTCATCGCCCGTCAATTCTGGTGGCCCACGCTGCGCAAAGACGTCATGGACTTCGTCTCTTCAGGTACGGTATGCGCAGCAAATAAAGTTGCCCACTCCAGACCAGCTGGTCTGCTCCAGCCACTGCCTGTGCCCGATGCCCCCTGGCAGCATATTGCAATGGACTTTGTCACGGACCTCCCTCTCTCTGCGGGTTGCAGTGTGATCTGGGTGGTGGTGGATCGATTCTCTAAAATGGCTCATTTTGTTCCCCTGGCTGGTCTGCCTTCTGCTGCTCGACTGGCTGACCTCTTCATACAACACATCTTCCATCTGCATGACTTGCCCCTGCATATTGTTTCAGATCGAGGAGTCCAGTTCACTTCAAAGTTTTGGAGAGCACTCTGCGGTACACTTGGTGTAAAGTTTGGCTTCTATTCGGGCTATCATTCCCAGTCCAATGGACAAATCGAGAGGATTAACCAAATTATGGAGAACTGTCTGCGGCACTTTGTTTCCAGACGATATGATGACTGGATGCAGCTGCTACCGTGGGAAGAATTCTCCTATAATAACCATACTAGTGAGTCCACCACCTCCAGCCCGTTCTTCATGGTCTACGGCCAACATCCTCGAATACCTCTTCCTGTCTCTACTATGTCCCAGGTGCCTGCGGCTGACTCGACCTTCAGGGACTTTTTGCAAATATGGCAACAGAACCGATCTTCTATTCTGCTAGCGGTGGATCACATGAAGAGAAAAGCAGTTACTAGAAGATAGGATCCTCCTCAGTTTCTTCCAGGTACCAGGGTCTGGTTGTCCTCAAAGAATATCCGGCTGAGGGTGCCGTCCTGCAAATTTGCTCCCAGGTTCCTCGGACCCTTCGAGATCCTGCTACAAATTAACCCGGTGTCTTACAAGCTGCGGCTGCCTCCTACACTCAAGCTCCCTAACTCCTTCCATATATCCATGCTGAAGCCCGTGGTTCTGAAACGCTACTCTAGGTCTCCTAGTTCCACAGTGGCTCTTGGCGGTTCGCCAGAGACTTTCGAGGTAAGGGAGATTCTAGCCACCAAGAAGGTGGGAGGAAGGACATTTTATTTGGTGGATTGGAGGGGATTCGGCCTAGAAGAGAGGTCTTGGGAGCCAGAGGAGAACATCGATGCCCCTGTCCTCATAAGGAAGTTTCTCTCCCGTTCCAAGAAGAGGGGGCGTAAGAGGGGGGATACTGTAACGTCTATGGCCGCGGTCTGTCGTTCTAACTTACCCCTCGACGACCGTGGCCATGGATGTCCTGCTGCTGTTCTGCGTAGTCCCCCTGTGAGGGGCCGGCACTCGCTTCCGGGTATCGAGCCTGTCTCCCGGAGGGAGCGCGCGCACCTGGAAATCATCATCATCAACTCCTGAATTCCTGGACTATAAGAGGGTCACCGCCCTTCTTGTCCTCGCCTGAGCGTTGTTGTTGTTTCCCTTAGTCTGTCTTGCAAATGGTCTCCTAAGGGTCTTCCAGCTTCCCAGTCTTCCCCGTATTTGTATCCTGTTTCCCGTGCTATCAGTACCATCCTGGTCTACTGCCGTGCTGAACTGTTGTGGTGTTTTGCTGCATCTCCACGCCTGTTCTACTGCACCACGCCTGACGTCTGCCTGCTGCCTGGTCCCAGCCGAGCCTGCCTTGCTACTGCCTACATTTCATCAGGTACCCTTTTCTGGACTATAGACTCTGTACCATACCTGTTTGGCCAGCTGCCATCCCGCTACGCTGTACGGCCCAGTGGGTCCACACCCCACCTCGTGACAATAGTTTACACACACCGTTGCCATAGATTAAAGTGTAGCTAAACATTTGACAAACTTCTGACATGTCATAGTGACATGTCAGAAGTTTGAATTGGTGGGGGTCCGAGCACTGACACCACCACCAATCGCTAGAACGAAGCAGCTGAAGCGCTCGTGTGAACTCTCAGCTGCTTCATATTTGTACGGCTTTTTCCGGAAAGCCAATGTATCGGTGTACGGGCTCATAGACTTTCTATTGAGTCCGTACACGATACATTTATTTCCGGAAAAAGCCGAACAGACACGAAGCAGCTGAGCGCTCACACGAGTGCTTCAGCTGCTTCGTTCTAGTGATTGATGGGGGTCTCAGTGCTCAAACCCCCACCAATCCAAACTTCTGACATGTTACTATGACATGTCAGAAGTTTGTCAAATGTTTAGCTACACTTTAAATTAAATGTGGGCAGGTTGCGACCCACAGGTTGCCGCGACTGCGACCCAACAGTAGCAAGAAATCCAGCAGATGTAGATCTGGGTCTCGGCAACCTTCAGGTAGCAATGCGACCAAATTGACTATATTTATGTGCGATGCACGCAGTGGCACACAGTGATCTTTGAGCACGCGACCTGTGCCGTGGCCAAAGTCGCCGTGTATCCCTAGCCTTGCTGCTAGGTTTGTCACAGATTACAGCTAATCTGCTTATTTTCGGTTGACTCTTCTAGCAGGTATGGCCTGTCCAAAGCAAAGAACCCCTTTAATAGGTTTTTATAGGCCAGTTTTATATATATATATATATATATATATATATATATATATATATATATGATATTCTGTAAATCTGAAGAGGTGTTTCCTGAATTTCATTTCATTTCATTTCATTTTCTGTAGGTACATATAAGCTTCAATATCAACACAGGAGTTTCTGATGCTGATTAAAAGACATTGAGTGATTGATTGATTGATTATGACTCCTGTCACTTTAATTCTTAAATATTTGAAATGACTGCTAAAAGGGACTCCAGGCCTTAAACACTAAATAAAATTATCTCAACAAGCATTATTCATCTATGCATCAGATACTGCAGACTTTTACTATAGTGTTGTTGTAAATGCCAATAAACTAAACTACTGTACATGGGCTTTGTGTCTGTGACAGCATTACTGTTTAACTCCATCCAAAAGCCTTTCAGTTTGACTAATATTTTAGTGCAGCAGTCCCCAACCTTTTTTGCACCAAGGACCACTTTCATGCAAGACAATTTTTCCACGGACTGACGGTGTGTGTGTGTGTGTGTGTGTGTGTGTGTGTGTGTGTGTGTTATCACGCGCATTACAAAGCACCCTGCAGACTGCAATTAAATGGAAATAAAATGAAAACATTTTTAGGGTCAGTTCACATGTTGCGTAAATATGGCGGATTTTCCACAACGCGATTTATTGTGGCAAATCCGCAGCATAATACAGTAGAAGCAAAGTGGATGAGAGAAAACAAATCCGCTTATTTGTTTAATTCAATGGGGAGGTAAAACCTGCAACAAATAGCAGTTAGATTTATTGCGGCGGAATGGCAGCGATTCCACAGAAAAAAAATATTTTCTAAACCGACAATCTGTACCTAATAGACGACATGACTCTTTTCTGTATGATCTCCTAGAATTGGACACAACTTGGTACACAACTAGTTTGTATTCGATAGAACCTTTTACAGACAGATTTCTGGCACATCTATGGGCGCACGCTGTGCCCCCTCTTACGTCAACTTTTTTTTAGGCTGGTGGGAGGAGACACATATATATCCTTCAATACAATACCAGCAACATGTGGCTAAGTGGTATAGATATATCGATGATATACTTATCTTTTGGACAGGCACTGAAGAGGAATGTATGCGGTATATAGCAGAATTGAACGACAATCCCTGGAACTTACTTCTCACCGTTAAAATATCACGAGAAGCAGTTGATTTCTTCTACTTAAAAATCATGAAGGATGGAACTAGTGTGAAAACCACTCTCTACTGGAAGGACACTTCGACTAACAGCCTCTTACATTATCAGAGTTTTCACCCACCCCATCTCAATAACAGTATACCAGTGGGACAATTTCTCGGAATAAAAAGAAATTACAGCGAGGAACAAGACTTCAGGGACAATGCCAAAGATCTTAGCAACAGATTTAAGGTAAGAGTATATCCGCAGATGATTATCACCACAGCATATCAGAGAGCCCTTAATAGTAACAGATCGGAGATCCTCAAACCTAAATATTGTATCCAAGATAGTAAGATTTGAGTCATTACCACTTATAACAAACCAATGGAAGCATGTGGCCCAGATTCTGCACAGAAATTGGAACATTCTACTCTGTGAACCAAGACTATCCCCGCACATTACAGATAGACCCCTTCTCACAGCCAAAAGATCGAATTACGAGAAGTCATTATTCTAGACCTAAGACGCACTTAGGGAGAAGTTCCAAACTTACAGGCTCATACGCCTGTGGGCACTGTAGCATTTGTCAGTTTGTGGATCCCACGGTTGTATTTATAGATCCCCTAGACCAACAGAAATATCAAATAAAATCATATATCAACTGTCGGAGCAAGAACGTTATTTACGCACTTATCTGCTCTTGTCTTAAAGTTTATATAGGACAAACAAGCCAGGAACTACGCAAAAGTGTTCAATAACATACGTCAAATATCACCTTGGCAGCTCGAAACCTGAAACAGAATAAAATCCTGACCTCAGTAGCCTCACATTTCTTACAAAGCCACAACGGTAAGACCTTTAATCTAAAAGTTGACGGTCTAGAACAGATACAGTCAAATATTCGGGGCGGCAATTTAGCCCCAAAACCCTTGCAACATGAATCCCGGTGGATTTATAATCTGAATTGCATGACTCCTAGATTTCTAAATGAAGAATTACTATACACAGGATTTTATAAAATATAAAAGGGAAATATTATTGACTTGCATTTTTTTGTGATTTATATTGCATATTTATTTTTCTAATCTATTACACATTACTGTCACTGTTTATGTTTTGTTATTTTCATTTTTCCAATATATATATATATGCTTACACACCTAATATTATTTTACACCAATACTCGGTTGTCCTTCATTCTTTCTCCTAATATATTCACTTACACGTATATGTTTTTTAGTTATGTATCACATGTATATTTATTTATTTATGTCAAATTTCACTTTTTTAATACAAAAAAAACTTCTTCCTTGCATTCTCTTACTTTTAAAATCCAGTACTTATATTTTCATCCTACTATATGTAGATGTTTTCTAAATTAACTATTCTCTATCTCCAATTCCAGGTCACACATATTGTTACCTATACAAAGAAAAAAATTAGCATACTTCTAAACTGGCTCGATGTGGAATTAGAAGAAACAGCATAGTTTCCATGTCCAAAACTCACTGCAGTTTCTCCCTTGACAGTACATCCAGTACATATTTACATATGTTTATTATCAGCTATGTACCTACATAATCCTATGCCTCTTTGTTCATTAGTCATTACTTCCCGCTCCCCTCTCCCTCTCTCCCATGCGGTATAACTTGCCCTTCCTTACACGTTACTTGGTGCACAGGCACCTAATCAATGCAGACCGCTGAAATAATTTTCATACACTTTCTATATTTTTTATTGCATAATCATCTAATATATAAAATATTTAAAGCTATTTACATCTTTGACTATTTTTGGTTGCATGAATGCCGGTATGCTTGGTATGTTTATGTCAGGGCATGAGCTACTTAAGCCATGGATTTTTTCACAGTTTCACAGTTTTTTCACCTTATATATTTTATATATCTTTTACTTTGCACTTTTTTATTTTTTTATTTATGTATATATATAAATATTTTTAATTTATATATATATATATATATATATATATATATATATATATATATATATTATTTTTTTTTCATTTTTGTTCCCTTTTTAGCACTTCACTCACCCTCTTCATATATATATATATATTTTTCTAACACATCAAATTCATTCACCCCTCACCATTCTTCACACCTTTAATATACATTCTTATCACATGTTTCTCATCTCACCATTTCACCAATGGGGCATATACTACAGGGTGGGCCATTTATATGGATACACCTAAATAAAATGGGAATGGTTGGTGATATTAACTTCCTGTTTGTGGCACATTAGTATATGGGAGGGGGGAAACTTTTCAAGCTGGGTGTTGACCATGGCGGCCATTTTGAAGTCTGCCATTTTGTATCCAACTTTAGTTTTTTCAATGGGAAGATGGTCATGTGACACATCAAACTTATCGAGAATTTTACAAGAAAAACAATGGTGTGCTTGGTTTTAACGTTACTTTATTCTTTCATGAGTTATTTACAAGTTTCTGACCACTTATAAAATCTGTTCAAAGTGCTGCCCATTGTGTTGGATTGTCAATGCAACCCTCTTCTCCCACTCTTCACACACTGATAGCAACACCGCAGAAGAAATGCTAGCAAAGGCTTCCAGTATCCATAGTTTCAGTTGCTGCACATCTCGTATCTTCACAGCATAGACAATTGCCTTCAGATGACCCCAAAGATAAAAGTCTAAGGGGGTCAGATCGGGAGGCATTTCTTCTGACTTCAGGGGCCCCTCCCGCAGAGGAATCCCTGGCCTGAGCGTTGGCAACGCTCTGGCCTGGGAATCTGGTCCAGGAGGATTCCCTGACATCACTGTCCATATATGTATAGTAACTTCAGGTGCTCCTCCAGCAGAGGAATCCCCGGCCAGAGTATCGGCAACGCTCTGGCTGGGGATTCCACTCCTAGAGGTAGTCCCAATGGGGCTATCTATAGGGGGTGTGTGTGGCACTATCTATAGGGGGTGTGTGCGGGACATATCTATACAGAGTGTGTGGCACTATCTACAAAGGGTTGTGTGTGGCACTATCTACATGTAGGTGTGTGTGGCACTATCTACAAAGGGCATTGTGGCATTATCTACAGAGGGCACTGTGGCACCATCTACAGAGGGCACTGTGGCACTATCGACATAGGGCACTGTGGAATTATCTACAGAGGGCTCTGTGGCATTACCTACAGATGGTAATGTGGCATTATCTATAGAGGGCACTGGGACATTGTCTGATTGAAGAAGTTTGGATAGAATTTCTTTCAGCTAAAATTAGAACAATTGACAACTGCCTCATGGGCGTTGTTTTGCCTACATCTGGATCAATACTGCAGGATAATTAGGTTGAACTACAGAGTCGAATGTCAATTTTTAACTCTTTCCTAACTATGTAAAAATTGATGAACTGTGTGCTTGTGTGTTAACAGTTTTATCAATGTGAAAGTTAGGATACTTTTACACGGCCCGACGTGGGCAGTGTAAACAAGCGCCAATCAACGAGGCAGCTCGTTGATCGGCTCTTGTTTGCTCCTTTAACAAGGAGCTATGTATAGGGACGAGTGCTAAATGCTACGATCACTCATCCCCATACATTTCTATAATGTCGGCAGCACATCTTCCTGTTTACACAGAAAGATGTGCTGCTGACAACGATAATATTTAAGGCATTTAAAACTATACAATATGCCAATGGACGCTCGTTTGCCCGATAATAGGCCAGTGTAAAAGGGCCCTTAGTTACTAATGAGGGTTATGGTTAGCTATTACATTTTAAAGATGAGCACAAACTGCCTTACAGACGAGGGACTGTTTTATCAGATTTCCATATCTGAAAAGCCTAAGGCTATGTTCACACGGGGTCTTTTGCCGAGTTTTTTGACGCGGAAACCGCGTCGCAAAACTCGGCAGAAACGGCCCGAGAACGCCTCCCATTGATTTCAATGGGAGGCGTCGGCGTCTTTTTCCCGCGAGCAGTAAAACTGCCTCGCGGGAAAAAGAAGCGACATGCCCTATCTTCGGGCGCTTCCGCGTCCGACCTCCCATTGACTTCAATGGGAGGCAGGAGAAAGCGTGTTTTATGCCCGCGGCGCTCAATGGCCGCGGGCGAAAAACGGCGCGATAATTGCTATTCACACGGAGTATTTTGGGGGAGGAATATCTGCCTCAAAATTCCGTTTGGAGCTTTGAGGCAGATATTCCTCCCCCAAAATACTCCGTGTGAACATAGCCTTAAGGTCTTCCCAAGGAAGAATATTTAAGCCAATTATATCAGTCATAAATTGGTTTCTTTTTCAGTCTTGCCATAGTGTTACACTTCAATGTCAACTTGCATTTCTCAGATCAATCTTAATTTCTATACTTCAAGCTATGGAAATGCTTTGCAGGATACAGTGAGCTATTATAATTGTGAACAATTACAGGAAATGCTGCCAGCATAATATACCCAATTGCAGCTGTTATACTTTAAAATGAGCTGCTCTGTCATGCTGCCCAGATGCTCATTACAGAAATAATGCTTAACTCATATCTCTGGAAATGAATGATGTTGTGTAAGTGGAAAATTGCCCCAGCCATAGTTAAATAAAATCCGCAGTATAATTAATTTCTGTAGGTAACTTTTGAAAAAATATTCTTACTTTTATCATTTATATTAAAGAACAAACCTGAGTAGTTTATTTTAGTATTTTCTTAATCAAATTGCTACGTTGGGTGTACCTAAAACAGTAAGCCCTAAAGTAAATATTGAACCAAGTGTTGAGTCAGGTGGAACCATAAGCACTAAACCACGAAATCAAAATCAAAAACATTCACTGCATTTTATATAACTTCCCACTAGCGATATTTATCTTATTCTTCACTAAAATGTTTAAAAGAAAGTAAGTTAAAAACCAGATGGATTCTAGATATAATTAAGATCTATTTCCTTTCTAGGGGATAATGTACAGGGTCTCAGAAGTATCTTAGAAAAATGAAACCAGGTTCAGTATCTATTAAAGAATATTTTGATGAGTGCTAAAAAAAATCTCAAAATTATGATTTAGAGGTACTATGTCAGCATACTAATCTGTTATTTTATTAAGAGGGATTATGTATATATAATACTATAATGCTAGGGTATTAAAGAGCGAATGTGCAGAATATAATACCTTGATTGACGAAAATTTTCAATTTTATTTTGTCAGAATAGCAAAATCTTCAGGGGTGCAAAGCATTGCTAAGTCACCCTTACCATATATCCGGCAATCCAGCATAACTTCTCTCTGTCGTGGTACAAAAACGCTTGAGGAAAACTGATGACAGAACTAATCCCATGCTTTCCTATGGGATCGTTTCTGACATCAGTTGCTTGCGTTTTAACGCCAAATGATTACCGGACATAAGCAGCATTTTTCTGTCCTTCTAAAGTCCGGCTATGGATGCCGGACTGGCATGGGAATGTGCCCTACTGGCATAACTACAAGGCACTCCAGATCATTTACCATTATGAATCAAGCTTTGTAATCCAGGACAAACATGGAGCAACTATTAAATGATATTGTAGAAGGCTTCCTTTAGTTATAATAAATTACCTCTTAATGACTGTTGGTATAGAGTTACAAACCGATTTAAGTGAGGAAATGCAAACAAATTGCACATGCTATTCATTATTATGCTGTAATTCATGCCATGATATATAATGGGGGACAGTTGAAAGAATTCTTGCCTATTTTTTATTTTGTCTTGCATGTTTTACTTTTAAAATACCATATTAACCCCTTAATTTACAGCCCATTTTGTTTGTTTTAATTTTTCCCTCCCTACATTTAAGGAGCCATAACTCTTTTTATTTTTTTTCAGTTAATGGAGCATTGTAAAGGCTTAGTTTTTGTGGGAGGAGCTGTTGTCTTTTTTTTACGTACCATATAATGTAGTGGGCAACTGAAAAAGAAAAAATCTTTGTTGAGTCAAATTGGAAAAAAATAGTGATTCCTCCATTATTTTTTTGTTTCGTTTTTATGATTTTCACCGTACATTAAAAATTACAACATCATTTTATTCTGCGAGTCAATTCGATAATAGCGATAACAAAGGTATTTTTATCTTTTACTACTGTTACAATGAAAAAAGTGTTTGTTAAAAAAAGTTGTATTATATCACTGAGATTATACTGTATTATATTCTGAGAGTCATAACTTTTTTATTTTTCTGTCGATTGAGTGGTGTGAGAGCATATTTTTTTTGTTGGACAAGCTGTAGTCTTTACTAGTACCATTTTTTTGTACATACAACTTTTTATAGAATTTTGTTTTTTAGAGCTAAGGTAAAAAAACAGCAATTCTGACATTTATTTTTCACTTTTTTTTATGCCATTCACCCTGTTTAAATAATGTTATACTGTAATAGTGTGGACTTTTATGGATGATACCAATAATGGGCGATACCAATAATGTTTATTTTTTTTATCTTTTACATTACTTTGAAAGAGAATAGAAAAGGTTGGTTTTTTTTTTGAACGGTTAAAAAAAAAAAATTCTTTGTACATTGCTAAAAACTTTATGTAACTATTTGAAACATTTTTATTAGTCCCCCTAGGATACAATACACTGAAATACTAATGTATTGCAGTATATTATGATTTTTACCGACTCCTATTGAGCAGAAAGATGGCAGACATTGGGGCCTTAATTAGGCCACCAGGCCGCCATGACAACCATACGCACCTTGCAATCGCAGCACGGGGAGGGGCGATGGGCTGTCAGAGTGGGCCAGCCCCCCTTCTTTCTAATGGCTTAGATGCCACGATCGCTATTGACCGCCGCATCTAAGGGGTTTAACGACTAGAATCAGAGTTATGTCTGATCCCAGCAGTTAGTGCTAGGTGTCAGCAGTAATACACAACTGTTGACGTAATCATGGCCAAAATATTTTAGGCTGAAGCTTTAGACAGGTGGTCAACCGACACCCACTCAGGAAACGTATCCAAATTCAGAACTTTTATCGATATATCGGAGAGAAGAAAGAGACACAGAGACCATGCTTGTATACCAAAAAATACTTTTGTGACTTCATTGATCAAAACAATTACAATAATATCTTTCAAAAAGGGAGTAGACTTGATTTCATCCAATCATTTACAATGTGACGTTGACTCTGGTTTAGCCAATAGCATACAATGAAATGTTCATACTGGTCCAATCGTAGGCGTAAAAGACTTTTTAAATGTAAAACTATAATTTCCCAAAATATACCACATCGCCTTGGCTAAAGAGTCAAACTTCCCCCACCGCTGCAGTAAACAAACTATTCTTCCAGACGGTAGCAGATAGTAGACTCCTTTTCTCATAAAAAAAAGGGTAAATTTTTTATCTATATTCTCCATAACAAGAAAGACTAAACATGCAACTCACAAAAAACAACATATAATTGTTTCACACAATGCTAGCATAGATATATTAGCTTAAAGCAATATGACTTCTTAATCACAAAATCGATTCTTTGGGCTACAAGATGGATGCCAGATATACAATATGGAGTCTACACAAAATGGAGTCACATAAACATATTTTAATCACTTTCGCAACAGCTGACACTCACAGCGCATGAAGCGGGCTCCGTCCGTGAGCTTGCTCCAGTCTTCTTCCCCCGCAGCATGACGTACAGTGTCGTCATGGTGTGTCAAGGGGTTAAAGGAACAGTGTTACCACAAAAATTTTTTTAGTATGTTAAAGATGTTAGTGCTTTATTAAAAACGTTTGGATTAATTTGTGTGTTTGTGTTTTACTTTTTCTTATTTTTACACTTTTTCTTCCCTATGGGGGCTGCCATTTTTTTTTCCATTTCTGTATGTGTCGATTAACGACACATACAGACATGGAATACGGCAGCCACAGTCCCATAGGGACTGCGAACGGGGCCCGTTCGCAGTCTCTATGGTGTACGCCGTCTGTGTGAACGGCGCATGCGCCGCTCCCACACAGTTCAATTTGAAATGCGCGCCGTCCGGCGCCATTTTCCTGTGGACCGGAAGTCGCGGCCGGACAGTAAGATTACTACTTCCGGTCACGGCTTCCGGACTTGTGCACATGGAGCAGCGGCAGCAGACGGAGCGGATGGACCGGAGGGAGCGGCGGCGACTGGAGCAGGTAAGGGATTTCTATGTATGTTTGTGTTCAGTGCGTGTTTACTACTGTATGTAAACCTTCTACACTGTGTGTTAGCTCAAAAAATGGCGACACACAGTGTAGGAGGTTAGACCGTTCAAACCCCTCGTTTCTCCCGGCACTAGCCAGGATAAAGGAGGGGGGGATGCTGAGAGCTCACTAGAGCGAGGGCTTTTTACCCAATTTTGCAGCATAAAGCAATGTGGTTGCTTTACCACATTCAATGCTGCAATTTTGGGAATGGCTCCATCTAGTGACCAGCAATGGGAAATATTATAAATTAGAATTCAATTGAATCCAATTTATAATATTTCCTGACTCGTGAAAAAAAAAAAAAATTAGAACAATGTTTAATCACCTATACACTAATTGTTTAACTAAAAAAAAAAAATCATGTTTTGCTGGCAACACATTCCCTTTAAAGGATTACATTTACTTTATTTAATGGTTTTACTACCTGTACCTTTAGAATCCATTCTTGACTAAAGTTCCAGAGTGTTTTCTTCTGTCTCATATTTCCCTTATTTTCTTCGCCTTTGACATTAGCGAGTCTTCTGAGAATTGTGTTACAATACTATAGGTTGCAGTGTGGTGTAGAGGGCAACAAGGGCTGTTGTATGACATAAATCTAGACATGGTCATAGTCTATTGGACTAAAGCGCATGCAATGAGATTTCCTAAGCCAAACAAGTGCATATACAGTTACATAACTTCTCAGATTTAACTGGAAACACAGAAATCCTATTACTTTGAAGAACAATTATACATTGATACAGGATGACATACATAATCTAAGTACAAGATTTCAGTGACCTCTTTGTCCACAATCAGTTTCAGATGTATGTGTGAGGGACACATTTAAGAAGACTGTGGTAAAACTCTGCCAGATGTTGAATAAATAGCCTGCTGCTAGTCAGCGCCCATCAAGTTTAATGTACATCTGTGCAAAAGTTATATTACACCTAAAAGTTGTATTATTGCATGTTGTATTTTTAAAAGTTGTATTATTTTTAAATGTTGCCAGCTACCACTCTCAACATTGGTTTTCACATTGCCCAGCACATGGAGAGGACAATGGTAGTAGTGAAAATTCCCATCAAGCAAATAAACTCCCATTGTACTGGAAATTAATTTATCTCTCAGCCTCTTATCAGCCCAGCAGGGTGCCTCACATCCAATCTAGTTTAAGTTCTCCAGGGCAGCTTGGAAAAAGACCAATGAGGATATTTGTCTCTATCTGCCTCCTATCCTGGAAGGACCCATGTGCTGGGAGAAGACTCTGGAGACATAAAAAGGGGAGCCTAGGCAGTAGTGGTCAGTGCTGGTGTGGAACTTGAATTTTGGTCTAGGGGTCACAGTCAAGGCCAAACAGTCCATCAACAGGAGTGACATAGTTGAGGACCGGGAAGCGATCTAGTTTGTGAGCTATCCCTAACCTGGGCGTCTGCCTGAAAAGCAGAGAGACAGGTGCGAGCGGCTCTACGGGAAGACACTGCAACCTAAGAAAGATGCGAAGGCGGGCGGTGGCTGGCTGAGCCTTGCAGTGTGGATTAGTTGGAAAGCTGTAGTTTGGCCACCCTGTGGAAAAGGCAATTTGCTGAGAGTGAAGTGGACTAGTTGGGGAACACTTGTGTATGTTTGTTTTTATTCTTTTACTGTATTTGCTGTGTTTTAGTTATTTTAGTAAAGCCGTGATTTATTGGTTGATAAACCTGGTGTTGAGTATTGTACAATCCCAGGGGGCGTACCACTGCGGACAGCTGACAAAAGTAAGGGCTGCCTTTGTAAAGGCGGTCAGCCTGGCATGCAAAAGAGGGCCGGAGCTCAAAAGTCTTCAAAGACCTAACAGAAGAATATTAAAAAAAGGCCTGTCAATGTGCATTAAATGTTTTAACTGATGACATGCAGTTATGCTTTTGTATAAAAAGTATACTAAAGAATTATATTAGTAATCAGAAGAACACTTTGGGAAGTCCTCTATCAGGGCAAAAAAATATATCATTATATCCAGTTAAATACGGTCTATTTAAAAAATAATTTATTCCATACATTTTTAGTAAAATTGTACATTTAAAAAAAAATATATATATATATATATATATGGTATTCCCAGCAATCTTAACAATCTGAACAATAAAGTTAACATGTTATATCAACAGCCCGGTGAACAGCGTAAAAATAATGTGCAAATGGTAGAGTTGCTATCTTTTCCATTCCCCTCAAAAACAAATATTAAAAGTTAATCAGTAAGTCCCATGTACCCCAAAATGGTACACAGAAAACGACATATTGTCCCACAAACAACAAGTCCACATATCACTGCATCGACGGAAAAATGAATGGCTCGGCGATGCATAAAAAAAAAACTATACATATTTGGTATCACCTTAATCGTACCAACCCATAGACTAAAGATAACACATTATTTATGCCGCACGGTGAATGGGGTAAATTGAAAACGCAAAAATAATTTCAGAAATGCTGTTATTTTTTCAATTCCCCTACAAAAATGTTGATAAAAGTTCCAAAACTTATTGGCATGTCATAAAACACTTTTTAAAAGAAAAGAACAATAGCATAAAACTATCAATACTATCAAAACTATCAATAGTATAAAACTATTGTGGTATTTGAGGTTGAAATTGCTATTTATTTTTAACATAATTGATGCATGCATTAAAGTAAAATGGCAGAAATCCATTTAAACTTGTAATTCTGGAAAAACAATCAAAGTTGTATTTCTCCAGGTATCTAAGTACTCCAGCTCCAGCATGAATCGAGTGGCAAATGGTAAAAATGCATTTCTATTTATTATATTAAACCTAGGAAGCATCAGCTATTATTATATGGCTTGTTCGTGGATTTACCCTCTTTCTTTGCTTGTATGGAAACAAATTGAATTTCCTGATTTGAAATGGCAAACTCTATCATTACATACAGTAAGATTTCAAAGAGCATCTGTCATCACACAAAGACAAATATATTTCTCAAAGAAACATCTGGTGCATTGTTAAACAAGCCTCAGGCCAAGCTCAGTGCACTGAATGAAAAAATGTACCAGAGATATTGTAATTTTGTGTTGTTTTCCATCTAACCAACAGAATATGGAATTCATTAGCATTTCTTTACTTTAGGTTCCGCTCTCCTGTATATTACACATTTAAATTTATTGTCATTAAAGATAATCACAAAAACTGATGCATAGGACATTACATTCATTGGTTTCATATTAGCAAATGCATATTTGACCAAATGCCAGAAACACATGCCTATTCTTCCCACCGCATCTAGATAAAGACGCCCAAAATTAAATTTTTAGCAGGAAATAAAAATACATAACTATTGCAAAACTAATTGTGGAAGTCAGGCCAGCTGGCAGTTGTGTAATGCTATTAATAATGCGGCTACTTCAATGAGATACTAATTAATTTGAGCTTGCGGTTTTAAAGTGCAGGCAAATTTTTTATATATTCAGTTTAAGGAAGAATATTTATATGTGTTTAAAATTATTTATGCAGCTTGAAGTAAATAATACAGAGGATACCTCAAAGCTCTTGTTTACGAGAGGAATTTGTGCAACAATGCATTTTACTAGTTAGATAAAGCTAAATGTATTCAATTTAAGATTATTTGGTTGGGGGAGGTAAGATGGGAAGGTAGCTTGCTGATAAGGTTAATAAAAAATATACTAACAAGAATATTGGCTTTATTAGGGACCCTAATGGAGGGAAGGTAGAGGACAAGGAAGGAGTTAAAGAGGCTCTGTCACCACATTATAAGTGCCCTATCTCCTATATAAGGAGATCGGCGCTATAATGTAGGTGACAGTAATGCTTTTTATTTTAAAAAAACTATCTATTTTTACCACTTTATTAGCGATTTTAGATTTATGCTAATGAGTTGCTTAATGCCCAAGTGGGCGTATTTTTACTTTAGACCAAGTGGGCGTTGTACAGGGGAGTGTATGACGCTGACCAATCAGCATCATGCACTCCTCTCCATTCATTTACTCAGCGCATAGGATCCTGCTAGATCCTTATGTGATGTCTTATACTAACACATTAACAATACTGAAGTGTTTAGACATTCCACGGGATGTCTATTCACAATCTCTGCACTTTGTTAATATTTCTGTGGTACTTACAGCAGAGGAAGCGTGATCTGGTTGTAACCTGTCATTTACCGCTTAATCTCGCGAGATTACGCGTCCTCTGCTGTAACTACCACAGACAGAGTAACGAAGTGCAGAGACTGTGAATAGACATCCCGTGGAATGTCTAGTCCTTGTCTAAACACTTCAGTATTGTTAATGTGTTAGTATAAGACGGCACATAAGGATCTAGCAGGATCCCTATGCGCTGAGTAAATGAATGGAGAGGCGTGCACATGATGCTGATTGGTCAGCGTCATACACTCCCCTGTACAATGCCCACTTGGTCTAAAGTAAAAATACGCCCACTTGGGCATTAAGCAACTCATTAGCATAAACCAAAATCGTTAATAAAGTGGTAAAAAGAAATTGTTTTTTTAAATAAAAAGCACTGCTGTCACCTACATTATAGCGCCAATCTCCTTATGTAGGAGATGGATCACTTATAATGTGGTGACAGAGCCTCTTTAAGATTCTCCTTCAAGAGTATTTTGTAAAGTTATGTAGCTCAGATACCGTTAATAAGAAAGGAATATAGAAAGATTTTTGTTGGATCTTGAATTTCAGTTATATTGTCAAAGGTAAGTAGAGCTAAGTTAGAGGCGTCAATAACACTGGAGGAGATTGAAAGGACGGTGATAGGGATGCCAAAGGACAACGCTACAGGGACAGATGAATATCAGAGCTATGGGTCTGTGCTCTGACCTGTTTTATTACAGGTTATGAATTATGCATGGGAAATGGGTAGATTTCCTGTGTCAATGTATAAAACAGATATTGTGTTAGTCCCCGAAGCCAGAGAAAGATCCTGTGGAAATGGGGTCCTACAGACCCATATCTCTGTTGAATGCCAACATTAAAGTTCTAGGAAAAATAATGGCAGGTAGACTCACGTGTGTTATATCTGAACTTGTGATGGCTGACCAAGCTGGATTCATGCCTGGAAGGTCTACTGGACATATTATACGTAAATTATTTTTGAACCTCCAGGCACCAAAAATTGGGACGGTTAATAGATTTATATTATCTCTAAATGCAACTAGTGCTTTTGACTGTGTTAAATGGGACTTTCTTTATGGAATCTTGAAGGGATTTGGGTTTGGGCAGAGGGTCAGGAAAAGTATTTCAACTATGTATCCATCTCCAAAAGCTAGTGTTATAATAAATAGGGGTATCACACATAATTTTGAACTTAAAGAGGCTCTGTCACCACATTATAAGTGCCCTATCTCCTATATAAGGAGATCGGCGCTATAATGTAGGTGACAGCAGTGCTTTTTATTTAGAAAAACTATCTATTTTAAACCACTTTATTAGCGAGTTTTAGCTTTATGCTAATGAGTTTCTTAATGCCCAAGTGGGCGAGTTTATGTATATGTGGAGGTAATGTATATTCATTATCAGGACACTTGATTAACGTTAATGTCTGTGTATGTGGCTGAACATCTTGTTCTAGTAAGAACACAATGCTGCTGTGTAAATGAATGGAGAGGAGTGCATGACGCTGATTGGTCAGCGTCATACACTCCTCTATACAACGCCCACTTGGTCGAAAGTAAAAACACGCCCACTTGGGCATTAAGAAACTCATTAGCATAAAGCTAAAAATCGCTAATAAAGTGGTTTAAAATAGATCGTTTTCTAAATAAAAAGCATCACTGTCACCTACATTATAGCGCCAATCTCCTTATATAGGAGATAGGGCACCTATAATGTGGTGACAGAGCATCTTTAAAAGAGGAAATAGACAGGGGTGCCCCTTGTCCCTCCTTCTTATCGCTCTAGTGGTAGAGCTCCTGGCTATAGCGAAAATAAATTATGTAATGATAAGGGGAGTCACTCAGAAAAGATGTTGCTTTATGCAGGCGATATTTTGATTCTGTTGGAAGATACTAAAAACTCCCTTGAGGGTGCTATGGATAAGATAAATTGCTTTTCCCTGTTCTCTGGAATACTCATAAATAGCAAAAAAAAATGGGTTTTTTATGCCCCTAGATAATCAGATGTTCAAGGATCCCCTTTTCCAGTAACTCAGACAAACTTTAAATATCTTGGGATAAAGATTTCAAAAGATCCTCAGGATTATAAAGCGTTAAATGTGATCCCCTTACTTAACAAATTCAGACAAAATAACGAAGCTCCTATATCTATGTTTGGGAGAGCTGCACTTATTAAATCTATTGTTACTGTATATAATAGCTAACAGCACAACCTGGATTGGAGGAAAAGTGTTCAGATCCTTTGTATTTATATATCTATTTCCTTTGGGTGGAAAAACACCTAGGATCAGTTTGCAATATCTTAAAAACTCTAAGGAAAAAAGTCGTATGGCTATCTCGGATCCTTGGCTGCGCTTCTTGGCATCTCCAAATTAAGGCATATGATAAACTAATATCAGTAAATATGGAAGGGGGAACGTTTATGAAGTCCCCGGAGAATGTGGATCTAAGGAAAACATTTTCCATTGCTGGCTCTTTGATGTGTAGAGTATGGGAAGAGGTTAAGATATTATTGGATATTAGTAATTTAAATACAGTATATACGTCAAAATGGCTCCCATAATAGTAGGATAAGACTGCAATAGATCGTAAAAAAATGGGTCAGTCTTCACACATGAAGCAATGCCCAAAAAATGCAATGTCTTTAGTTTTTTTTTACTAATAAATACCCAACAAAAAAAAATTGCAACATTTCAGCTTCAAGCATTAGCCTTTCCCAAGGAGTCTAGTGCATGGTCTTGCTTGATAAAGGCTTTTGCTTTAAGCCAAAACGTTGCATTTGTGTTATATGGGTTATTTATTAATAAAAAAGGATTTAAGACATGCTGACGTTGTACCTTGCATTTTCCTAACGTACATTTACATAATTTTGCGTTACGGGATTAAAGAAAACCTGTCACGTTCAATATGCTGTCCTATCTGGAGGCAGCATGTTACAGAGCAGGAAGATTAATATATAGCAGATTAATATATAGTTTTGTTCAAAAGGTTTTAGGATAGAATAGTGGATTAGGTGCTTTGAACATCACCAAATACTATTATGCAGCACAAATTTCCGCTCTAGTGAAGTTCCATGCCATCACTGAAACATCCATGGGGCAAGCACTGGAGGCACCTGAATGCATCCTGTCAACTCTCCTGACCTTGTTTTGGACCCCTTCCAACTTACGGCCTAACATCTCTAACCCTATTATGAGACACTATCTTAAGGTTTGAGACAATATTGAATATTATTCTTCTAACCTTATAGCTCCTCATCTGCCCCTTTTACATGTCTTTGGGACCCCCATGTTCCCTCCAGCACAGTTCCCCCTCACTGTTTTAACCGGCAGCTGTCGTCAGATCCAACGATAGTCTACCCCTTCTTAAAGGCTATGCAAATCTTTGATTTTTTTTTCCAAATAAATAGGTCAGTCAGTGTGTTTGCTGTAACTTTTTAATTAATATTTATTAAAAATTAATTTGACTTTTTTAGATACAGCTGCTATTCTCTATACAGAGCAGCTCAATGTAGCGCTAAATCTTGTTCCCGTCAGGTCCGCGGGACTGTTTTTCTTTTTTTATAAACAGTTCAGTCAGTGTGTTTGGTGTAACTTTTTAATTAGTCATTATTAAAAAAATTGTTCATAACTTAGATGTGATAGATTACAGATGAATCCTGCGTGTCTTCATATATGTGATAACTGTCTTTTGTCTTCTATGTACAATGAAGTTACGATCTTTTGTAACAAAATAGACACCACGTTGCAATTGCTTGTATATACCATTTTTAGTTAAGAATTCAATACAAATTTTGTTTAAAAAGTAAAAAGATTCAGGATAACATATAATTTATTAATTTCAATCCCTGGCTGCTCACTGTCGGCTAAAGAGTCCAGTTGGTGGTTTAAACCATTGATTGACAGACCTCTCTATATGAGGGTGGAAACAGCTGTCAGTCACTCAATAGGACTGCCCACTGGACTCTTAAGTCTAGAGTTAGCAGGGACTTTAAACAATAAAGAAAAGGTTATCCTGTATCTTTTCGACCACAAATATATATTAAACCACCATTTCTCATGGAAAGGATCTCCCATTGTATTTTTTACAGTTCTTGGATTGAATAATTAAAAAGTTATTTAGTTAAGACTTTAGTTAAGAAGTAAAAATATTCACCCAGTCTAGACAGCAGCTGTATTGGCCAACGACTGACAACCACTTTCTTGAGTCAGAATTGTGCCCAGAGTTATCACTTATCTCCTCACTATGGTTGGCAGATCATATGAAGGGCATTACTCAACACGAGAGGAAACATTAAACACAGTAGATAGCAAAGCCACGGGTAAAAAGTAAAATCTGTGGCCCGTCCTGGAAAGTTCTGAATAAATAATGTATTTATCCCCAAAAAAATTTGGGGGATTTTCTAGATTTTATTTTTATTTCGGAATGTGTATTAGATGTCAATGGAGTACAGATTGGACAACTCATGCATTTTGGTTTTAGACCATGAGATAGACTTATTAGGCACATTCAACATTTTTTTAATGACATAAAACAGACAGCCTACACTTAGCCAGACCAGACCTACATTTGCTTTTTTTTTATATATCTAAGGGCTCCTAAATTAGTATTTAAAGGGGTTTTCCATGATACATTTCTTTTTTAATTTAGCCATCTTTTTCACATATACATCTTTTGAATTCTATATTTGTTTGTTTGTTTTTAAATCCGTCTTTATGGCTCCCACTGAACTCAAGTCCATAAATCCTTCCACTCGCCTTCCTTCTACTGTCAATGTGCAATGAATGTGATATCTGCTGTGGCCATGTCACATACTCTCATTTTTAGCAAAACATAAAAATGCAAATAAAAACAATAAATCTTGGAAAACTCTTTTAAAATGACATCTTAGTGACATTTGAGAATTTGGAGCATGTCTGGTAAATTGTGCCCTTTTTTTTAAGGAGAAAACCTATTTTTAATGAGAAAATCTACTTTACTTACTACTTATTATGGAAGATTCAATATGGAAACATTTAAGCAGTATTAAATGATACACATATTTTTGTTTACATAAATTCTAGTGATTTATCCATATGGGGAGAGCGAAAAGCCCAAGGGATTTCTAGATACTTTAAGTAGGATATGAGCTTTGTTCTAAATTATTTGGATGACCCCAAACAGCTGAGAAGACTCTAAGGCTGGGTTCACACAACCTATTTTCAGACGTAAACGAGGCGTATTATGCCTCGTTTTACGTCTGAAAATACGGCTCCAATACGTCGGCAAACATCTGCCCATTCATTTGAATGGGTTTGCCGACGTACTGTGCCGAAGACCTGTCATTTACGCGTCGTCGTTTGACAGCTGTCAAACGACGACGCGTAAATTGACTGCCTCGGCAAAGAAGTGCAGGACACTTCTTTGCAACGTAATTTGAGCCGTTCTTCATTGCATGCAATGAAGAGCAGCTCAATATTATGGGTGTCAAAGACGCCTCGCATAATGCGAGGAGGAGCATTTAAGTCTGAAACGACGCAGCTGTTTGCTCCTGAAAACAGTCTGTCTTTTCAGACGTAAAAGACAGTTCTCGTGTGCACATACCCTAAGGGTATGTTCACATGAGAACTGGCTTTTACGTCTGAAAAGACAGACTGTTTTCAGGAGAAAACAGCTGCGTCGTTTCAGACGTAATTGCTCCTCCTCGCATTATGCGAGGCGTCTTTGACAGGTCGTCAGCACAGTACGTCGGCAAACCCATTCAAATGAATGGGCAGATGTTTGCCGACGTATTGGAGCCGTATTTTCAGACGTAAAATGAGGCATAATACGCCTCGTTTACGTCTGAAAATAGGTCGTGTGAACCCAGCCTAAGGCTGGGTTCACAAAGTGTTTTTTGAGGCAGATTTTCCTCTGCCTGCATGCCGATTTAAACGCAGTGAAATACGCTTTCTCTGCCTCCCATTGATGTCAATGGGAGGTCAGAGGCGTAAATGCCCGAAGATAGGGCATGTCCCTTCCTTTTCCGGTGAGCCGGTATTTCCCGCTCGTGGGAAAAAAACGCCTCCGCCTCCCATTGAAATCAATGGGAGGCATTTTCGGCCAATTTTTGGAGCATTTTCTGACGCGGTTTCCATGTCAAAAAAACTCGCCAAAAAGCTCTGTGTGAACTCCCCCTAAGGCTCTGTTCACACAGAGTTTTTTTTACACTGATTTTGATGCGGAGACGGCGTCGGAATCAGTGGCAAAAAATGTCCGAAACTGCCTCCCATTGGTTTCAGTGGGAGGTGGAGAAAGCGTTTTTCACAGTGTTTTTTGCCCGCGACAAGAATTTGCAGGCAGGTCAAAATCTGCCTCAAAATTCCTTAACCCCTTTAGGACACAGCCTGTTTTGGCCTTGTGGACACAGCCTATTTTTTCAAATCTGACATGTGTCACTTTATGTGGTAATAACTCCGGAATGCTTTTACCTATCCAAGCGATTCTGAGATTGTTTTCTCGTGACATATTGTACTTTATGTTAGTGAAAAAATTTGGTCGATAAATTCAATATTTATTTGTGAAAAACTTCAAATTTTAGCAAAAATTTGCAAAAATTAGCATTTTTCTAAATTTAAATGTATTTGTTTGTGAAACAGATAGTAATACCACACAAAATAATTACTAGTTAACATCCCCCATATGTCTACTTTATGTTTGCATCATTTTTTTTCACGTACTTTTATTTTTCTAGGACGTTACGAGGCTTAGAACTTTAGCAGCAATTTCTCATATTTTCAATAAAATTTCAAAAGGCTATTTTTTCAGGGACCAGTTCAGTTCTGAAGTGGCTTTGAGGGCCTTACATATTAGAAAGTCCCCATAAATCACCCCATTTTGAAAACTGTACCCCTCAAGGTATTCAAACCCACATTCAGAAAATATTTTAACCCTTTAGGCGTTTCACAGGAGACAAAAGGCAAAGTAGAGGTGAAATTTACAAATTTAATTTTTTTTGCCGAAATTCATTTGTAATAAAAAAAAATCTGTAACACAGAAGGTTTTACCAGGGAAACGCAACTCAATATTTATTGCCCAGATTCTGCATATTTTAGAAATATCCCACATGTGGCCCTAGTGTCCTAATGGACTGAAACACCGGCCTCAGAAGCAAAGGAGCACCTAGTGGATTTTGGGGCCTCCTTTTTTTAGGAATATATTTTAGGCACCATGTCAGGTTTGAGGAGGTCTTGTGGTACCTAAACAGCCGAAACACCCCCAAAGTGACCCCATTTTGGAAACTACACCCCTCAAGGCATTTTTCTAGGGGTATAGTTAGCATATTGACCCCACAGTTTTTTTGCAGAATTTAGTGGAATTAGTCTGTGAAGATGAAAATCACCTATTTTTCTGTGGAAACATAGAATTTTTTCATTTTTACAAGGAATAAAGGAGAAAAAGCACCCCAAAATTTGCATGGGGGCTGCTGATGCGCTACAAACCCGCTACATGCGGAGATCGCAATCGAGCAATCGGGTTAACAGCTGATCTCCAAGTTCCCGATGCACACTGTCGCCGACAGTGTGCATCGGGAACGGCACAGTGACTTTCTGTCACTCTGACAGGAAGCCTATCAGGACCAGCCGAAGGTTGGTCCTGATGGGCTTCCGTCCATGGCAGACCCGGAAGCCATTGTTTGGCTTCCGTTTGCCATACTAACTATCGGCAGACCCCGCGATTTCGGACGGGGGTCTGCCGATATGTTAGAAACCCCTAAAATTCGGCGATTGCACCCGATCGCCGAATTTAAGGGGTTAATGCGCCGAAATCAGCGGCAAAGGACCTCTGGCTGGCAAGAGGGGAGTGTCAGCTGTCGGCGACAGCTGACCTCCTGGTTCCCGGTGCACACTGTCGCCGACAGTGTGCACCGGGATTAACTCAGTAACTGTACGTCCTCGTGCGGGAAGTAACTTCCCGCAACGACGGACAGTTACGTCCCGGTGCGGATAGGGGTTAAAATACATAATGCATCTACACCGCATTCCAAATTATTATGCAAATGTTATTTTTCGCTGATTTTCCTAAATACTCGATGCAAATGACAGTCAGTATAATCTACAAGCCATCAACCGTTGGAGTATAATGCAAATTTTATTGAACAAATCTCCTAATGATAACAGATTTTTTTTTTAGAAGTAAAAAACTCAAAATGCACTGTTTCAAAATATTTTGCACAACAGAGATCAAAACATTTTATAGGTTGTAAAGAGAACTAAAATGGTAATTTGTTGAATTTGCAGCATCAGGAGGTCATATTTACAGAAATCAAAAGCTCTTTCAATAAAAAAAAAACTTAACAGGCCAAGTTACATGTTAACATAGGACCCCTTTCTTGATATCACCTTCACAATTCTTGCATCCATTGAATTTGTGAATATTTGGACAGTTTCTGCTTGAATATCTTTGCAGGATGTCAGAATAGCCTCCCAGAGCTTCTGTTTTGATGTGAACTGCCTCCCACCCTCATAGATATTTTACTTGAGGATGCTCCAAAGGTTCTCAATAGGGTTGAGATCAGGGGAACATGGGGGCCACATCATGAGTTTCTCTCCTTTTATGCCCATAGCAGCCAATGACACAGAGGTAGAGATGAGCGAACTTTTAAAAAGTTCGGTTCGGCTAGTTCGCCGAATTTCACAAAAAAGTTCGATTCGGACCGAACTAGTTCGGACCGAACCTGTCACTTACCTGCGCCGAGCATGCTACTGTCTCGGGTGCTGATAGAGTTAATGGGCTGCACTAACTCTTTCAGCAACCTTGACAGTACATGCTCGGCGCGCGGAAAATACAATTTAAATGTAATCAAAAAATAAAAATTATACGTTCGTACTTACTTTCCTCCTGTCCGGCCTCCAGCGATGACGTTTCATCCCTTTCGCCGCTGCAGCCAATCACAGGCTGTAGTGGCGGTCACGCACGTCAGGATGACGCTTAATCCCACGTGACCGCCTCTGCAGCCAATCACAGGCTGCAGCGGCGACATGGATGAAACGTCATCGCTGGAGGCCGGACAGGAAGAAAGTAAGTATGAACGTATTATTATTTTTTTTGGCATGTATGTATGTTTGCATGTATGTATGTATGTTGTCATGTATGTATATATGTGCATGTATGTTTGCATGTATTTATATATGTGCATGTGTGTATGTATATTTGCATGTATATATTTGCATGTATGTATGTATGTTTGCATGTATGTATGTTTGCATGAATGTATGTTTGTATGTATGTATGTTTGCATGAATGTATGTTTGCATGAATGTATGTTTGCATGAATGTATGTTTGCATGTTGTCATGTATGTATGTATGTATGTTGTCATGTATGTATGTATATATGTGCATGTATGTTTGTATGTATATTTGCATGTATGTATGTTTGCATGTGTGTATGTTTGCATGTATGTATGTATGTTGGCATGTATGTATATATGTGCATGTATATTTGCATGTATGTATTTGCATGTATGTTTTCATGAATGTATGTATGTATGTTTGCATTTTATGTATGTATGTATGTATGTATGTTTGCATGTATGTATGTCGTCATGTATGTATGTTGTCATGTATGTATATATGTGCATGTTTGTATGTATGTTTGCATGTATATATTTGCATGTATGTATGTATGTTTGCATTTATGTATGTTTGCATGAATGTATATTTGCATGTATGTATGTATGTTGTCATATGTATGTTGTCATGTATGTTGGCATGTATGTATACATGTTTGTTTGTATGTATGTATGTTTGCATGTATGTATGTATGTTGTCATGTATGTTTGCATGTTTTTATTTTTGCATGTATGTTTATATATATGTGCATGTATGTAATTATGTTTGCATGTATTTATGTTTGCATGTATATTTGTGCATGCTTGTATATATGTATGTATGTATCTTTGCATGTTTGTATGTATGGTTTCATGTGTGTGTGTGTGTGTGTGTGTGTGTGTGTGTGTATGCATGTATGTATGATAGTTTGCATGTATGTTTGTATATATGTATGTATGTATGTATGTTTGCATGTATGTTTGTTTGTATATATGTCTGTATGGCCATGTATGATACTGTCTGCTGGCGCCCTGTATCTAAGTCAACTTTGTGACAGGCTTCTATACATGGTATAACAGTCAGTATCACACATTAAACTGAATCTAAGCCTATGACATGTTTTATTTCATTTTTTTTTTTTTTTACAGGTTTGGTGTTTGGACTACGTCGGTTTCGAGGACTACTTCGATGACGGTTTTTTTTTTCTACAATAAAATGGTTAATGAGGGTTGTGTTGGGGGTGCTTTATTTCAATAAAATATTTTATCTATATCTTTGTCTTTTTCTTTTCAAATTTTATTACTACCACTTTAGTAATGGCCGCTGTCTGAGTGACAACATCCATTACTAAGGCGAGGCTTAGTGTTAGCCGGTGCAGAGGCTAACACTAACCACCATTATTACCCCGGTACCCACCACCACCAGGGGTGCCGGGAAGAGCCAGGTACGATCCAGTACCCGACCATCTGTTGTGATGGTCGGGCTCTGGGGCGGCCGCAGGCTGGTATTATGAGGCTGGGAAGGGCCAAAAACAGTGGACCTTCCCACCCTTGTAATGCTAGGCTGCTGCTGCTGTGTTGTATCTGGCTGGTTATAAAAGTGGGGGGGACCCCGTAATTTTTTTAATTATTTTTTTTTTTTTATTTTTTTTTTAAAAAGACATGGGGTTCCACCCAATTTATCATAACCAGCCACATACAACACAGTGTTATTAGCCTGGGAATGGACAAAACCAGTGGCCCTTCCCACCCATGTAATGCCAGACTTCTGCGGCCTTGTATATGGCTGGTTATTAAAAATGTGGGGGCCCAACGTCTATTGTTAAATTTGTTAAATTAAAAAAAAAAAACGACGTGGGGTCCCCCCCATTTTTATAACCAGCCCGATACAACACAGCAGCAGCAGCCTAGCATTACAAGGGTGGGAAGGTCCACTGTTTTTGGCCCTTCCCAGCCTCATAATACCAGCCTACGGCCGCCCCAGTACCCGACCATCACAACAGATGGTCGGGTACTGGATCGTACCAAGCTCTTCCCGGCACCCCTGGTGGTGGTGGGTACCGGGGTAATAATGGGTGGTTAGTGCTAGCCTCTGCACCGGCTAACACTAAGTACCGCCTTAATAATGGACGCTGTCAATCAGCCAACTGCCATTATCTAGGCACTAATAAAGTTTCAAAAAAAACACAAAGACAATTCTTTTTTATTGAAATAAGAAATCCCCAACAAAACCCTCGTTAACCATTTTATTAAAATTTGAAAAAACGTAGATCTACGCAGTAGTCCAACGAATCGAAGATGTAGTCCAATCTGTACATCAAAATCTGCAACAACATAAAAAAACAGTTATCAATGTGAACAATAACAATACTTCTACTCACCTACACACATATATACACGCACACACACAAACAACCATACACAAACACACACATATACACAAACACACATATACACACATATAAACAAACACACCCATATATACACAAACACACACACATAAACACACACCCATATACACAAACACACACATATACAAAAACACACACACACACAAACATCTACACACAAATATATATACAAATACACCCATATATATACACAAACACACCCATATATACACAAACACACACATAAACACACACCCATATACACAAACACACACATATACAAAAACACACACAAACATCTACACACAAACATATACACATACACCCATATATACACACACATATATACACAAACACATATACACAAACACACCCATATATACACAAACACACATAAACACAAACACACATATAAAAACAAAAACAGACAAAGACACATACCCAAACACACACACTGTTTCTTTTAAATGCTGCTGGGGAACCCGCTCGATCCACTATATAAGGCTGCGCTATAGTGCAGCATTTAAAAGAAACAGGATCCTGACCTGTCCATAGAGTTTAAGGCAGCACAGAGTATTTCAGGAGATGAGCGTGCAGATTCAGTGCTGCTGTGAACTCTGCTCTTACCATTACGTAGCTCTCAGTCTGTTACCTCTCCTCCACTCCTGTCCTCAAGAACACCTTCACATGATTGGCAAGTCACCACGTAATGGTAAGAGCAGAGTTCACAGCAGCACAGAGTATTTCAGGAGATGAGCGTGCGGATCTTGTGCGGGGTGGTGACTTGCCAATCATGTGAAGGTGTTATTGAGGACAGGAGTGGAGGAGAGGTAACAGACTGAGCTACGTAATGGTAAGAACAAAGTTCACAACGGCACAGAATCTGCACGCTCCTTTCCTGAAATATTCTGTGCTGCTGTGAACTCTGCCCTTACCATTACGTAGCTCTCAGTCTGTTACCTCTCCTCCACTCCTGTCCTCAAGAACACCTTCACATGATTGGCAAGTCACCACTGCGCACAAGATCCGCACGCTCATCTCCTGAAATACTCTGTGCTGCTGTGAACTCTGCTCTTACCGTTACGTGGTGACTTGCCAATCATGAAGGTGTTATTGAGGACAGTAGTGGAGGAGAGGTAACAGACTGAGAGCTACGTAATGGTAAGAGCAGAGTTCACAGCAGCACTGAATCTGCACGCTCATCTCCTGAAATACTCTGTGCTGCCTTAAACTCTGTGGACAGGTCAGGATCCTGTTTCTTTTAAATGCTGCACTGTAGCGCAGCCTTATATAGTGGATCGAGCGGGTTCCCTAGCAGCATTTAAAAGAAACAGGATCCTGACCTGTCCACAGAGTTTAAGGCAGCACAGAGTATTTCAGGAGAGGAGCACGGCCGGCCACAGGCAGCCGGTCGTTTTTCCAAGCCATGCTCCCATTATGCACACGACCGCAAAAACACCCGTTATTGCGGGTCGTAATTACGACCCGCAATAACGGGCTCATAGACTTCTGTTACCCACGGGTACCTTCCCGTTTTCTCATGGGAAGGTGCCCGTGCGGTTAAAAAAATAGAACATGTTCTATTTTTCTATTTTACGGGCCGTGCTGCTATAAAATTTAGGGTATGTTCACACGACAGCGACCGTAACGGCTGAAATTACAGGGATGTTTCCGCCTGAAAACATCCCCGTAATTTCAGCCGTAACGGCATGTGCAGGCGCTTGAACGCCGCGTCCATTATGGACGTAATTGGCGCTGCTATTCATTGGAGTCAATGAATAACGGCTCCAATTACGGCCAAAGAAGTGACAGGTCACTTCTTTGACGTGGGCGTCTATTTACGCGCCGTCATTTGACAGCGGCGCGTAAATTACGCCTCGTGTGAACAGACAAACGTCTGCCCATTGCTTTCAATGGGCAGATGTTTGTCAGCGCTATCGAGGCGCTATTTTCGGGCGTAATTCGGGGCAAAAAATCCCGAATTACATCCGTAATTAGTGCGTGTGAACACAGGGTATGTTCACACGCACTAATTACGGACGTAATTCTGGCGTTTTTGCCCCGAATTACGTCCAAAAATAGCGCCTCGATAGCGCTGACAAACATCTGCCCATTGAAAGCAATGGGCAGACGTTTGTCTGTTCACACGAGGCGTAATTTACGCGCCGCTGTCAAATGACGGCGCGTAAATAGACGCCCGCGTCAAAGAAGTGACCTGTCACTTCTTTGGCCGTAATTGGAGCCGTTATTCATTGACTCCAATGAATAGCAGCGCCAATTACATCCGTAATTGACGCGGCGTTCAAGCGCCTGCATATGCCGTAACGGCTGAAATTACGGGGATGTTTTCAGGCGGAAACATCCCCGTAATTTCAGCCGTAACGGACGCTGTCGTGTGAACATACCCTTATAATGACAGCACGGTTCGTAAAAGCGGCCGGCTGCCCGTGGCCGGCCGTGCTCGTAATTACGAGTCGTAATTACGAGCACGACCCGTAAAATAAAAAAATAGAACATGTTCTATCTTTTTAACGGCACGGGCACCTTCCCGAGAGAAAACGGGAAGGTACCCGTGGCTAACAGAAGTCTATGGGCCCGCTATTTCGGGTCGTAATTACGACCCTTAATAACGGGTGTTTTTACGGTCGTGTGCATGAGGCCCCGTAATGACGTGTGGCTACATGTGTGCACCCGTCATTACAGCAGCGTTGCTAGGCGACGTCAGTAAATAGTCACTCTTCAGGGTGCTGAAAGAGTTAACTGATCGGCAGTAACTGTTTCAGCACCCTGGACAGTGACTACCGATCACAATATAGAGTACCTGTAAAAAAAAAAAGACGTTCATACTTAGCGGGAACTCCCTGCTTCCTCCAGTCCGGTCTCCTGGCCGTTGCCTTGGTGACGCGTCCCTCGCGACATCCGGCCCGACATTCCTTGATGACGATGCAGCCCATGTGAGCGCTGCAGCCAATCACGGGCTGCAGAGGCCTCTGCAGCCAATCACGGGCTGCAGAGGCCTCTGCAGCCAATCACAGGCTGCAGAGGCCTCTGCAGCCAATCACAGGCTGCCGCGTCAGAAAAGAAGGTCGGACTGGAGGAAGAAGAGGGACTCGTCCGCAAGACAACGACCAGGTACGTATGAAATGCTTTTTATTTTATTTTTAATCAGCAGCCTCTTTTCTCTATCAGTGATTGATAGAGACAAGTGGCTGCCGATTTGTATAATATTTTTGACCGTGTTCGGTCAAAACGGGTTCGGCCGAACCTGGTGAAGTTCGGATTCGCTGCGAACCAAACTTTTCCGGAAGTTCGGACCGAAACCGGGTTCGGTTGTCCCGGTTCGCTCATCTCTACACAGAGGTATTCTTTGCAGCATGAGATGGTGCATTGTCATGCATGAAGATAATTTTGCTACGGAAGGCACGGTTCTTCTTTTTGTACTACGGTAGAAAGTGGTCAGTCATAAACTCTACGTACTTTGCAGAGGTCATTTTCACACCGTCAGGGACCCTAAAGGGGCCTACCAGTTATCTCCCCATGATTCCAGCCCAAAACATGACTCCGCCACCTCCTTGCTGACGTCGCAGCCTTGTTGGGACATGGTGGCCATTCACCAACCATCCATGTATTTCTGAGCCCACTGCAACCGTTTCTGCTTGTAAGCATTGTTTAGGGGTGGCCGAATAATAGCTTTATGCACACTTGTAAACCTCTGGAGGATCCTACGCCTTGAGGTTCGCGGGACTCCAGAGGCACCAGCGGCTTCAAATACCTGTTTGCTGCTTTGCAATGGCATTTTAGCAGCTGCTCTCCTAATCCTATTAATTTGCTGGCAGAAACCTTCCTCATTATGCTTTTATCTGAACGTACCCGTCTGTGCTCTGAATCAGCCACAAATCTTTTCACAGTACGATGATCACGCTTAAGGTTTCTTGAAATATCCAATGTTTTCATATCTTGTCCAAGGTATTGCACTATTTCACACTTTTCGGCAACAGAGAGATCCTTTTTCTTTCCCATATTGCTTGAAACCTGTGGCCTGCTTAATAATGTGGAACGTCCTTCTTAAAGGAACAGTGTCACCACAAAAAAAAATTTCATGTCAGTTTAATGTTAGTGTTTTATTAAAAACGTTTTTATTTATTTGTGTGTTTGTGTGTTACTTTTTTCTATTTTTTCGCTTTTTCTTCCCTATGGGGGCTGCCATTTTTTTCTCCATTTCTGTATGTGTCGATTAACGACACATACAGACATGGAATACGGCAGCCACAGTCCCATAGGGACTGCGAACGGGTCCCGTCCCATCCACTTCTGTGTACACCATCTGTGTGGGAACTGCGCATGCGCCGCTCCCACACAGTCCAATTTGAAATGCGCGCCGTCCGGCGCCATTTTCCTGTGGACCGGAAGTCGCGGCCGGACAGTAAGATTACAACTTCCGTTCGCGGCTTCCGGACTTGTGCACTTGGACCAGCGGGTGCAGACGGAGCGGACGGGCCGGAGGGAGCCGCGGCGGCAGGAGCAGGTAAGAGATTTCTATGTATGTTCGTGTTTGTGTGTGTTTACTACTGTATGTAAACCTACTACACTGTGTGTTAGCTCAAAAAATGGCGACACACAGTGTAGGAGGTCAGACCGTTCAATCCCCTCATTTATCCCGGCACTAGCCAGGATAAAGGAGGGGGGGATTCTCAGAGCTCACTAGAGCGAGTGCTTTTTTCCCAATTTTGCAGCAAAAAGCAATGTGGTTGCTTTACCACATGCAATGCTGCAATTTTGGGAATAGCTCCATCTAGTGACCAGCAATGGGAAATATTATAAATTAGAATCTAATTTATAATATTTCCTGACTCGTGAAAAAAAAAAAAAAAATTTGAACAATGTTTAATCACCTACACACTAAATGTTTAATTAAAAAAAAAAAAAAAACATGTTTTGCTGGCAACACATTCCCTTTAAGTAGTTTTCCTTTGATTGGGCACACCTGGCAAACTAATTATCACAGGTGTCTGAGATTGATTACAATGATCCAAAGAGCCCTAAGACACAACACCATCCATGAGTTTCATTGAAAAACTAATAATTAAATGTTTATGACACTTAAATCCAGTGTGCATAATAATTTGGAACACGGTGTATTGCTGTACATTTTTAGTTTATCCTAAGCAGCTCTTTTGAATTTTGATCTTATATGTGTAAATTTATAATAACCACCATGCTCATTCACAGAATGTCAGAACGGAGCCCTGATGCAGATGTGGACATAGACTAAGGGTGACAGATTACAAATTAACCATGTGTAGTCTGATCCTATAGTCTTCCTTCTGTCACCTACTTCTTGCTAACCTACCAAATTTACATTAGCAAAAAGTAATGGACAGCTGGTAGGAAGTATGTCTGCAGTATCTGTGTTGAATATATGGTAATAATGCTTGTGTTGCTTGTAGAGATATAGGATACTTTGCAAAAGTGACAAGAGCAGGTGCAGCCATATTTCATACAACACAACCATGGATGAAGAATGAATGCCCAGATTCTCAGGTTTGTTTGGTTTATAGCATTGGTACCAGTGGCGTAACTACCACTATAGCAGCCATAGCGGTTTCTACGGGGCCCGCGGAATGAGAAGGCACGTGCCGCCCACCGGCACGAGCCCCACCCATCCCCGGTGGTACTGCTAGCAGCCACTATAGGACTGTATTGTATGGCAGTATCTACAGAGGGGCTGTATAGCTGTATCTACAGGGGGAGCTGTATGGCGCTATCTGCAGGGGGGATTTATGGAGCTATCTACAGGGGGATGTATGGCTCTATCTACAGTGGGGGGGCTGTATGGCGCTATCTACAGCGTCACTGTATGGCAGTACCTACAGGGGGACTTTATGGTTCTATCTATAGGGGGGCTGCATGGCACTATCTACAGGGGGCTGTATGGCGCTATCTACTGGGGGGCTATATGGCGCTATCTACAAATGGGAGATGTGGAGTGCTATCTACATGGGTCTGTACGGCGATATCTACAGGGGGAGGTGGGGGGCACTATCTACAATTGGGCTGCATGGCACTGTCTACAAGGGGGGCACTATCTACAAGGGCGGTGTTACACTGTCTACGTGGGGCTGTATAGCACTGTCTACCGGGGAGCAGTATGGCAGCACCTACGGGGCACACTATCTACAGGGGGGCTATGCGTGGCACCCAGGCTATGCGTGGGGGCACAGTCAAAAGTTTGCTATGGGGCCTAGTCCTTCCTAGTTATGCCCCTGAGTGGTACCTGAGACCCGAACTATCAAAAGGTACACATAAAAAAATTCTGTGTTCATTGACATAATATGTATAAATAGATACAGTAGCACCTATAGTTGTGGTCCCTAAGATCAAAGCTCGGGGACCACATAGATACATCACATAATAAAAAGTGTTCTGTGATTCCTAGAAGTCTCTAAGTGACTAAGTTGTTCAATAAAGTTGAATCAAAGGCATACGAATGTAAACCAGCCAAGCAAATGCCAAAAAACACTTTTTTGGCATACATCTGGCTAATCTGTCTATGGGCATGTTAGGTGTATACGCCAGATGAATTTCCCAGCGTGTATGCTAGCCTTTGATGCACATCACAGCCACCACCAGTTCCATTCCTTTGCCAATTCTATGTATCCATTGATTATAGTGTACCATTAGGGATATAAAATACACCATTTTGCCCAAAGAGAGTTACCCCTGATGAAGCCGTACCAACAAATTCCTATATTGCACACTGTCTTTATTCATTTGCATTCTATATTTGACATTGCATTTTAATTTATTGAAATGAAGATTTTTACGGGTGTCCTTTCTTTTAAGTGAAATTTTTCCTGTTTACATTTTTATAGGGCAAAAGTGGGGGTCCCTCAGGTTTTTTTTCCAGGCCAGGGACATGTGCTCTCTTTTTTTCTTCAATTTTAATTGTTTTTAGATGTTTTTTCCCTTCTGAGTACTGCTGTGCTCAAATAGACAAAAAGCAAAGAAAAATGCCTCCAGCTCACCTTGTTTGCTAGCTAGTTTGGGTTATCTCGCACGGATCCTCGTGTCGGTTCACGATAATGTACAACAGCAAGAAAGAGAAGGGTGGATCCAGCGTGGATGCGTCTAAAATGGAATACTTGTCAGCCATGACTAAGGACGCAGGAAGCGTCAGAAACGCGTAGGCTCCATCTACCTATGATTTTTTCTTCTTTCACTTCAGGATTCTACACCTTCAACCAAGTCCTGACTTTTTTAGATTTTTTGACTAATTAAACTTGGAAACAAGTATTCCATTTTAGACGCATCCACGCTGGATCCACCCTTCTCTTTCTTGCTACTGCTGTGCTCGTTGTTTGTGCTTTTTCATGTTTATTATAATAAAGTAATTTAAATTGTTTTGGATGTGCGACTCTAGTAGCATTTGTCTTTCCTCTTCTTTTTGTGTAGTTGTTACACATTTGTCGAGTCAGCACTCCAACCACATTTTTTTACATATAGTGTCCTGCGCACCCTTTTTCTTTGTTTCTCTGCTAGCCTTTGATGCACTGACTTTCTGACCATGGGTAACACTAGTTTCTCCTTTGCAAACTGCTCTAATTTCAATACATATGTAAAGACGTATTACAGAATGTATATTGTGTATTCTATTTCTGTACGTTACTCAAAAGTATATATTACATTGTATGGTGAGGGAAATGTATAATTAAAAGAGAAATAATCATCTTTATTTAGTCTAATTCTGAAAAGCATGAAACTATATGTAACACTGCAGTCATTCGCCATGTCAAAATAAATACTGCACTTTATACAAATTTATGTTCTCTTTGTACTTTAAATAGGAAAGGTATTATATTTAAATTACATCTCAATATTCAATTTGTTTCTAAACACACAGAACAGAGTAGTTACTAAGAATATAACATAATTAGTAATGTCATCATATTGGGCTGGAAAATAATTTGTTATTCTATAAAACAATGATATGGGTGCAAGTGAAATATTACCATGTCCACAAATAGAAATCATATATCATGCAATTCTACCCACATTTAAAGAGTGGGTTCACCTTGGATCACGGCCCAAAACCGCATTCAGAATTTGCTTATTTCTACTGGAACCAGTCCACAGTTTGATTGCATAACCCTAACAGAATAAAGTAACACTAAACCAAGAAATAAATGATAAAAGTAAACAGGAGATAAACTTGCTCACACTGTTTGTCAGCTTACATGATATTCTGCATGTTTTTAAAGCAAACTGTCTTGCAGATATCTTACAGAGAATACAGTGGTTAATTTCCTGCTGATTTTTTCTATTTCGACTAGTAAACAGCTGAGGGACGGAGCTTAGAATAGGGGATGGGCCTTAATATCCTTGTATCTTACTGCAGACAGAGTAGTGAGGGGCTCCTTCTGCAGACAGTTGTCTTACAGCCAGTCATAGGAGTGTGTGGAGAATGAGAGGGGAAATGACTGACCTCATAAAGAAAATGTCTTTATATTTTTTCCGTTTTTATTGCAATATGAAAGAATATAGGACCAAAAGTTAAGAGGACATTTAGGGTATGTTCACAACTGGGGGATTAGGTGCAGATTTTTTGCAACGGAATTAATTTGCGGAAAATACGCAGTGTATTACAGTAGCAGCAAAGTGGATGAGATTTGAACAAATCTAGTTTACAAGCTGTGGAAAAAATTCTCTGAGAAAATGTTCACTATGTTTAAATTTAATTAAAAAGTCTATACTTACTCCCCTAGTGTTATCATTGTGACAGCTCCTTGTTCCTCGGCTGTTCTCCTCCTGGAATGACATTTCATCCCATGTGATGCAGCTAATCACAGGTTGTAGTGGTCTGCAACGTCATCCCAGGAGGTCGTGCTGCACGAAGAAAAGAGGGACTCACCATTATGGCAACTTTAGTGAGGTAATTATTGTTTTTTTTTCCCTACTCTGTTTTCCGCAGTGGCGATTCTGGCCGAAAATCCGCACCACAATTTGGTGCATTTTTTTCCACCGGAATTCCCTGTGGATTCTAAGTTGGATATGCAGTGTACTTTTACGCAGAGTATCCGACCTGTGTGAACATAGCCTAAGGGGATGTTCCCACACACAGTTACAGATAAGCTGCAGATTTTCTCCAACAAAAAATCTGCAACAGAATCTCAAAAAACTGCTAGTAAATCTATCACAGAAATCCGCACTTTCTTCCATGTGTTTTTGCTGCACATATTTCTGCGAAAAATGCTGTGTTTTTCCCCGCAGTGGTTTTACCTGTGAATTTAGTGTCAAGCATTGATCATAGCAAACAATATGTGCAACTGCGGATTTTCATCGGTTTTTCTTGCGTTTCAGCTGCGCAAACCCTGTACAAAACAAAACTTGCGTATATTTGTGTGGGATTTATGCTCCAAACTCAAAAACCAAACACGCAGCATTTCCGCACAGAATACGCAGCATAAATTCACATGCTGCAGAATTAAAAGCCGCACCGCAGAGCACTTTCCACATGACTTTTCTGTGGGTTTTTTTCTGTAGCATGAGGCAGTTAACGTTTTCCTGCCATTCGCCAAACCCAGACTCGCCCATCAAACAGCTCGATAGAGAAGTGTGATTCATCAATCCACAGAAAACTTTTCCACTAATCCAGAATCCGATGGCGGCATGCTTTACATCACTCCATCCGACGCTTCGCATTGTCCGCGGTGATGTAAGGAAACCCATGGCATGAATCTCTCGTGGCACAGTTTTTGTGGTGATGTTAATGCCAGAGGAGGTTTGGAACTGTGCAGTTATTGAGTCAACAGAGCGTTGGCGTCTTTTATGCACTCTATGCGTCTCAGCACTAGGTAACCACGCTGTGTAACTTTACGTTGTCTCCCACTCCGTGGCTGATTTTCTGAGGTTCCTGAATGCTACGTTGATCGTAGAATAGTTAGGAGGGGAGACATTTCATGAACTGACTTGTTGTAATTGTGGCATCCTATTACAGTACCACGCTGGGGATCGGTGAACTCTTTAGAACGACCCATCCTTTCACAAATGTTTGTAAAGGCAGACTGCATGGCTAGATGCTTGAGTTTATACACCTGCGGCAATGGGACTGAATAAAACACCTGAATTCAATGATTAAGAGGTGTGTCTCAATACTTTTGTTCATATTTGGAAAATTTACTTACCTGAAATTTTCATTTCTTGGAGTCCGAAGGCAGCACATACACAGGGGTTAAAGTCTATTGACTGCCGGAGAGAAGAGAAGCAGTACATGCAAAAACCAAACAATGAAACAATTAAGCAATCAGCATTCCCCTTATAAAGTACCCAGAGACAAAAATGAAGATGCATAGTTGAAAGCAGTAGAAATTTATTGGGTAGGATAATGTGCTGCCTTCGGACTCCAGGAAATGAAAATTTTAGGTAAGTACATTTTCCAATTCCTGTTCGTCCAACGACAGCACATACACAGGGGACTTATAAAACAGTGTATCAAGGGAGGGAAGATTTAGTAGCAGCATTAAAGGGAATGTGTCGCTAGAAATTATTCTTTTTTTTTTTCAGTTAAACAATTAGTATTTGAGTTATTACACATTGATTTTAATTTTTTTTATTTTTTCACAAGTTAGGAAATATTATAAATTAGATTCTAATTTATAACATTTCCATGTGCCGGCCACTAGAGGGAGCAGTTCCCAAAATTGCAGCATGGTCACTGTGGTAAAGCAACCCCATTGATTTATGCTGCAAGTTTGGGGCGGACACACTCTCCTCTAGTGTCCTCACATATTCCCCCCTCCCTTTTTCTGGCTAGTGCCAGGAGAAGGAAGGGTTTGAATCTTCAAACCTCCTAAACTGTGTGCCGCCGTTTTCTGAACGACTGCACAGTGTAGGAGGATTAGATACAGGGCTCAGCAGACAGTACCACATGAACATAATACACACATCACATACACGAACATAAATTACCTGCCTCCGCTGGTCTACGCTCCTATTCCTTGCGCCTGAACATATGGCCGGAAGCCGCGGAAGGGAAGTCGTCATCTTACTGTCCGGCAGCGGCTTCCAGTCCATATGAAAATGGCGCCGGATTTCGTTCTGCGAACGAGCTTCATTTTGGTCTGTGTGGGAGCGGTGCATGCGCCGTTCCCACACAGACGGCATATGCTTCTGAGAATGGAACGGCTCCCGTTCACATTCTCTATGGGGTTGTATGTGCCGTATTCCATCTTTGTATGTGTCGTTAATTGACACATACAGAGATTTTAAAAAAAAATGGCAGCCCCCATAGAAAAGTAAAAGTTTGAACACAGTAAAAATTTGAACGTGACAACACTAATAAATAAAATATTTGTTTATATTTTATTAAGAGCAATATAATAATAATAGAAAAAAATCATGACACCTTCCCTTTAAGCACCCGTTCGCCAAAGGCCGAACCCTCTGCAGAATGGACAATCAGCCGGTAGTGCTTCACAAAGTTGGATGGTGATGCCCATGTTGCGGGCTTACAGATTTGATCCAGAGAGAGATTTGACTTTTCGGCCCATGAGGCTGTGATGGATCTGATTGAATGCGCCCTGATATTAAGCAGGGAATCTTTACCTCCTAGATTTATAGCACTTTTTGATAAGATCACTAATCCACCTGGCAAGAATTGACTGGCTAGCTCTATTCTCTTTATTGTGGCCGTAAAATTGAAAGAATAATGCCTCGGATCTCCTGAAGGGTTGAGAGTGTTAAAGATATGCCAGGATTGAGCTTTCAGATGAAGTAAGTTCAGGTTCGAGGACAGCTCTTGACTCGAAAGGACTATTTCCTGATTTATGTTTGAGATAGAAGGAACCTTTGGAAGGAACCCTGGCATGGTTCTTAGGACAATAGTGTCAGATAGGAATTTCAGTTGGACTGGATCTGGACAGGCTGCTGGGGTAGGAGTTGTGCTTGAACTAACTTCACTTCTTCCTGCTTTAAGAAGGGGAGGCAATCTGAAAGGTAAGGAGGCACATATTTAATAAAGCACGGTATTGCACAGAGAAGGATGCAGGACAAAATACCGTGCAGGCACATTTACACTGCAAATGATCCTGCTACCCAGGCAGAGTACGGGATCACATCTGCATAACCGGACCTTTAAATGTAAAGATCTTGCAAGAATCGAGATCCCAGGCATGCAAACATGACGCCGGGCACTGAGAAACGACTGCGCAGTGGACATTTTTTAAAAGGGAGAAGGATACGCCAAACTACCAACACCAATACAGTGGCCAAACTGAAATACCTTACCAGGAAACTTGAGCAGCGGCCATGTTGGTGCACCTGATGTTGGACAAGTGGCGCAGGTAACATGGGTCCCCAGGTATCAGAGGGTAGATAACCTTGATGCATGCATTTCAAATTCGTCCAGCAGCCATTTACTGGAGTTCAGGATGGCTATGGTCCAGCGCTGAGGGACAGGTATCACCTGTATACAGCATCAGGGGAGTATGGTACATTCAACCCTGTATCCCAGGCCTTAGGAACAGAGAAACACTCTCTGTATAGAGGGCCTGAGGTAACGCTGAAGGTCTTTGTCTTCTATCCACAGCAAGAGACAAAAAAATAAGTGTTTTTAGATCTTTTATTCAGATGTTTCTATGGTATACTGAAGTACAATTATAAGCATTTCATAAGTTTTAAAACTTTTATTTACAAATACATCAAGTTTATGCAAAGACTTAATATTTACAGTGTTGTCCCTTCTTTTTCAAGACTTCTATGATTTGCCCTAGCATGCTGGATATCAGCTTCTGGGCCAAATCCTGGCTGATGGCAACCCATTCTTGCCTAATCAGTGCTTGGAGTTTTTCACAATTTCTGTGTTTTTGTTTGTCTAACCGCTTCTTGAGTATTGACCACAAGTTCTCAATGGAATTAAGATCTGGGGAGATTCCTGGCAATGGACCCAAAATTTCAATGTTTTGTTAACCGAGCCACTTAGTTACCACTTTTGCCTTGTGACATGCTGCTCCATCATGCTGAAAAAAAGCATCGCTCATGAAAAAATTGCCCCTGGATCGTTGGAAGATGTTGCTCTTGGAGGATTTTTAAATACCATGTTTTATTAATAGAAGTGTTCTTATGCAAAATTGTGAGTGAGCCCACTCCATTGGATGAAAAGCAGCACCACACACGAATGGTCTGATGATGCTTTACTGTTGTCAGGACACAGGACTCATGGTAGCGCCTACCTTTTCTTCTCCAGACAATCATTCTTCCAGATGTCCCAAACAGTCTGTTGGGGGCTTTATCAGAGAAAATAACTTTACACCAGTCCTCTGCAGTCCAATCCCTGCACTTCCTGCAGAATGTCAGTCTGTCCTTGATGTTTTTCTTGGAGAGAAGTGTTTTTTTGCTGCCCTTTTTGACACCAGGCCAACCTCCAAAAGCCTTCACCTCACTGTGCATGCAGATGAACTTACACCTGCCTGCTTCCATTCCTGAGAAAGCTCTGCACTGGTGTGGAACCGATCCCGTAATTGAATCCTCTTTAGGAGATAGTCCTGGCACTTGCTGGACTGTCTTAGATGCCCTGAAGCCTTCTTCACATCAATTGAACCTCTTTCTCCTTGAAGTTTTTGATGATCCGATAAATAGTTGATTTAGGTGCAGTCCTACAAGCAGCAATGTCCTTGCCTGTAATGCCCTTTTGATGCAAAGCAAGGATGATTGCACGTGTTTCCTTGGAGGTAACCAAGGTTAAAAGAACAAGACAATGATTTCAAGCACCATCCCCCTTTTAAAGCAACCAGTCTGCTCTTATAATTCAATCAACATGACAGAGTGATATCAGATGCCTTGTCCTTGTTAACACTTTCTCCTAAACTAACAAGAAGATCACTCATGCTTCATAACAATCTAGAGTTATTGCAAATTTCCAATATAAAAACGGAAGAAGCAAACTTTGTGAAAACCAAAATTTGGGTCAGTCTCAAAACTTTTAGCCAGGACTGTACTGTGCAAAAGTTTTAGGCAGTTGAGGAAAAATGCTTCAAAGTTTGAATGCTTTCAAAAACATAATTATTATTTTTTTTAAATCAATTAACAAAATACAAAGTGAATGAACTAAAGAGAAATCTAAATCAAATCAATATTTAGTGTGATCACCCTTTGCCTTTAAAACAGCATGAATTCTTCTAGTTACACTTGCACACAGTTTTTGAAGGAACTCGGCAGGGAGGTTGTTCCAATCATCTTAGAGAACTAACCACAGATCTTCTGTGGATGTAGGCTTCTTCAAATCCTTCTGTCTCTTCATGTAATCCCAGTCAATGATGTTGAGATCAGGGCTCTGTGGGGTCATATCACCACTTCCAGGGCTCCTTGTACTTCTTTATGCTGAAGATAGTTCTTGACATTGACTGTATGTTTAAGGTCGTTGTCATGCTGCAGAATAAATTTAGAGCAAGTCAGACGGCTGCCTGGTATTGCATGATGGATAGGTATCTGCCCGTATTTCTCAGCATTGAGGACACCATTAATCCTGACAAAATCCCCAACTCCATTTGCTGAAAAGCAGTCCCAAACTTGTATGGAACCTCCACCATGCTTCACTGTTGCCTGCAGACACTCATTATTGTATCACTCTCCAGCCCTTCGGTGAACAAACTGCCTTCTGTTACAGCCAAATATTTCACATTTTGAATAATCAGTCCAGAGCACCTATTGCCATTTTTCTGCACCCAGTTCCTATGTTTTCATACATAGTTGAGTCGCTTGGCCTTGTTTCCACGTGGAAGGTATGGCTTTTTGGCCGCAATTCTTACACGAAGACCACTTCTGGCCAGACTTCTCTGAACAGTAGATTAGTGTACCTAGGTTCCACTGGTTTCTGCCAGTTCTTCTTCCGATTTTGAAGGGAAGCAAGCATGATGTGTCTTTGATCTGCTGCACTAATTCTCTTTGGCCAACCACTGCGTTTACAGTCCTAAACATTGCCCGTTTCTCTGTGCTTCTTCAAAAGAGCTTGAACAGCACATCTTGAAACCCCAGTCTGCATTGAAATCTTTCCCTCGGAGAGACCTTTCTGATGCAGTATAACTACTTTGTGTGTTGTTGCTGTGCTCAGTCTTGCCATGGTGAATCTGTGACACAACCTCATATTTGTAGCAGAGTTTGGCTGTTTCTCACCCAGTTTTAAGCCTCCTAAACTGTGGTTTTTGTTACAGTTAATGACTGTGTTTTAACCTACATATAGAAATGATGATCATTATCACCTGCTGGTATAATTGGTTAATCATACACCTGACTATAATCCTACAAATCCATAAATTGTACAGATGTAGCCGTGTTTACCTTGACTTTTAACACATTAAATAAACAATGGCTAGATTTCTTATCTTGACTTTTTCAATGACTTTTCAGTGGCTTTTGTTGTGTGATATCACGTTGCAGCAAGTTATCAGAATCAAGTTAAAGATGGCTACATCTGTATATAGAATAATTGATGCTATTTTGAAGGCAAAGGGTGGTCACAACAATTATTGATGTGATTTAGATTTATTTTCCATTCATTTGCTTTGCATTTTGTTATTTGATAAAAAATACTATTAACATTTCCATTTTTTTAAAATCATTCGTACTTATCACAAATTATATTCATATATTTGGTGTCTTCATTTCCATAATAAGCCTTTGAATAAAAAATGCAGGCATGATGGCCAGAGATTAATTACAAAAAAAACTCAAATGGCAACATTTTTTTTAATGATTTTCTGCATTTTTTTTCGAATGCTACTGGTACTCACCTCGACCAGCCCTAGCAAAAAGTCCTGGCAAGGTTCCTGTGAAGGCCTCGATTCACTGCCTGCCTCCCCTCTGGACTTGTGTGAAGCCACGGCCCTGCTGGATTTGGCTTTTGCTCTCCTCTTCACCACAGCCAGATTGGCCTATTTAAAGAGGCTCTGTCACCGCATTATAAGTGCCCTATCTTGTACATAATGTGATCAGAGCTGTAATGTAGATTACAGCAGTGTTTTTTACTTAGAAAAACTATCATTTTGACGGAATTATGACCTATTTTAGCTTTATGCTAACAAGTTTCTTTATGGACAACTGGGCGTGTTTTACTTTTTGACCAAGTGGGTGTTGTGAGAAGTGTATGACGCTGACCAATCAGCGTCATACACTTCTCCCCATTCATTTACACAGCACATAGTAATCTTAACTAGATCACTATGTGCAGCCACATACACACACACTAACTAACGTTACTGAAGTGTCCTGACAGTGAATATACATTACCTCCAGCCGGGATGTGATGTCTATTCAGAATCCTGACACTTCGCTAACGTTTGTGTGAGATTTACAGCAAGGCAAGCATAATCTCATTTTAAATGACAGTTTACAGCGTAATCTCGCGAGATTACGCTTGCCTTGCTGACATCACCTGGCTGGAGGTAATGTATATTCACTGTCAGGACACTTCAGTAATGTTAGTGTGTGTGTATGTGGCTGCACATAGTGATCTAGTTAAGATTACTATGTGCTGTGTAAATGAATGGGGAGAAGTGTATGATGCTGATTGGTCAAAAAGTAAGACCCGCCCAGTTGTCCATTAAGAAACTCTTTAGCATAAAGCGAATATAGGTCATACCTCCGTCAAAAAGTGTGCCGATCACATTATGTACAAGATAGGCCACTTATAATGTGGTGACAGAGCCTCTTTAATGGGGAATCAGCCTGCCATGGCTTGCCTTTGTTTAGCTATTGTTCCTATTACTATTTGACTCTGTGCCTGAACGCATGACTTTGACCTCAGCCCTGTTCCTGGATTACACGCCTTTATTGCCCTTTGGATTTATTGCTTGTTTCCTTTGATTCTACTTCTGGTATCAACTTTGCTGAATTCACCTAGAAATGAAAGTGTATCATGAGAGACTCAAAGATCATCAAGTTGTTTTTTTATATAAACACCTACCACTTAGGTAAATTAGATGGATTCCAAAAAATGGATAAGCAAAAAACTGCATACATTAGGTCAGAAGTGGTCAGAGTTTTAATATACAGTATTTTGTTTTTAGCTTTGTTTTTAAAAGAAATATAAAATGTTCTTGCACTTATTTCAATTGAAGAGACAACATGTGATGGTGCTTGGAATGATTAAAATCTATGGAGAAGATAAAAATTGTTCCTTGAGGACAAGAAATGTAAATCCATGGTTGCACATATGGAATCAACACTGAAGCAAACCTAAAAGTTGGAAGAAATGAGTTCTCACTGCAAATTGAATCCAGAGTTTCAAATCTTTCTAAAGACTGAGATCCTATTGTGAATTCGAAGCCCACAATTCTGTGCACCATACAGAGGGTTTTTTTCTTAACTCTGAAGATGATAGCACTGTAGATTCTCAGCATGTGGAGAGATGTACATCTGGCAGCTGGTAAAGCATGGTTTCATAGCCTTTGGGGAGCATTACATATTTTAGGGATGGGAAGTCAAAAGAGAATCTCAAATAATCTGCAACAAATTAACAGAAAGGTTAACTTCTGGACCCTGTCCAAAAATAATGTCTACCCCACTGAACAATCTCCAACACCAAGAAGCAGCAGTAAGAGTAATATATCTCAGAAGGGAAACTACTTCTAGTACCTCATATTTTTATATATGTTCCATTTATAGAAGTGATGTATCCAGCAGTGCCCCATAAATTCATTCTTGCTCCGCTGGTCAGAAAATGTATTTTATATTTTTTTAAATTCTTCTATTTTATATTGTAAAGAAAGGAAATTTTAAATCAAATTAAGGAGCAAGACAGGATCACAGTTTTGAAGCCTGTTCTCATAATAGAAAACAGAAAATACATATTAATCTCCAACTGTAATTATAGGTCTATGACACTTTTGAAATTCCATTTCCTGTAAGTTTCCTTTATTTGCGAAGGAAAAAAAAAAAACACAGGTCAATCTCGTGGCAATCAACTGATATTACAGGGGAAAGTTTCATCAGGCCACACATTTATGTAGTTTTGCATGATACTGATGCTTATCTGTCCCCTCTCTGCCTAATAAAGGTGTAAAATGATTATCCTTAGGACAAGTATACAGTGAGAGATAATGTATCCTTCTATTTCAAGGCCCAAGAACTTGAAGTAAGATGCAATAATTTAGTAGCACCCTCCATATCGGTCACCATGGATGCACCTGTAGACGTTCTTCTGCACCTATAATGGAATCTATGGTCTCTAAGCCAAGAAAATGCTATTGTAGTTTAGGAAAACGTGAATCAAAATTGTCAAATTTGGTTTTAGAAGCATAAGTTTTAGCTAAAAAAAAAAAAAAAAAGAGCTGCACCGATACAGGCCTTCTATAAGAAAAAGTTGGAAGCTACCAACACAGGAAGGAAGAAGAAAAGGAATGGAACAAGTAAGGGAAGCCGGGGATAAGCATAAATAGGGAGGAAAAAATGAAATATGCAGACAATGAACGGAATTCCATTTCGGTAGGCAAAACTTACATCCCAGCAAGAAGGAGTTGTTCGATTTACATAGGAAGGAGGCGCAGACGCCCGGTGAGGAGCAAGGAGCCAAGAAAAGAGGAGGAATCTGGGCCCACATGCAGAATCAGGGCCCACACACTCATAACCCAGACAGGGTGCACGTTCTTTCAAGTGTTTGTGCAACATGTGCGTGCTTAAGGAGTGAGGACTATCATTTCTTCCATGTGATGAAGCAAGACAACTTCCTGAAACCATTCCTCCAATGTGCAGACTTTTCCAATGTCTTATATTTTTAGTTGCCTGCAAAAAGTAATAAACCAACGATTTTGTATAGGACGATTAACTGATGAGGAATATAAACTGGAGCAGAGCCTCAGAGGTTATTTTTGTTGTAGGGCCATAGCACTCAGCGATGATACCATGGACATTGTCTCAAAATTGCTAAACATTAGGGCAAGTTCCACATGTGCGTCAAGTTACCTTGTCGCCACCCCATGTTCAACAGCCCACTGACACAAACCAATATTTCAGGGAGAACAGGAGCTTTGAGCGTTCCGAAAATTATTTTATTACTGCCCTCTTGAGCATTATTTGTAATAATTGTCCTATAGGAAAGAGAAAAGCACTTTGCCTATATAAAAGCATACTAGGATTTTCCTAACTTGAGCCACTTGTAAGCGGCAGAGGGAGGAAACCGTATGAGAAATCATAGATAGATAGATAGAGAGAGAGAGAGAGAGAGAGAGATAGATAGATAGATAGATAGATAGATAGATAGATAGATAGATAGATAGATAGATAGATAGATAGATAGATAGATAGATAGATAGATAGATAGATAGATAGATTTAAGATGGGTAGATAGATAGATAGATAGATAGATAGATAGATAGATAGATAGATAGATAGATAGTGTACATTTCTAGCAAAGATTGTTAATTTTTTTATCAAATCTTATAAAAATCCGTGAACTTTAACATCATTTGAACATTTGCCCGATTTCTTGGACTGTCACTTAATTTGTCTTGTCACATGAACTCATCTCGTTTTTACAGCAGACCCTATGGCTCGTAATGTTTATGTTTAGTTAGCAATTACTCAGAAACAAGAAGGGATCTTTTACATAAATATATAGCATGTTGTTATTGGGAGCCTGTATACAGTTTATAGTAACATGTATTTTTCTTTCATTATCCCTATGATGTTGTCGTCTTGCCGGGAACATTCGTTAATGAGTAAGAATTCCGCTCCTTCATCCAGCTTCTCACAACCTGTCATGTATAAATGAGCCGGGCAGCAGAAAACAAACTGCTTCTTAAGGTCAAATATACTGTTTAAGGGGTTTTGTCTGTTAAACAAAGATGCTCCAAGGTTTTGCATTTTTTTTTTTTTATATAACAGAAACGCAAATGTACACATGAATGGCTACAAAATGTGATCTGCCTACAAAGATGACAATATTTGTTTCATTCCGTCGCACATGGACAGTGAACACGTCTGACCTCCAAATGAACTCTCCCAAGCGCAACTCCTTACAATCCCTATTGCCAAATCCATTCACATTCTATCTATTGACAATAGCAAAATATTCAATGTAATTTTCACAAGTGCGATAGTTAAAAAGTGTCATGCAATAAAGAAGTCTATTTTGTAAGCAACATCGCATGCAATTGGCATTAGTACAAATATAAGCAATATATGTATAGTATTTAGTGTATTATTAAAGTGTCTATAGTATTATTTTCACATCTATGTTGTATTTTCACATTAGGTGTTGTATTTGCTTACATGTGATCTTTACCATATGTCGGCATGAAATTGAATAAAATGTTTACTGGTTACAGATGTTTGATATGGTATATAATGGAAATAACATGTTAACATGAAATCGTATAATCCTGCAGAACACAACTTTTACAAATAAATTTTCCAATTTAATGCAGTGTCAGGTTACTGCACCGAACCGGCTTTGCTCATATAACACCATTTTAAAGTGTTTTCCTATTGAACTTTTGTTGAAATTCACATTCTTCCTTGATATACACATGAACACCCCATCAACCATGCCTGTTTTTATTCATTTTGGCTTGTTTTGCAGTGAAGCATATAATAAAACCCTCTACATGTATACATTACACATAGTTGTTGGGTATTTTTCTGTCACATCTCATTTCGGCAGACACTGTGGGAAATAGAATCAGTCTCGGCATATTACTACAGTGATTAAAATGCATGGGAATGAAATCCCCTTCCAGGGCATCACAGCATAAATGTGAAATAGATTATTTGGATTTTTGTATGTATATATATATATATTTCCAAAAGAGAAAATGGGTCTTTTTAATAGCCCTCGTGCAACGTTTCGGCCCTCCAAACTGAGTCTTTTTCGGTTCAGCTCAGTTTGGAGGGCCGAAAGGTTGCACGAGGGCTAATAAATGACCCATTTTTCACTTTTGAATTGGAGTGCTGTTACAGTTGGTGCTACTGGCCGGTGGACATTTTATATATATATATATATATATATATATATATATATAAAAATATATATATATATATATATGGAACATTCACATAACCCATATATATATATATATTTATCACAGAATGTATACACACTTGCATATATAAAAATTCTTCTAAGGGTATGTTTAGATGCTGAGTCAAAAACGTCTCAAAATACGAAGGGAAAACAGCCCCTGATTTTCAGACGTTTTTTGAGCATCTCGCGTATTTCGCTGCATTTTTCGCTGCGTTTTCGCGGCCGTTTTTGGACCTGTTTTCATTGGAGTCTGTGAGAAAACGGCTCTAAAAACGTCCCAAGAAGTGTCATGAACTTCTTTTGACGAGCAGACTTTTTTACGTGCCATCTTTTGACAGTGACGCGTAAAATGACAGGTCGTCGGCACAGTACATCGTAAAACCCATTGATAGTAATGGGCAGATGTTTGTCTGCGTAATGGAGCCGTTATTTCAGACGTAATTCGGGGCGTAAAACGCCCGAATTACGTCTGAAACTTGGTCGTGTGAACATACCCTTATAATTATATTTTCTATTATTATCGTTATTTTGACAATGAAAATAATTTTATATGGCATCCTTCAGTTCTGAATTTCAAAAAGTTTAATTGGACACACACAGGACCAGCTCTCATCTGAGACTGACTGACAGAATCGGCTTTAGTGAACGATACAGTACAGAGGATACATAGAAGCTGTATCAGAATAACAAAACTAAATTTACCAACAGAGAAGTATATTTGCATGTGATCATTCTTCATCATAGTCTATGGAATAGTAAAAAACAAACAAAAAAAAAACACGAAGGCACTCAGTATAATGGGCATTATAATAATATTAATAATAATAATAATAATAATTAATATTATTCTGTTATCATTATTATATTATCTCTTATCTAATCATTCAAATTAGTAAATAAATCAAGCTAGGTTTTTTGAGCACATTTCTTAGGCTGGGTTCACACCTGCGTTGGTGTGATCCATTTTTCTGCTCCATCAGAGGAATAGAACAAGGGAATGATGGAACCAAAGGTTCGGTTGCACAACAGATACCGCTGGTTGCCAATGGAACCCATTGACTTTAATGGGTTCCGTTGGGGAGTCCGTGATTTCACCGGATATAATAGCGCAGCATGCTATGCTATTGTCTCCAGTAAACACCAGCAAAACCTGCCGGATCTGCGACGGAGGCCCCTAATGGAGCCTCCGACGCAGATGTGAACATAGCCTTAGACAACACCATACAGCACCTATTTACTGCATACAATGCACAGATAATACATAGTGTTCCCAGTTAGTGCCATATATTTCCCAAATATATACTGCAAATCAATTGCCCAGACTTCCCTACATTTACCAAATAGCATCATACAGTGCCCACATGAAGCGGAATGATATATACATAGTGTCATACTTTTTCCATACAGACTTAAACAGTGCCTAGACAGTACCATACTTTGCCCATCTAGTATTATTATATAGTACCAACAAAAATTCAAACTGTGCCCATAGATCCTGTCTTATTCTGTCCATATAGTGCTATAGAGTTCCCACAGAATACTCACAGAGCCTTACTTTTCCCATGTAGAGCCAAAACAGTGCCTATACAGACATACAGTGCCTTGGGAAAAGATTCACCCCTTGGTGTAGTTCCTGTTTTGTTGCATTACAACCTGGAATTAAATTGGATTTTAAAGTGGATTATATGTAAATGGACCTGAAAAAATAGTACAAATTGTCACAGTGCAAAATAAAAAATAACTTGTTTACAAAAAAAAAAAAACTAAAATCTGAAAAGTTGAGAATACACATGTATTCACCCTCTTTGCTATGAAATCCCTAAATAAAGTTTGGTCAAATCAGTTACCGTCAGAAGTCACATAATTAGTTATTTAATGTCATATAAGGTTAAGGTCCCCTTGAGGAATTCATCTAGGGCTTTAGTGAACATTTTAACCTCACAAGTCTTTCATAGATTTTATTAGAATTGGGCAGTGAAAATAACACAGCGTTTGAACGCAGATTTTAAATTTACAGTGTTGCAAAGACCGCAGGTAATTTCTGCCTCCTATTAATTTCAATTGGAGGTCAGAGGTGGAAACCACTTGAAGACCATCAACACACTGCTCATAGTAAAATAACCATCAGCCCACCACTCACAGTAAAATGACCATCAGCCCCCACTCACAGTAAAATGACCATCAGCCTGCCACTCTCACTAAAATGAACATCAGTCATCCATTCATAGATGCCCCCTGTAGATAGTGCCACACAGGCCCCTGTAGATAGTGCCACACAGCCCCTTGTAGATTGTGCCACACAGCCTCCTTGTAGGTAGTGCCACACTGCCCCTTGTAGATAGTGCCACACAGCCCTCTTGTAGGTTGTACCACACAGCCCCTTTGTAGGTAGTGCCACACAGTCCCCTAGTAGGTAGTGCCACTCAGTGCCCTTGTAGGTAGTGCCACACAGTCCCCTTGTAGGTAGTGCTACACAGACTCCTTGTAGATAGCACCCCCACCTTCTTGTAGATAGCGCGACTGTAGCTTTCCGAAGGAGCGGAATCCACCTCTGACCGAGGAATTCCGCTCCCGGACTGAGTGCTTGATATCTCTGTCCATATATGGACAGTGACATCAGGGGCAACACCTGAAGTGGAATCCCAGTCCACAGTGTTGGATTCCACTCCAGGAGAAGCATATATATATATATTTTTTTTTTTTTTTTATTATTATCATTTATTTAATTTTTTTACAGCGTTCACCATGAGGGTTAAATAATGTTATATTAGAATAGTTTAGACTTTTACAAATGCAACAATACCAATTATGTTAAGAAAAACTTTTTTTTTATATTACTTTAGGGGTAAAATGGTAGAAGGGTGTTTTTCTTCAATTTGGGAGCTTTTTTGTACATTAAAAAAAAACAACTTTAATTTAACTCCTTTGAAGTATTTTCTTTAGTCCCCCTACGGGACTTGAACAAACGATCGTTTGAGTGTATGGTACGTTTAACCGGCTCATATTAATCTTAAAGGGTACCTGTCAGCATTTTCGAATTCTCAAAACTGCTGACAGAGAGATATAGGGGAGGGGAAGGGAATTTTAATCTTACCTTTTTTCTCAGTTCTGCAAGTTACATGACCAAGAAAACAATGTTTAATTCCCCAGGCGCACTGTCCGCAAGTGCCACTGAGGCAGCACTCAATGTGCAAATTCTCTCCTGCACTGCAAGCTGTAAGATCCGCACCTTTGATTGGCGACTCTTGCAGTCTTCTGATTGACTGCTAGAGCCGTCACAGTTACATCAACTGTCGCCAACTGGTTAAATTTGACAAATTAGCAAAAGACTCGAAATTGGGATAGGGGCAAATACTTTTTCACAGCACTTGTACATACAGTATGCAAAAAGCTCCCCTAGTCACTTTTCCCAAAACTCAAAGAGTCACATTAGTAAATGACATCAGAAGTACATTAAAGACACAATATTTAATTGTAGAAACAAGCAAACCATTACCATTGTTTATGTTACAATCCCAGTGCATGAAAAAGCATCTCTTTGTATTCACTCATTTGCAGAGTATAGCTTTCAGACATTTATAGCGCAATGATTTCATTAAAAACAGAAGAAACAGATTTGCAAATTAAATCTGAGGCAAAGGCAAATTAAAACCACTCAGTTTACCAATTTTACATGCTACATGTCACACTGACATGTTCCTTATTTCATACAGTAATGTAATACAGAGACTGTATGATTTTATCTGTACTGTAGGTGAAGTCATTTACTAGTATTTCTCCAGTAACATCATATTGCATTATGAAGAGAAAACATAATTATAAAAATATATATTTTACATATGTTTTCATGTTTGAGCATTTGGTTTACGATATTAAGATGGACATCAAAAGGGCCATTAAGAACGATGCTGCTTTCCTCCTTGTATTCCATACTGCTCCACTGAACTGTTAAGACTAGAATCCTCTTGTCTCTATGACATCTTACTAGTATCTTAAATGTTTTGTTCAGTAAAGTTCTTCATAAATATTTGTATACAGACTCATGAATCCTATTGACATATGGTTCTCCAAGTTCCAAGAGCCTTGGAAAATTGCCTAGATCATGCCACCCAGCTTTTCTAAAGTGTCGTGCAAAATATTTATGCTAAACTTTATATGTGTATTCAATCATGTTTTCTCCATCCGGTATAAACCACACTTATAGGGGAAGCCCAGAAAACTGTAGCAAAAGTCACAGGTAGGTCAAGAGTTTTTTTTGTTACATTTTTGGGAGGATTTATTTTTATGGAACAGTCAGTGAAAATGTTGCTAGAACTGTTCCACTTCGGGTATAATTGTATTAACGTTGAAGAACACCCTAAAAACACACTATGTAAAGCCCTGTTCACATCTGCGTTGGGGTCCCGTTCTGATGTTTCGTCGGAGCTTTCCGTCAGAACGGGACCCTGAACAGACACAAACTGACACCAGAGGTTTCCGTTTCCATCACCATTGATTTTGCCGGACGCTATTGCGTCCGGCAAAGCGACGGGTCCGGTGCACAACAGAGACAAACGGAAACCATGGGCACCGGATCCATCATAATTGATAACAATGGTGATGAAAACGGAAACCAGAGTCAGTTTGTGTCTTCCCGTTCTAATGGAAAGCTCAGACAGAACGTCAGAACGGGACCCCAACGCAGATGTGAACAAAGTCTAAGCTACACAAACATAATAGGAAATTGTACAGATTGTGTTCGCAATCACAAAATAGATGTGCAGGTCTGTTGGAGACTTTCACCTGCAGTTGCTCTGGAAATCTGTCAGCAGACAATAGGTTTCTGTTTACAGCAGCCTATTGTCTGCAAATGTAACCACAAGAATCCAGTATGCAGGCTATAATTAACTGATGTATTTCTGTACGATTAGGACATCCCCGTTGCTAGTTACAACAAAATGTTAATATGTGATTGCACTTACTAATAGAAGCCTCTATTATATATACTTCATTAGTAGACCGTGCCTCCCTTCGGTAATAATCTCCTGCTGCATGGCTACAATAAATTGAAAGATACTCACTCTGTAATCTACTATGTTTCTGTACCCACCAGAGTCTCTGTTAGAAGCTTAGTAGAAGAGCCTCCAAATGGATATACATGTCAAGAAGATAGAACCCATCTACTACAATTATTGTAGCGGTGCAGCGGTAGTGTTTGGCGGGGATCATTATTGAATGGAAGCACAGTCCTCTAAAATAAACTGTATAATAAAGAGGATTATACAAGTATGTGCCATCACATATTACGATTAGTGTTTTCAATTGTATTTCCAGTGCAGAGACAAACTTATTTGTAACAAATCTTGTCCAGAGTGGAACATATTGGCTGCTATTTTTATTGTTTTGGCTAATAACTTGGCCAAAAAAGTTATTCTAATAAACATTCTACACAAAATATGTGTTTGTCCTACAGGTAAGATGCTAGTCAAATTTTTCGATTTAATCTTTGTTTTTTTTTAGATTTTGACATAATATTTTTTGTTTAAAGATGACAGGTTACAATGGTTCACTGCTATACTGTAGATACAATACAAAGATATAAACAGTTTAACACACTCACGCAACATGAAATGAATCAGAAGCCCTGCAGTCAAATATTAAATTGACCTCATCTTCACACTGTCGACAGATCCTTAAAACGGAATGGAAGGAAAAAAGCATAAAAAGTCTTCTGTTTAATAAGCAATATACCCATACGGCTATATGTATCAGTGGGTTGATTGCTGCAAACACTTAATTCTATTAAGAAGCAGCATCACACTACATTGGCACAACACTGGGACTCACGTGGTGAACAGAGTGCCAATACATAATATTCCTTCTTTAATAATATACAATTGGAAGTTTGTTTAAAATGCCTTATTTATTATATATGAAGTATCAGCAGAATATACTGTAACTGCATACATCCCAGTGTCAAGTTGTGTAAGATGCCGTCTTTTATAGTGGAGGCATATCTGTGTTACCTGATGCTGAATATACCTCAATAGCTTAGTAGCAATTTACTTTGGACATCCAAGTATAATTTGTTCATGAGCCTTGAGCCAGAGCCCTTCCCCCGTCCATTGATAATTGACAGATTTGGTCACTGTGCTAAGAAATACTACTCATACATATTATGTCTAATGTAGGATAATCTGGATTGGCACGACAACTATAAAGATATCACTGGTTCATGAGGGGGCAGAGGTTAATTTACATTTTACATTTCACAGGAAAGATCTTTAATACTATTACATAGGTACGATAACACATTTTGATATTAATGTTACATCTAACCAAATGGCGTAGCTATATGGAGGGCAGAGGTAACCCTGGTTCTTGAGAGGATGTGAATGCCCTTGTCACATAAAAATCACTTTAAAGAATAAGGCTGGGTTCACACGAGCACATTAACGTCCGTAATGGACGGACGGATTTCGGCCGGAAGTCCCGGACCGAACTCAGTGCAGGGAGCCGGGCTCCTAGCATCGTAGTTATGTACGACGCTAGGAGTCCCTGCCTCTCCGTGGAACTACTGTCCCGTACTGAAAACATGATTACAGTACGGGACAGTTGTCCTGCAGAGAGGCAGGGACTCCTAGCATCGTACATAACTATGATGCTAGGAGTCCGGCTCCCTGCACTGAGTTCGGTCCGGGACTTCCGGCCGAAATACGTCCGTCCATTACGGGCGTTAATGTGCTCGTGTGAACCCAGCCTTAAAGTACACAATGGTGCAACATAGTGCATCATCTCACGATAAATAGGAGAGGCAGGAAAGTGAGAAGGGTACACTCACCTGGTAGTGTCGTACTAGGGGCACGGCAACCTTTTGGTAAAAAAAAATTATATAAAGTCCAAGTGCCGGTTCGGGAGACTGCTAGCCACAGGTCTTTCCAGGTGAAGAGCTTGTCCCAGACAGAGTATAAGCGATATCGATTGCTGAGATGCACTAGGATATTCTGAGTGCAAGACAGCAAAAAATGACCCTTTAGGAAGGCGCTGTTCCCTTTGCGGTATTAAGGATGATCCTCTGGAGTCATGCAAATGTTAACCTTTTACTAATATTGTAACATGCAACACATTTCAAAGCCGGACCGCTTCCTTCATCAGGCAAACTTACATTGGATTGGAATCACAAGGGAAGGGGACATTTTGTCATCAGAATCTTTTCTCGCAGAATTACAGCTTCAGGTTTTGGGGTTTTGGACATTTTACTACAAACTATTATATCTCAGAATAGAGAGTAAAATAAGAGATTAAAGTTAGATATATTTTTTAATTTCTAATGTAGTCTAAAGCACCTTATTTCTTTTGTTAAATTTAGAGGCGGACACAGACTCCAGAGGGGCCCTGTGCAAAGAATGTGCCTGGGCCCCCCATAACCCAACCACTCCCAGGCGCATATAAAACAGTACAAATCTATATTGCACATTTTATTACTAGTTTAAAACACTAGCAACAAACATAAATAATGCAAATAATGTTACTGAATAATATCGCCACACCATAACCATAGTGACTGAATAATACCCCCATTCTGTTACTGAATAATACTGCCACACCATAACAACATAGTGACTGAATAATACCCCATTCTGTTACTGAATAATACCGTCACACTATAACCACATAGTGACTGAATAATACCCCATACTGTTACTGAATAATACCGTCACACCATAACCACATAGTGACTGAATAATACCCCCATTCTGTTACTGAATAATACCGCCACACCATAACCACATAGTGACTGAATAATACCCCCATTCTGTTACTGAATACTACTACTACTACACCATAACCACATAGTGACTGAATAATACCCCCATACTGTTACTGAATAATACCACCACACCATAACCACATAGTGACTGAATAATACCCCCATACTGTTACTGAATACTACTACTACACCATAACCACATAGTGACTGAATAATACCCCCATACTGTTACTGAATAATACCACCACACCATAACCACATAGTGACTGAATAATACCCCCATACTGTTACTGAATAATACTGCCACGCCATAACCACATAGTGACTGAATAATACCCCCATACTGTTACTGAATAAAAAACACTATACAAAGACCAATATTACCGCCATGTAGTGACCATATAGTGGTAGATGCCAGTTATACACAGGAGCTCTGTAGACAATATAAGTGATTACAGCACATTTATATCTAGTAACTCACAGGTGATGTTTTCTCTGATCAGAGTATTTCACTTTCCCTTTTCTTCTCCATTTAGGCCCAGACAACTGTGATGACTTGTTCCAGCCACGACTCTATCTCTGCAGAATGTTGGTTTCTCGCTTTTTCAGCACCCTCCACACCTATACCCCATTCTCTAAACAAACTCGTAATCCATAGTGCCCCAGATGGTAATAATGATCCCTCAGTGCTCGACACAATAAAAGTGTCCCGTCAGTAACCATGCCCCCTTTGTGCCCCCACAGTAATAATACCCCCTTTGTGTCCCCTTTTGTATAGCACCACATCATCCCCTGTAGATAGCGCCCCACACAGCCCTCTCCCTTTGTAGACAGTACCACACAGCCCCCTTCTTGTATATAGTGCCACACAGACCCCCTTCTATATAGTTCCACACAGTCGCCCTCTGAATATAGTGATGCACTGCTCCCCCCTTGTATATAGTGACACACAGCTCCCCCTCCCCTTGTATGTAGTCACACAGCCCCCCTTGTATATAGTGCCACACAGCTCCCCACTCACCTTGTATATAATGCCACACAGCCCCCCCTGTATATAATGCCACACAGCCCCTCCCCTTGTATATAATGCCACACAGCCCCCCTCCCCTTGTATATAGTGTCACACAGCCCCCTTTGTATATAGTGTCACACAGTCCCCCTTGTATATAGTGCCACACAGCACCCCCTCCCCTTGTATATAGTGTCACACCGGCCCCCCATGTATATAGTGCCACGCAGCCCTCCCTCCCCTTGTATATAGTGGCACACAGCTCCCTCCCCCTTGTATATAGTGACACACAGCTCCCCCCCCCTCCCCCTGTATATAGTGGCACACAGCTCCCTCCCCCCTTGTATATAGGTATATAGTGGCACACAGCTCCCTCCCCCTTGTACATAGTGACACACAGCTACCCCTCCCCTTGTATATAGTGACACACAGCCCCCTCCCCTTGTATATAGTGACACACAGGTCAGGATATGTCATAAATGACAGATAGATGCGGGTCCCACTTCTGGGACCTGCACCTCTCTACAACGGGACTCCCTAAACCAAATTCTACTGCTCTGTGTTGCGGCTGACTCGTGTCACTCCCGACCATGAAAAAGAAGTCAGATAGATGCGGGTCCCATAGAACTGAATGGTAGTTACGGAAACAGCATGCTACGCTGCTTCCGTAACTGCCTTTCACTACTATGGGAGTTACGGAAACAGCGTAGCTCAGTGAGTTATGCTGTTTTCTTCTTCATGGTCAGGAATCACACGCTTTAGCCACAACACAGATCGGTGGAACAAGGTTTAGGGGTGCCCCCCCTGTATATAATGCCACACAGCCCCTCCCCTTGTACATAGTCACACAGCTCCCCCTCCCCTTGTATATAATGCCACACAGCCCCCCTCCCCTTGTATATAGTGTCACACAGCCCCCTTTGTATATAGTGTTACACAGTCCCCCTTGTATATAGTGCCACACAGCACCCCCTCCCCTTGTATATAGTGTCACACCGGCCCCCCATGTATATAGTGCCACGCAGCCCTCCCTCCCCTTGTATATAGTGGCACACAGCTCCCTCCCCCCTTGTATATAGTGACACACAGCTCCCCCCCCTCCCCCTGTATATAGTGGCACACAGCTCCCTCCCCCCTTGTATATAGTGACACACAGCTCCCCCCCCTCCCCCTGTATATAGTGGCACACAGCTCCCTCCCCCCTTGTATATAGGTATATAGTGGCACACAGCTCCCTCCCCCTTGTACATAGTGACACACAGCTACCCCTCCCCTTGTATATAGTGACACACAGCCCCCTCCCCTTGTATATAGTGACACACAGGTCAGGATATGTCATAAATGACAGATAGATGCGGGTCCCACTTCTGGGACCTGCACCTCTCTACAACGGGACTCCCTAAACCAAATTCTACTGCTCTGTGTTGCGGCTGACTCGTGTCACTCCCGACCATGAAAAAGAAGTCAGATAGATGCGGGTCCCATAGAACTGAATGGTAGTTACGGAAACAGCATGCTACGCTGCTTCCGTAACTGCCTTTCACTACTATGGGAGTTACGGAAACAGCGTAGCTCAGTGAGTTATGCTGTTTTCTTCTTCATTGTCAGGAATCACACGCTTTAGCCACAACACAGATCGGTGGAACAAGGTTTAGGGGTGCCCCCCCTGTATATAATGCCACACAGCCCCTCCCCTTGTACATAGTCACACAGCTCCCCCTCCCCTTGTATATAATGCCACACAGCCCCCCTCCCCTTGTATATAGTGTCACACAGCCCCCTTTGTATATAGTGTTACACAGTCCCCCTTGTATATAGTGCCACACAGCACCCCCTCCCCTTGTATATAGTTTCACACCGGCCCCCCATGTATATAGTGCCACGCAGCCCTCCCTCCCCTTGTATATAGTGGCACACAGCTCCCTCCCCCCTTGTATATAGTGACACACAGCTCCCCCCCTCCCCCTGTATATAGTGGCACACAGCTCCCTCCCCCCTTGTATATAGGTATATAGTGGCACACAGCTCCCTCCCCCTTGTACATAGTGACACACAGCTACCCCTCCCCTTGTATATAGTGACACACAGCCCCCTCCCTTTGTATATAGTGACACATAGCTCAGGATATGTCATGAATGACAAATAGATGCGGGTCCCACTTCTGGGACCGGCACCTCTCTACAACGGGACTCCCTAAACCAAATTCTACTGCTCTGTGTTGCGGCTGACTCGTCTCACTCCCGATCATGAAAAAGAAGTCAGATAGATGCGGCTCCCATAGAACTGAATGGTAGTTACGGAAACAGCATGCTACGCTGCTTCTGTAACTGCCTTTCACTACTATGGGAGTTACGGAAACTGCGTAGCTCAGTGAGCTATGCTGTTTTCTTCTTCATGGTCAGGAATCACACGCTTCAGCCACAACACAGATCGGTGGAACAAGATTTAGGGGGGCTCGTTCTAGAAGTAGGTGCGGGTCCCAGAGGTGGGACCCACATGTATCTGACATTTATGACATATCATGTGGATATGTCATAAATGTCCCTAATGGGAAAACCTCTTTAAGTCTCCTTTAAGCTCCCTGCAGACTATTGAAGAATACGTTATTATAGGCAAACAGGATCCTACCAGGAGAATGCTTTGAAGCAATAAATGGCCTTTTACACCGGCCAACACTCGGCCGCTGCAGCGAGTGCCGATCAACGAGATATCGTTGATCGGCGCTCGTTTGCTCCTGTCACACGGAGCTATGGATGGGGACGAGCAGTCGTTACTCCGATCACTCGTCCCCATACAATATTATCATGTCGGCAGCGCGTCTCCCTGTTTACACAGAGAGATGTGCTGCCGACAATGATAATGTTTTACTTTTTTTAAATGATACAATCAGCACATGATCGAACGTTTGCCCATTCATCTGCTGATCGCTACCCTGTTTACACAGGGCAATTATCGGCAACGAACGTTATATAAACGCTTGTCTGCACAATAATCGCCCAGTGTAAAACCCCCTTAACTTGTGCATTGAGGACACTACAGCATATTGTTTTTACATGGCAGGGTGCCCCCCAGACACTGCAACTTGATTGTTACTGTTATATTATACAGGTTACAGGTATAAAACAAACGCTTTAGTAAACAAAAGTCAACATTTGAAAACTTGCAGGAGAATAAGTTGTACTAGATCAACGTATGCTTTTTTTTCATCCTTTCAAACTATGTCACTATTACTACAGATGTATCATTTACAAACATGACCGCTGTGACGAGCTACGGTGTTAACGTAGAACGCCTATGCAATTTGCATACTTTGTTGCTCATTCATTTTCATTGAGATTGGCCGCGCTACACAAATAGCCATCTGTATGTATTTGATGTTAATGTAAGTCTAAGTCAAAAGGAATTAGCCACATTTGGATATACATTTATTTATTTAGTATTTTAAGAAAGCCTGTACTAAAAATAATAAATTAAACAAGCCATACACCACAATAGTCAACATCCAAATATACACCATATGGCAAAAAGTATGTGGACACCTGACATCCCATTCCAAAATTAAGGGTGATAATATGAAGTAGGACCGCGCATTGCGGCTATAACAGTCTCCAATCTTCTAGGAAGACTTTACACAAGTTTTTTTGGTGCGTCTGTGGGAATTTGTGCTTTTCAGCCAATAGAGGATTTGTGAGGCCAGGCCTCACAATTGGGCGAGAAGGTCGGGCTCATAATCATTGTTCCAGTTCATCCAAAAGGTGTTCAACGGGACTTGGTCAGTATAAGGTAGTGTTCACCTGGCGTCTGCTAAACCCAGATTAGTCTAAAGGACAGACAGATAGCCCAAAGAACACTGAACGAGAGTCCGGGGTCAGCGTGCTCTTCACCACTGCAGCAGATGCTTTGCATTGCGCATGGTCAACATGGTAAAAATTATTTTGGCTATATAGTGTGTCATTTTCAGAACTTGCACGATAAAATAAACAACTTATTAATTGCATTCTTCTTAATAGGTAAAGCACTTAAAGGGAAAAAGCAATTTAAAAAAAAAAAATGTTATGCTTTTTTTTTTTTTTAATTCATTTTAATACATATATGCAAATAAATATGTATCTCAGAGTTCCAAAAGAGTACATTTGTCCCAAAAAAAACAAATTATCATACGCTTACATTGACTGAAAAAAAGTTTGGACTGGAATGATAAGGTGTGAATTTAAAATAAATTTGTAACAGTGCTAAAGGGCAAATTCAGCCACATTCTTAAAAAGACCCTCCAGTCCCTCTAATAATAGGAATCAACACAGTCTATGATGTCCCAAGTGGAGAATCTATGGTTTGAAGTCATGGCGGCACCGGTAACCATGACTACCTCTATAATAGGCAGATTGTGTCTATTAATAGATAATACGGACCCCCAAACTGGACACACATGGGATAACTCAGTGATTTATTTTTTATTTTTTGGAGGAATGTTTTTGAATGAAACATTGATTATTTTTAGTGTATTATGGCTTTTATGTTTCCTAGAAGAATCCTGATGTTCCCTGATGGTTAAACTGTTTTTTTTACATGTTTGAAGCCCTTAAATGTTATTTTAAGTTAGTTTATGTTCGTCGAGCTTTGTTTGTAAAGGATTTCCACTTGATTAGTATTCATCATAAAATGTTTGAGTTTGTGATATAGAGGCCTCAGTAGAGTGCCTTGAAGTACCTAACTACTCAAAATCCTACATTAGCTCAATGTGGGCCGAGGTTAAACTTTCAACCTTTTTTACTTTGTTTGGAAATAAAATAAATCAATTCTGCCAAGAAATATAGAACAAACCTGGAAGCAAAATTAATAAAACAATGCACTATTCATATATTTGCCTGGGGTACACTTTCAAAATTATACTTAGTAAATATGGTAACACATGTTTCATTATGATATAAGATGAGATCTCTTACTTAAACAATTTTGCATATTGGTTTATAGAAGCTTTAAAAAGATTGAAATAATGTAATCTTGTAATTTATAGCAGATATTATATTGAATTTACTGACAGAGGGGGCACTTTTTGTCTTCCTTATAGGTAGTGAATGCATTAGCAACCACTTAGGGCGGTCATCCATCATCCAGCTTCTCATAGACTGGTGTTGTATATAAATCTTCATTGTAAGTCAACAGTTTATCATCTGTATTATGGCCGTCATTCCCAGCCCTCCAGCGGTTTCGCTGGACCAGACTTAAATATCCATAGGTCCACCATAGGATTCATGGATTACCGTTATTACAGCTGTCTGAAAGTGTGCTTATTTAGAGATATATTATTTTTTGTTCTCTATATTTTGTTTTTAATAATGCATTTTGAAGTCAAAATGAAACATACAGAATGTGATCCGCAGCATGCAACACCAAGTTCCCCATTTGAATGGCTCAAAGCATTATCTACACTGCACAAACATTCTCCCCAACTTGGGGCCCTATATCACCCACTGGGAATATGAGTTTGGCTTGGATTATGTCATGATGTGTATTTTTCTTTTTGTTGCGGCATTTTTATGGCTTTGCACTTGTTTTAAGTTCTACATGATGTTATATCATTGTTAGCAATTGGACAAATCTGTGGGTTCCACATAGACTCATTGTATGTAGAACTGTGCTGTGTTGCATGAAATTGTACAATGAACGGTAGAAAAGATTTACAAAACCAAACAAAATGTAATTATCACCAGTTAGCAATGCTACAATTGTATCAGCAATGTATAGGGCTTTATAAAATAGCGGTGCTTCAAAAATGTAAAAAACCAGCGATCGTTGATCGGCGCTCGTTTGCTCCTGCCACACGGAGATATGGATGGGGACGAGTGTCCCATACACAGGGAGATGCGCTGCCGACAATGATAATATTTAACTTTTTTAAAACAATACGTCCAGCAGATGATCGAGCGTTTTCTCGTTCATCTGCTGATTGCTGCCGTGTTTACACAGGGCAATTATCGGCAACAAGCATTCTATGAACAATTGTTTGCCCGATAATTGACAAGTGTAAAACCCCCTTAAATCTTTATACAAATCGGCTGACATTAGGAAGGGACAAGAAATGAATCGATCTGGCTGCAAGCCTAAAAGGGTTTTCCGGGACTTAAACATTAATGTTCTATCCTTAGGATAGCGCATCATTGTTTGATAAGTGGGTATCTGACCGCCACGAACTTTGCCATTGACTAGAACAAAAGGGTTGTGGTGCTCCAGCAGGCCCTTCATTGCTTATCAAGGCATCATGCCCATGATTTCAGGGCATAAACATTGTTGTCTATACTCTCAAATACTATAAGGGCTCATCCACACGTAGCGGATTTTCTGCCGATTTTCCGTCCGGAATAGCAGCAAAGTGGGTGAGATTTAACAAATCTCATCCACACGCTGTGTAAACATTCCGAGCAGAAATTGACCTGCAGTGTGTATTTATCAATATCACCATCTCCCAGCATTGTGAAAAACACTGCAAAATACGGACCATTTTCTGCATTCAAAAACGCAGGAAATAGTGCGTTTTTGCCGCAACGGGAAATCTGCTACTTTTAACGGAATTGCTGCAGAAATTTTCTGCAGCAATTCCGTTACGTGTGGACAAGCCCAAAAGACCTGTTCACACAGAAACTATGGTTTTGATTCAAACAATTCCAAACATGATGTTTATTGCCCAATGTAGAAGCAGAAATTTGCAATTGATAAATGATAAGAGTGTTGTATTACCTTACTGAAAATTGATCATCCACACAACATCTTTTTTTACTATAGTTCATAAAGTTGAAACATTTACATGGTTGTCCTCTGACTTGTCCAACTGTACCGTATTACCCATTGATTCGATGAACCATACGCACTATAGTTGTAAGAGTATACAAATTCATCCATGTTTACTCAATTGGTATTTTAGATTTTATTGCCCTTTTCAATCCACAAGTCTTTTATCTTTATCGGTAATTTTGGCAACACTGTTAGAATTAAGTTATAACTAAATGAGTATTCTCTATAAAGCATTTCATTATAGAGTGGTTAATGGTAGTGATGGCAAAATCAACAAAATAATTTGAAAAGGAACTTATTTTATATCTAATGTTCTTGAGTAGTATAACTAAAGACTCATCAACCTCTTTCAGTTTGGAGTCCTGCTCCTGGGAAAATATCCCTGGAAAACAGCTGATTTTGTCAGGGTAAGCTGCGGCCAGCCAGATATTTCCCTTACAACGGCCTTTCAGATTACAGAGCAGGTCCTCCTCTATGACGTCCAGATGGCATGAGACAACCCCTTAACGAGAAGGAAGCATGAAATACATTTGAAAACGAATCCATGGAAAATATTAAACACCCTGTGTGGGGTCAGGGGGGAGTTTTTTTTCCCCACGAGGTAAAATTGGACACAATTATTAAAGGGGTTGTTCAGGACCGGACAGCCGATGACTTATCCACAGGATAGGTCATTAGTATATGATCGGTGCGGGTCCAACTCCCAGACCCCGCACCGACCAGCTGTTCCGGCTGCCTCTGTGCGCCAAATGTTTTTTGCAGTATGCAGTAGTTTGCCTGGCAGCAGATGGTTCCGACTACTTCATAATGGCCGTTCTGCAGAACGCCAGCTCTGCTCCTATTCACTTGAATATGAGCAGAGCTGCAGTACTGTAGATCGGCCGCTATTCCGTGACCAGAGCCATCTGCTTCAGGCTCCAACTACTGCATACCGTTCAAAACATCCGGCACACAGAGACAGCCGGAACGTCTGATCGGCGCAGGGTCTGGGAGTCGGACCCCCATAAATCATATACTGATGACCTATCCGGTGGATAGGTCATCAGTTGACCAGTTGTGGACAACCCCTTTAAGGAGATTTTATTTAGGAGATTATGTCCTGCCTTCCTCTGGACCCAATATAGTTTGAAGGCCGAAGATGATGGAAATGTGTCTTCTTATCAAGTCATGTAGACTTATAACATTTAAGCAGTGACAATGTTTGTTTGCATGCAACTCTCACATAGATGAAAAATGGTACGCAGATGATAGTGGTTTATATATGAACAAATACTGCAGTAAGTGGGGTAGAAAGTCTTGATCATCCATTGTAACCTTTGTACAAAAACACAACCTCTGCTTCCAACTATGGTTCCAAAGACCCAAAAGTCAATATATAAAAGAAATATACATATAGAACCGCTATATTATGAACTTAAAAATTTCATAATAGTAAAATCTGAACTGGTCAGCATTTCATATATATATATACATATACAGTATATAGACGATGTACATGAGCTACACCTCTATGGACCTCTTCAGTTCTAAATGTGTATATACTTAAACGGATGTTTTCTTTTGTCTAACCAGCACTTGTACCATAGTTGGACTCTTTAATGCTGCCACATCCAATTAGACAGTAATTCAAATCTACTTTTAATGCAGTAGACGTCCATCTTTGAATGCCCCATATGAGGCTGCCCAAAATGATTCCTTTTTGCTTAATTCACACACAATAGACGAGTTGCGTGACATGAAGGCTTGAAGCAAAAAGGGACAATAGAATCCATGGTAGTAATCAGTCCTTTGTCGCAGTACGCTAAGAAAGCAATACTCACACAGGCAGTCATTAAACTCTGGCTTTTCAGTGTGTTTTGGCTTGAGGCCAATGTTTGTTTTTACCTCCTTATTTTTTGTCTCATCCAGCATGGAATCCGTAAATCAGACAGAGAAATCTCACACTTGTTACTTTATTTTTTATTTTGCATGGAATTTGTACGTCACAACAGATTAAACATTTAGCTGACATTGTCCAAAACTTAAAAAATTTAATTGATGTTTACTGCTATGTCAGTCATGTCATAGACCAGACATACTATTTCAGTGGAGCGCTTCTGACAATTACAGACTGTATCATAGTTTTTTTTATATATGTAGTTTATAGTTTTTGTATAATCATATTCCTTAACACTAAAGTTTAATTCTTTGTATTTAAATTACAGACACTTCAATTTTTTTTAGAAATTATCTGAATTTGTAAGAAAATCTGTTATGTCTTAACATGAAAATGAAAATCTGTGAAAATGAAACATGAAAATCTGTTAAAATCCTAAACCTGAATGCAAAATCTGTAAAAGGGCCCCCACCTAACCTGTGACATTTGGGGCACATTCAGACGTGGCGGAATTGCTGTTGAATTCCGCTGCGGACCGTCCGCAGTGGAATTCTGCAGCAGCCGTTTTTTACATTTGCTTCTATACATTGTTAGGAAACTTAGTTCAGACGTTAGGAAAATAATTGTGCAGAATTTAGGCTGCGGTGCAGATTTTTCCCTCCGCAGCATGCACATTATGTTGCGGAGAAGCAGCAGAATTTCACTGCGGATTTCAGCCTTTGCATTGCAAAAACTGAAATCTGCAGTAAGTCTGCTGTGATATCCAAAACGTCAGAATTACCTGTCAAGTATGAAAATGTTGCTGCAAATTCGCAACGAATCTGCAGCAACATTTTCAGCGGAAAAAATACTAATACTAATATTATAAATAACTCAAAAATCACCAATAATTGATCCCACCTGAATAGCAAATCAAATACTCCTATCACAAAATACAGGCAGGATAAGGCTAAGTTCACATATCGTTTTTACTCTACGTCTAATGTGACATGAGGAAATAGTATCAAAACGTGTACCACAGCGTGCACATTGATTTCTATGGTCAGGACGGATGCCCTAATGGTGTAGTTTGTGCTTACGTTTTGTGAGCTTACGTTGCATCCTTTTTTTTTACATGTCCTGAAAAGTGTATTCTACTACGTGTTTCAGTGTTTCAGTACTTTTTAAAAAGTATAAGTTTTTATTTGTATTGAAGTCAATGGACGACGTATGCAATATTAAACCCTACGTTTGCATATGTAAAACGGTGACGTTTTTGTAACCTTAAATGGGAAATCTTAATTTTTACAAAGTTTGATTGCGCTAAAGAACAAAAAAAACGTATATGTTTTTATAAGTAAGAACGGACACAAACCTATAAAACGTATACTACAAAAAAAGTAAGCATATTTTACAAATGCATACATTTTGGTAACTTTAAAAACTTATACGTCGTCGTATATCACGAACGTGTACACAAAACGAGATGTAGACTGAGCCTAACCAGTATAATGCAAAATATAACATCTTTATTACATACAAGATAAAATACAGATATAAAGTGGCACGACAAACCCATGATCCCCACACGTAAATACTAAAAACCTCCTATAGAAAAAAATGGGTAAATACAGCAAAGTGCAAGTGCCTGAACAATAAATGCAGCAGCCCTATATTGACAAGTGTCAAGTTAGGGAAAACAATTAGACTAGACAGGCACAAAAAGGAGGACAGAATACAGGCATTTAGAGCATATTCTATGGATATGTTGAACTGTTTCAGTTGGGAATACCCCTTTAATATATTTTTGTCTGTAGCCCCATTTTACTGATATAAAGCTCAATATTTTTTTGCGCAAATCTACCATGCGCCTATATTTCCACCACTAAAGCAATGCAAATCGCATAATAAATTAGGGCCTATGTGTATCAGAAAAACTAAGCTACAGCCCCCTATAAATAAATTCTGAATCTGCACAAAAACAACATCTTGTTAAATTATCTATATACATTTATCCTAATTTAGTTATTCATGCCTTTATTTCTTATTTTACTGTATCTGCTTCATTTTGTTTAATTCTGCACAATTTTTTACATTATTTGAAGAAATATGATTGAATTGTTTTCAAATCTTCCAAAAATGTCCCGATATATGGCCAGCTCTAGGAGGAGGTGGATTTGCTGGCATCAGGATGTGTTTCTCTAACATGTACTAGTTTTTTAAATCTATTTCAGTATAATTATCTAAATGGATACCATCATATATTGCATTATTACACTTTACTTTGAGGAACGCTATTCATTACATTAAACAAACCCAAGTATTTATTCAGTATTGTTCAGTCCACCCATGCATGTCAATTCCTGAAGTACACAGTATGGATACCATAATCTAGCTGTGGATGAGAAATGAAGCTTGGATGTGGAAAAAAAAACCACTACATTGGACTATGGCCAACACATGAACTGCTGAATATGTAAAAATTAAAGACTGTATTTTCATTGTCACTTTGGAACGTACTGCTTTCACAATCTCTTTATTTCACATGTGATTATGCTTGGAAAAGAAAAACTATTGATTTTGTTAAATTGTCTGCAAACTTTTATACATTTTCCAATAAGAAAAAAATATTAACCCTTCCTAAAAATATTCGGTTCACTATTAGTCAGGAACATTAAAATTTGCAAGCATGCCTAATAACTAATATGTTTTTATTTTGTTTTTCTACAAAATTCATCTGTTTTGTTAACCACAAAATTCTCTGTTTTATTGGCTATGGGCTCATGCACAGGCCCTTAATGCGGGTCTGCCTGATCAGATCACATCAGGAGAGCAAGGGAAATCTTTACAAAAAAACTTTGGGAACCTGTAATGATGGGGATAGGGAAACAGACAAGTGAGCCCTAATCTACCCGCCACTCAGTCCCTGCCTACTTGCAACAACCCGCCCTAGGCGACGGGGTACAACTGGGCGACGGTCCCTACACTCAATAAGTGCACGACAGACAAACAGACAAGGGAACACAGAACCTAAGGGAAACGGGGCAGTTGCCCACGGCAACACCGTGAGCAACAAGAGTAGTAAACGAGCCGAGTAAAACCAGGAGAGTACGAGGTGCCAAATGCAGAGCAGGAGAGTAGTGAACAAGCCGAGTCAAACCAGGAGAGTACGAGGTACCAAACGCGGAGCAGGAGAGTAGTCAGCAAGCCAGGGTCAATACGAAGCAGGGACAAATAGTACAAGAAGCTGCAGCAGGGCCAGGAAACCAACAGCGAAGATTCACAAGCAAGGAGGAACAGGAAAGGCAGGTATAAATAGACAGAGGGCGGGAGCTAGCTCCGTCTGGCCAGGCTGCGATAGGCTCTCCCACTCCTAAGCCTGCCATCCTGAGTGGTGGAAGATGGAGTCAGTCTCACAGACCTAGAAGCAGGTGCAGACTGATTACCTATGGGCGTTGATAAAGAAGCTGTGCCTGGCAGATCCTTTACAGAACCGTTGTCCGTTTCAACTGACAGGATCCGATGCCATTCTTGACACTAAATATACGACTTCAAAGATTTAACTTTTAGGTCCTGGGTTCCAAAGCATAATGTGTACCTGGGGGCTCCAATTACTACACGCCATTTATAGTATTGTGTTTTATTAGGTGGTAGAAAGACCATTGGGTCCTCTGAGGAACCAGGGCCCAGGTTTAACTGCAACATCTGTACCCCCTAAAGCTACATAATTGTATGGCTTTCAAAAATTCTTATTATAAAGCCTTGAGTTTCTGAAGAGGAGAAGCGCTCCACTCCTCCCTGCAAAAATACAGAGGATTATCCTTAGTGTGTTAAATACTACAAACAACAATGTTTCTCGCTTCTGGCCAGAGAATGAATTGGGACGTGTTGCAAGAACAGGCACAGTGGCTGGTCAGAGAAGTACTGTATCTAGTAAGAGTCCAAAGAAAGACTGAGACTCTTTAAGACTAATGATCGTTGGGGTCCCAGTCATCACTTGCTGAGTTGGTAAAACCTTTTAATTTAAGTTTTTGTGTGTATGCAATTTTACTGTTAAATCATAATATACAGTAGGCTAAGACATTACTAGATGGCAACTCACCCTTTATCAACACAGGAATCTGTAATCATTTAGGATATCATCAACTATACCAAAACCCAGGTATGAGGGATTCTCTGATAGGAATACATTTCAACGGATATAATTTGGTATACAACGTGTCACCAGGCAACATAATAAAAACATATGCTGTAGAACTAGCTCTATGGAATGCATTATAACCCTATAACTTAATCGTTGACAAACGCATGTATTGTATTAATAAGACCAGTTATGCTTCTTGCTACATTAAACCTAAACATTTGTCTTTATACACTGATGTGTCAGCGGCGGGTGAGACTAATGGGTGATTGTATATAGGATGAGCACTATTGAAAGAATGTGATTGTCATGTCAGCAGTAACAGTCTGACAGACAGCATGATATATATAGATTGTCCAGAATTATTCCTAGTAATCCCTACATAAACTGTTCACAAAGTCTGCAGTCAACCATACGCATAATGCAAAAATCACCAGTTTCATGGGAACGTTTTAGGCAGCAGAATTGCAATAAATCATTAGCAATTGCATATAAAAAGAACAACTATATATGAAGAATATGTTAACAATATAACAAATTAGATAATGTATGTCTTAATTTATATATATATCTCTTTATAAGTAAATGTAGGCGCTTTCGAAGGTTTTACACCAGGTTTCAGATCAGACAAATCATTATAATTTCTCTTGTAAATGTTTCCTACACATTCTGACACTGTCAAATCAGTGCTTACTGGGTCAGTGTGTGTCAGGGTACACCCTATTGACAAGGAATAGGGTAACACCGAGTCAATTTATTCATACATTTTCAGGAGGAATAACAGAGGAAAAGAACAATGTAGAATTCTAAGTAAAGAATGCATTGTCCTTAAGCCCAGAGTATGACAGACACCCAGAAGAGAGTTTTCACTGCTTCTGCCTTTCCTGATATTATATACACAATGGCCCACGTTTACTATTGTTACTAATATTGACTAAGGCTGGATTCATACAAGCATGTTCGGTCCGTAAAGGACGGAACGTATTTCGGCCGGAAGTCCCGGACCGAACACAGTGCAGCGAGCCGGGCTCCTAGCATCATAGTTATGTACGATGCTAGGAGTCCCTGCCTCGCTGCGGGACAACTGTCACGTACTGTAATCATGTTTTCAGTATGGGACAGTAGTTCCACAGAGAGGCAGGGACTCCTAGCATCGTACATAACTATGATGCTAGGAGCCCGGCTCCCTGCTGTGTGTTCGGTCCAGGACTTGCGGCCAAAATACTTTCCGTTCTTTACGGACCAAACATGCTCGTGTGAATCCAGCCTAATTGTTAGACAGTGTGAACTTAAACCAGACATGCACAAAATGCATCAGATTCATCACAGAGGTGCATGCTTTATGACGAATTTGGCACATCTTGCATGATCTGTTAGACACTTTTCCTTCTACTCCTTGCGATTTGACTTTTTTTTCCCAGAATTTTGTGCCAGTTTTTGGTGCATTTTTGTTGGACGTTGATGCATTTGAAGCCACACCCCTTTCGAACTAAGCCACACCCCTTATGCGGACGTTTTTAAAAAAAAAAAAAAGTGGCTCATTTTGCACAAACATAAAAATTGCGCCAAACTGCACCAATTTGCGCCAAACTTTGGTGCTATTTTTCAATACTTTCCAGATCCAGACTCGGTAGTAAATCTGTTCAAGTGTTCAAGGATCACTGTGTATAGAATATAGTTAGTTGGGTAGAAAAATTATAAGAGAAAGGACAGTATAATTGGTCATAAAAAAAATAAAAAAAAAGCAAAATCAAGTCGATAATCCAACAAATAAAAAAGTTCTAGCCATTAACCTAACACGTACAAAAAATGGATAAACCGTGTCTGGTCCAGAAGGCCCAAAATATACCTGAACCGTTTAATGTCCTTTTACCTCTGTGCTGACATTTATTAGGACTTATTCTCAATATGTGGTTCAACTAAGAGATCAGTACAAACAGAGTGTTTTACATGGCTTTCATTTCCTTGTTCCCTCTTTGAGATATTTGTTTTCTTCTATGTAGCTTACTGCAGATATATCCATAAATGCACTCAGGATTTCCAGATCTGCATGTAGCCTGTATGATTCTGTTATGTATTGGTCTACATTTATCTACTATATAGGACAATGATTTGTATAAGTTTTAGAGAAATATTGATCAGATGTCAGTCTACATATAAGACAGCATTCTCCCTGACTACTTCACACTTTGTATAAATATAGTTGAATCAATACTACTGCCGGGAGGTCAAGTGAGGAGCGCACTACAGAAATGTGTGTTGTTTGAGCATTGGCTGAAAGTTTTAGCTTTAAAATGTGGTTTTGTTAGACAACTGCAAGATTATCTTATTACTATATATATATGTATTATCAATCTCTAGTGTATCACCTGTGTTACCCTACCTGTCTATCATATTAAAAACCTAATACTTAACATTTCAAAGGGAAAAAGTGTCACTGTCAGGGTATATTCACACAGGCCAGATATGCTGCGTAAGGGTACACAGAGTATCCGCCCTGGATGCCGCAGTGAATTGTGGTGCAGTTTTTCAGCCAGAATGTCCGCTGCAGAAAACAGCACGTAAAAAAAAGTCTATACTTACCCTTAGCCATGGTGACGTATCCCTCTGACGTCCTGCAGCCCCGCTAAGAGAGGAATCCCTGGCCAGAACGTTGCCAATGCTCTGGCCGGGGATTCCACTCCAGGAGAAGCCATATATGGACAGTGAGGTCATTGGTTTCCCCTATTAGCAGAATCCCCAGCCAGAGCATTGGCCACGCTGTGGCTGGGGATTCCTCTCCAGGAGGAGCTCCTGACGTCACTGTCCATATATGGGCAGTGAAGTCAGAGCTTCCCTCTAGGAGAGGAATGCCCAGCTAGAGCATCGGCACTGCTCTGGCTTGGTATTCCGCTCCAGGAGTAGCCCCTGGCGTCACTGTCCATATATGGATAGTGACGACAAGGGCTTCTCCAGGAGCGGAAACCATGACCAGAGTGCCAGCAACGCACTTGCCGGGGACTCCGCTCCTGGAGGAGCCACTAACGTCACTGTCCATACAAAGACAGTTACATCAAGGGCTTTCCCAAGATAGGAGCCCCCGGCCAGGGAGCTTGCAATGCTCTGGTCGGGGTGTCCATAGTTGAAAGCCTGACAACACTTTCCATATATGGACAGTGACATAAAGGGCTAACCCAGGGTTAGCACTTACAGTAGCACTGTGCCCGGGGAGTCCTCGACAATTGGAGGAGCTCCCTCTGCCCCTCCGCTCTGTACTAATGTTGAAGCAGGGAACTGATGGTTCATTGCTTCAGCATCGGTATCAACTGTATCTGCGTCCTGAGGATACAGATATAGTTGACACCGGGACATACCACCAGCCGCCCTGGACAGCGGGACACCACCTGGAATCCGGGACTGTCCCGCTAAATCTGGGATGGTTGGGAGGTATGATGTACACCATAGCATCCATCATTTGCATGTGAGGAAACAACACAGTGTCTGTAGGCTCTAGAGATCAGAACTCGTGAACTGAATAGGCACATACAGTATAATAGATTACAATTTGTGCTAACATTGTTATCAGGATATGGGGCATTCACTTCAATGGGGCTGTAGTACTCTGCTAAATGCCGTGTCAGTGCCGTTTTGACAAAAAACCAATGGCTTTATGGGGGTCCCACGACTCAGTAAATGATGGCATACCCTAGCAATTTACCATCATTAATTTGGTGGGTAAAATCCTTTAAGAATGAATACAAACAAAGAGGAAAAGTCTTTTCTTTTATACTTTTCCTCCCTTTATGATACACTCCTGGGTTTGGCTAAAACAAAAATGCATTAACAATAGCATGAAAAATTGTACCAAACTGCCCTGTGTGATCCTGGCCATCACAAGGAAAGAAAATATGCCACCGAAAGAGCAAAATCAACAAGCTAGCTAACTAGAACTGCAAGATTTACGAACCTATGATTGACTTAGGGTGATTTTACATGGGCAGATTCCTGCCCAGTAACGAGTGCCCATCTACGATAATAAAATGTTGATCGGCTATAGCAATGATCACGGCAGGGGCATAACTAGGAAAGACTAGGCCCCATAGCAAACTTTTGGCTGGGGCCCCCCCTCCGCTGGGTATCACACAACCCTCCCGTTGTAGATAGTGCCTCCCTACAGATTCCACCACACAGCGCACCCTATAGATAGCACCTCCCTATAGATTCCACCACACAGTGCCCCCTATAGATAGCACCATACACAGCCCCTCTGTAGAAAGCGCACATACACAGCCCCCTGTAGATAACGCCTTACAGCCCCCTGTAGATATCGTCTTACAGCCCCAAATCCTCCCTGTAGATAACTCCATACAGCCCCCTGTAGATAACGCCATACAGCCCCCCAGTAGATAACGCCATACAGCTCCCCCTATAGATAACGCCATACATCCCCCCTGTAGATAACGCCATACAGCCCCCCTGTAGATAACGTCTTACAGCCCCAAATCCCCCTGTAGATAATGCCATACAGCCCCCCTGTAGATAACGCAATACAGCCGCCCCTGTAGAAAACGCCATAAATACCCCCCTGTAGATAATGCCATACAGATACCACCTGTAGATAACGCCATACAGACCCCCCTGTAGATAACACCATACAGAGTCCCCCCTGTAGATAACGCCATGCAGAGTCCCCCCTGTAGATAATGTAGATAACGCCATACAGACCCCCCTGTAGATAATGCCACACAGCCTCCCCTGTAGATAATACCATACAGAACCCCCCTGTAGATAACGCCATACAGACCCCCCTGTAGATAACGTCATACAGACCCCCTGTAGATAACGCCATACAGACCCCCCTGCAGATAACGCCATACAGACCCCTATGTAGATAACACCTTACAGAACCCCCCTGTAGGTAACGCCATAAAGACCCCCCTGTAGATAACGCCATACAGACCCCCTGTAAATAACGCCATACAGACCCCCCTGTAGATAACACCATACAGAACCCCCCCTTTAGGTAACGCCATAAAGACCCCCCCCCAAAAAAAACGGCCTATAGTTTGTCCTACAAAAGAGATGTATTCCCTATCCACAGGATAGGGGATATATGTGTGATCGCTGGCAGCGATAGGGAGAACGGGGGATCGAAAGTCCCCCGAAGTTCTCCATGACAAACCTAGGACTTCCGGCGTCTGCGCAGTTCAATAAAAATGAAAGGAGCGCTGGTCACGCATGCGCACTAGCGCGACCGGTGCACAAGTCATTTCTATGGAGCTGCAGACAGACCCCGGAAGTCAGAGGTTTGTCATGGAGAACTTCGGGGGACTTTCGGTCCCTCGTTCTCCTTATCGCTGGGCGTCCCAGTGATCACACATGTATGCCCTATCCTGTGGATAGGGGATGCATGTCTTTTGTAGGAACAACCATTTCAGTGGCGTCGTACTGTAGCAGCCATAGCAGCTGCTAGCGGAGCCTCCGGTCATGGGAGGGGGGGCCGTGCCGGCGGGCTCCGTAGCAGCCGCTACGGCTGCTATAGCGGTAGTTACGCCACTGGATCATGGCTATATGGTGATGAACAATCATTTATACAATAATTTGCCCCATACATTTGAATCTTGTTGGCAGCACATTCTCTGTGTACACGGGGAGATGTGCAGCCGACAAATAATTTTTTTAGGCAGCATAAAACATCCGATCAGCCGACAAGCTCAGTTGTCGGCTAATTACTGCCATGTTAACACTAGTTGATGATCGGGTGCGAGACTATGAAAGTGCGCTTGTTCGTCTGATCATCGACACATGTAAAATGGCCTTTAGAAAGAGAAATTCCATGTACTTGACAAACTATGAACAGGCTGAGCTGTAAGTGAATAGATCATTTCCACTGAGGGTATATGTGACTTTTATCTGTACCCCAATTACGTCTATATTTCACCAGGGGTTTTATGTTAATAGCTCAGAACATACTTCCTACAATTATATGAGACACATAAATCATTTGAAATCATTGTTTTTACACTAACTTGACCAAAGGAAAATTGGCATATTACAGCCTTTGTAAACTGAGACCTGGAATTGACACATACAGCAGAAAACCATGTGTAGCGCTGACATCCCCCTAAGGGTTACATTAAGCTTGAATATCAGTGTACATTGGATAAATATATGTGGAATATTTTTGGAGTAATTTTTGGGTAATAATATGTAAATATTCTACTTTCCTAAACTGTGGGCTTGGGTTGAAGCCAAGTCCCTCATGAAAACTATGTAAGCCCTCCCAAATCAAAGGCATTCTTAATAACTAATCGTCGTTCTAATCAGATCATTTGTTATTTTCCTGGGTATTGTCTTTCTCTTTAAAATAACAATATCAAATTCCATTCCTTTTTCTGTCCTGTGCTGTTAATATAACCAAGTAAAACAGCCTTTCCCCACTTTAGATTATAAATGGCCGGTGGTACTGTATGTTGCCTTTCACACAATATACATATCAATTTTGAGGAAATGATAGAGTTACAGCACTATTTTATTAAACGTTAAGGAAATAGGTGGGCCGACATTAAATGTAGAAGCAGAACATTCACTATCCAGTTTCACCATTGAGTAATTTACATAGCACTATACTCCAAAGAATTAAAGGGGTCATCTCATAAAAACAATTCATTTCCAAATGCACTATTAGGACATAGAGATGTTTCACTACTTACGAACCTCCTCTATTAGCTAAAATGAAGAGCGGTTTTTGCTCTGACAATAGGAACATTATTTTTGCAAACATTTTCCTTGTTCTTTATGGTGGTCCTCATTTTTAAAGATCTTCGATAGCCATACACGGGTGTGGGCAGAAACTGCCCATCACCTTGGGGCTTGAACTTTTAAGGTGGGTGAACTAAGTGCCCCCTTCCCCAACTACAGCTGATGGACTGTAAACATATCCTTTGGGTAAATATGTTACCTGGCCCTTTAACCCCTTGGCGACATGTCACGTAACTGTACATGACAGCCACCAAGGGGAAGCATGGAGCGCACTCATAGGCTGAGTGCACTCCATATTCAGCGGGTGTTGGCTGTATGTTACAGTTGACACCCCACTTCAAAGGGGTCTTCATAGGAGACTGTCAGTATAGCGATATACTGCAATAAGACATGTAACATACAGTTAAAGGTTTTTTTTTAATGTACAAAAAAAAATATTAGGGGGCAGCTCATTTTCTGCAACAGAATTCGTTACAGAAACTCTGCAGCAAATACAGTAGCAGCAGAGTGGACGAGGTGGAGCAAATCTCATCCTGAAGCGTAAATATGGAGCAGAAAAAACGCTCAGAAATTGTGGTGTGGAATTTTATTCCACAGAATGTCAATTGTATTTCTGTAAACGCTGCTTATTTGTTGCGGGTTTTCCCCATTGAATTCAATCAAAGGTAAAACACACAACAAATAGCAGTTGTTGCTTTCTTTGCGGCGCAATCTGATTCCGACTGAAAAGACGCAACTCAGAAAAAACAATCTTATACTTACCCAGAAGTCTGTGTTTCTTCAAAAGATTCAGAAGTGTCAGGATTCTGAATACACATGACGTCCAGGCTGGATGATCATGTGTATTCATTATCAGGACACTTCTGAATCTTTTCTGCGAGATTTCCAGCAAGGGAAACGAAATCTCGTTTACCTCCGTAATCTCGCGAGATTTAGTTTCGCTTGCTAGAAATCTCAAAGAAAAGAGTCAGAAGTGTCAGGATTCTGAATACACATGACGTCCAGGCTGGATGATCATGTGTATTCATTATCAGGACACTGCAGTAACATTAATCTCTGTGCATGCGGCTGCACATCGCTGCTGTGTAAATCAATGGAGATGAGTGTATGATGCTGACTGGTCACTGATTGGTCAGCGTCATACACGTAAACATGCCCAGTTAAAAACACAATACACGCCCAGTTGGACATAACGAAAAAAAACGCCCAGTTATCCACTTCAAACCTCATTTGCATATATATAAAATAGCTCATAACTTGGCCAAAAATGAACGTTTAAAAAAAAAAACAACACGTTACTGTTATCTACATTGCAGCGCCGATCACATGCAATAGGAGATAGGGATTTGAGAATCTGGTGACAGAGCCTCTGTAATGGTGTTGCTTCCATACTCCTAGTCAATTTTGAAATTGAACATTACTCCAATCAATTTTTCATATATATTGGATATTTTACTTCTGCTAACAACCCGCAGGTAGGTTAAATTTATTCTGCATCTCTTCAAAGGACATAAATTTACCTGTATTATCCATAATATCCTTTGGGAACTTAATACCCCTATTTTGCCATCTAGCTTGCATAAATTTGTCCATTATAAGATTGACATCAGAATGAGCTCCTATTTTATGTTTCTAGGTCGAAATGGATAGGCAGAGCATACTTCTTTCTTATTAATTTCCAGGTTGCGATTGTATCCCTAAAAATTAGCATTTTCTCCAGACAATTTGGATCTGTAGATTTTTTTCCCCCCTTTAGTACTATCTGATCTGGAGTTGGATAAGTCATGGTTCGTTCTATGTTTAAATAGGTCAAATATGGCGTCTGTGTTCTCTATTCTCTGATGTATCTTATCATTCATGCCAAGTTATAGAATCTTATATTAGAAAGTGCCATACCACCTCTTTGTTTTAGTTCTTGTAAAATTTTTAATCTGACGCTGGGCCTCCTTTTCCTCCAAATTATAACATCAAGCGCTCAAGAGTGTTTATGTCTCGATGTTTAATTAGTAGGGGTAGAACTTGCATAGGATACATAATCCTGGCAATATCGATCATTTTCAATAATTGAATTCTGCCATTTTTACATTTATACTTAATGGAAGATCCTTCCATCTGTTTAATTCTGACTTGATTCTGCTAATGATTAGAATGGTATATTTTATGTGGATCTCTATTGATCTTTATCCCCAGATATTTTATTTCATTCTGGGCTATTTGCATGTTTATATCTTTATTCCAATCTAGATTGGCATTTTTTATTAAGCATTAATACCTCTATTGTAATGTCGGGGTAGGGAGACAGACAGGTGAGCCCTAATCGACCCGCCGCTCAGTCCCTGCCTACTTGCACGGCCCATCCTAGGCGATGGCGTACAACTGGGCGACGGTCCCTACACTCAATAAGTGCATGACAGACAAACAGACGAGGGTACACAGAAGCTAAGGGAAATGGGGCAGTTGTAGTGAATGAGCCGAGTCAAACCAGGAGTGTACGAGGTACCAAACGCAGAGCAGGAGAGTAGTCAGTAAAGCCAGGGTCAAATTGTAGCAGAGGTCAATAGTACTAGCAGGAGCAGCAGAGCCAGGATACCAGACAGAATCAAAGGCAAAGGAAAAGCAGGAAATGAAGGCATAAATGGACCGAGGGCGGGAGCTAGCTCCGTCTGGCCAGGCTGTGATAGATTCTCCCACTCCTCAGACTACCAGCCTGAGTGGTAGCAGATCGAGTCAGTCTATCAAACCTAGGAGCAGATGCAGACTGATTAATCACGGGCGTCGACACAGAAGCTGTGTCTGGTAAATCCTTTAGGGTATGTGCACACGTAGTGACCAAAAACTCGCAGGGTAGGCAAATGAAGGCAGTGAAAACAGAGTTACGGATCAATACATATCAATTATATACATATATTTCAACATATTATTTGTCCGAATATTTCTTCATTCCCATCAACATTTCATTATCTATTTCCTGAGTTTGGGGAGCTCAAAACTACAGGTAAATTACACATCCTCTCCCTCAACAGAGGTATTCGCTAACCCAGGTGTGTCTAGCCACGGCTGCCACAGTTTTTCAAACTTGTGAGGAACATTGCGTTTATAAAATACAGCCTTTTCATTCATTAACATAACGTTGACCTTCCCAATAAACTCAGTTTTGGAAGGCGATACAGTATCCAATGATGTCCCACCGCCGTTTTACCTAGTGTGTCCAATGAAAGTTCTTCAACATAACCTAAAATACAAGTCTTAGGATCACTAGGTACAGATATGGAGTACACTTCAGCTCTGATTCCCAGAACATCTGACCAGTATGCATGTAACATCACGCAACCCAATAGCATATGCATCACATCAGCGGTTTCCGGTCCGCACCTTGGACACCTCACATCTGCCCATACACTATTACTATATAGCAACTGTGGTGTATTGATATCTACCAATGCCACCTCTCCAAGCAACACCCCAAAAGGCGTCACTGCTGGTCCCACTGGCTGTTGATCTACTCTGCACCTACCAAGAGTGGAATCCACAACATTATTAAAATTCCCGATAATAACGGTCGGTATCTCAGGCATTTTAGACACAAACTCCACCACTTTTTTCAGAACACTACTGGAAAAAGGAGGGGGTATATAGATATAGACAATGATAAACATTTGGTGATAGATAGTACATAAAATAAAAATATACCTGCTCTCCCTCTGGAAGAGTGGGCATACAGTAACAATGATACCTGACTGCACTTTAAAACTGCGCCATATCAGCATCCGTAGTATCAGCATAATTAAATCATACAGCATTGCCAGAACGAGTAGCAATTCGCAGCCCTCCTGCCCGTCCTACCCCTCTAGTCAGACATCCTACCCGAAGGGTAAAAGACAAAAAGATAACAAAAGACAAACCATCACAGTGTAATATTTAGGTCCTGTCGGAACTGCACTCCAACGCCTTCTTCCAACAACTTTTTTTTTTCAGCAGGCTGTAGGAACTTCAACATGTCCTCATAAGACAACAATCATCCTGGTGCCTGCTCTTCTCCCAGTTGCCCTTCATGTCATCAAAAAGTGTGTGTGGCCTAGTGCCGCAATTCTCAGTTTAGCCGGATATATCATTTAATAATTCACTTGTAGTTGCCGGAGCCTCTTTTTAATATTCAGGAATCTGGCTCTTTTCCTCTGGACATTTGAAGAATAATCTGGGAACAGAGAAATCCGACATCCATTAATGGTCAAATCAGGATGATCCCGAGATTTACACAGTAGAGTGTCTCGATACCTGCAATGTAGTTTTTTTTTAGCCAGGATCGGTCTAGGCGGTCTTTCGGGCGGCAATGGTCTTGTAGGGACTCTATGAGCGCTTTCAACTGCATACAAGGGAGATAACTCTGCTCTGACAAACTTCTGTGCCAGTCATTCCTCTATGTATCCCGTAGAAATTGCTCCTTCCTCTTATTCAGGTATGCCTATAATTCTGACATTGTTGCGTCACAATCTATTTTCAAGATCGTCAGTTTTGGACCATAGAGCAACAGCATCCTGGGCTGTTTTTTTCGCCATTTTCTTAACTCTGGAATGATCTACCATTGCAGACACACTAGCCTCCACTTCAGTGGTTCTTTCAGCAATTTTATGTACATCTTGTCTCATGGTAGCAAGTTCCTCTCTCAAGCCTCCCATTTGCATGGCAAGAGAATTAATAGCCAGGTTCCCTTTTGCAATGGCTTTCAAAACATCTTTGGGAGTGAGCTCGGTTCCATCCCTGTCCATCCTCTCACTTGCCTTCTCTCTGTTATCAGCAGGAGGTCTTGTGGATGTTTAAAGTATACAAGTCTGCACCTGAAACCGGCTCAGCGCACTGCTCCGTGCATCACCTCATGCAAGCCCTGCAGTCCAAACACCAAGGGTGAGCTGAACAACAAACTTTTTCTTTTTCAAGTATGCCACCACACCGCCTGCCGGGCAGAGAGGCATCTGCCCAAATTATATGGCAGGAGTATTTTATAATATAAATAGAGCATTATGCAACTTTTAACATTGTGCTTTAGCTATAGAAATAAGTATTTGTTTTCCCCTCTCTGCTGTAGACATGTCTAGGATATATTTTAGTATAATAAGTATATTATGTTTCAAATACATAAAATTGTATAATTGAAACATTTAAAAACAGAAAAACTAGGTTCTCTCTATATCTAGTTAACTGTACATAGCTAAGGGTCTAAAAAAAACTTGTGTGATGAAACTGGTGGTGAGCAACTGGACCCTGTTAAAGCATATTAAATATGAAGACAAATATTTCAATAATGGCATCTTTCTATTTATGGCCAGTCTAATACTTAAACCAAACTACTACCCTAGATGTTCATGATAAAACCAGATTTCCGTAAACCAGATTAAGGGTGTCCATGAATCAATTAGCCAATCTCACACTAAATAATGCCCAAACAGTGTGAACATAAGAATATCCCTTATAAACCACCCAGATCGCGTCATCAAATGTGATGTCACCAAGGCAATGATATTGGCCCCTGTGGTGTCATGACCCACATTGGAGCCTTAGGGGCACACCAAGTCTTGATCATGGACCAACCCTTCTGCTTGGTGTAGCCGCTGTGGATGTCTGGCAGCTGTGGGTACTGGCACTAAATTAATAGGATCAGCTCCTCTGGGATGTCATCACCTGTTTTGGGGCCTTAATAGGGGATTAGACAAGGAAATGTTACTGACATTGCTCACTATCATGTAACCCCCTGTGACATCATTACATGTACTGGTATCCTACAGGGGGTCGTCCAGTCCATGTCCCTGAAAACCTCCCAATGACATCATTAGTGGTGACATCATCAAGGCAGTGACATCTGCCCCATGATCTCAACTTCATTATCCATAATCGAGGAGCCCAGGTGCAACTGCCGTGGCTAGCTGACAATTGCGGGTTCCAGCCCTTAAAGGAGTTGTCGAGTCCCTAAAAGTTTAAAAATCAATAGCTGATGGGTCGGGGTCCGACTCCAGGTACCCCCGCCGATGAGCTGTTTTGAATGGGGTGCAGCGCTCGTACGAGCGCTGCTTCCATTTCATTTTTACTTGCTCATTGTGAATCGTCAACACAGATTTACGGATGTAGCGGCAATTCACAGGTATTGCAGCCTTCTTCTTCCATTGAAATGAATGGGAGAAGAAAGCTGCAATACCTGTGAACTGCGGTTACATGTGTGTCAACGATTCACAGTGAGCAAGTAGAAATGAAGGGGAAGCAGATCTTGTACGAGCGCTGCACCCCCTTCAAAACAGCTGATCGGTGGGGGTCCCAGGAGTCGGACCCCGACTGATCAGCTATTAATTGCCTATCCTGAAAATATTTCCAATCAATTTTTAGGGACTGGAAAACATCTTTAACTTTGTGAACTCATTGCTTGCCACGGACCACCTATGTCGTTACTACACACAATAAAGCTATGTCGGACAATGTCACTAATAATGTCAGCAAACTTTGATGCTACCACTGCTGTGATATCATTACCCTGTGGCATCACAACAATGCCCGAAAGGGGACCCAACATCCTGTGTTTCTGATAACCCCCCAGTAATGTCGAGTATGAAAGAAAGTATCCGGCACACCAATTTGAAAGAAATGTAATTTTTTATTTCGTTTTTAATACCAATGGCAGAGTGCAACGTTTCGGTCAATACGACCTTCTTCAGGCACTGAGCCATGCTGGGATACTGCATAGACGAGCGCTAGTTGTAGTAATAGCGGCTGGCCGCTCTGTCATGGCATCAGCAGTGACCAAACCAAAGCTGTGGCGTTGGACCTTGACGCCATCCCTGCAGTAACATCACCCGGTATATAGAGGTTTAAAATGGGATGCATAACACCTGCAGCTTTCAGGCAGATGACGGTCCAGGCATTAAATTAATAGAATCAGCACCTGTCACTCCTATAATGTCACCAGCCCATGTCCCTGACAAACCCCCAGATGACATCAACAGCAGTGATGTTGCCAAGTCATTGACATCGTTAAACCTGACATCACCACGTGCACTGTTGCCCTACAGGATACCCAGCAGCTCACGCCAAAAACCAATTACATCACCTTTATATACAGTTTGAAAGAAGATTAAATATTTATATCTCCATATATGATAAAGATTTTTTTTTTACATGGGGTGTCCTTACATTTTAAGATGACACAAGACACAAGAAAAGGGATGTCTATGGGGACAATGGTAACAAAAGCAAATATATATCATACTCCTACACAATAACTAGACTGCTAGTGACAACAGATTCCAAAAATATCCCAAAACTAAGCAGTAAAGCCTTTAGATTAAAATGAGCTCTACGGTGTTATTTTATTGTTACTCATGGCTGCCCGTCTCTCTGCTCTGACACTGTATTGCTGCCATACAGTAATTCACATTTTATTTTATCCCAAAAAACAAAGATCATTTTCAAGAACCACAGAACATCAAACATGAGGAATTACAAGCGAAATTGCTGACATTTTAAAGGATCAAAGACAAATTAGATAAGACAAGTTAAGTGTCTGCCAGTATGTTCATAGAGATTGGAGATTTGAAGAGTCTGCACATGTCTTCAGCATGGTATATTAGCACAGAATACACAACTGGAGACAGGCATGTATTGTATGTCAGAGGAGGACATAGATCCCATTAACAGATGAAACTCAGTGCTCAGTGAATGACTTGTCAGACAGTTCTCTAAACCTGTGGTATCCTCACATCCCCTATGATTGCTTACATAGCTTATGTTGTTATGAGGTGCGCCTCGCTTATGTTATCTTCTGTAGAATAGTGCCTACTTTAACCTGCCCAGTTTCTATTGTGTACAGTGATCAAATTCAGCTGCTGTATTTTGTTTCTTGCAAGAGGAAACGTGCTTCCTTGTGGTGCATGGTATTAAGCGAAGCATTATTCATAGGTGGAGGAGGAAGAACATGGTCTATTTTTCTAACTATGTGCTGATGTACCTATTTTTTTTCTTAGGTATCCTTGGAACAACCTGATGTCTTTAGTAAAAGGTGTCCAGTCGAGCTATTTTTTTATATGACTTTTTTCAGTTATGTATAGTGACTTTAAAGCGGTTTTCCGGGACTATAATTTAGATGGCCTACCCTTATGATACATTTGGTAGTGAATGGGACTGAGCTTCAATACCAGATACAACCACTACGGAATGTACGGCGCTGGGTCTTGTAAACATTGAAGGGGATGCGGCACTCGCTGGAGCACTGCAGCCGCCGCTTCAGTCAGCTGATTGTCAGGGGTGCGGGAGTTGGATCCCCACCGATCTGATGTTTATGTCCTATCCTTATGACTTTTCTATAGTCCTGGAAAACTCCTTTAAGTCATAAGTCAGAATTATCATGAAAAATAAGACCTGCATTCTAAAAGCTATTGTGTTCATTAGTGTGTTAAAAATATGGGCCTATGGCAGCACAGACGGTTCACACTTTATCTGAAAATGTTATATATTTACTATAGAGTGCATATGAAAGTTACAACAGAGATCCCACTGAAGATTTATCTGAGATCAATTTTGCTTTGTTTCTGTAGAAAACGGCTCTGAAGACTCCAGCGACCCATCCTCATGATTCATTAATAATAATTAGAAGATAATAGCATTTTTCCCCCCAAAAATTACACTTGTTACATTTTATTTCATAAGTCTGATCAGTTAGAAGTCCATCAGATGGGACATCGATCCAAAGAATAAACCAGCACCAGTGCAGACCGATTGGCTGGAAGAAGGACAGTTATGGAAACTTCTGAGTGCTTTCACATAGAAGTTTCTATAATCTCTACTCATTTCAAAGGAGAGTGACTGTGAATTGATGGTAGGCTTCTACTTATTCTCAGAATCAGTAGGGATCTTTCATAAAAGTCAGAAAAGTAATTAGAATTGGACATTTTGGTTCTAGTACATTATGTGGCTATGTAATTTTTTTTCATTTGTAAAATTTTTTATAGCTACATATTCTGATTTTATTACTATTATTATTATTCATAATAATATTAATAAGAAGATGAAGAAGAATGACAATCTTTATTTATGTAACGCCAACATATTCCGCAGCACTTCACAATTCAGAGGGTACACGGGGCCCGTAGAAGTAGTGACTGTCATGAGGCCTACAGAGGATGGTGTGGACCGACTGTGTTGCCAATGGATTTTATGTGGAGCTAAACTGGGGAGCTGAGTCTAATTGATAGCTAGGTGTTCACCCTTTAACCTCTGTACGGAGATGTGCACTTGGCCGCTAGTATTCCCAGCTCGCTACCCTCAGCGTAGTCTCCATTAACAATGGCCGACGTGGACAGGGTACAATAATGGCAGGCAAGATACAGGGTCTGGTATTAGCGTAGGGCAGATGGCAGACATTCACTCAGGTTTAGAAAAGCCAGAGGTCAGGGCAGGTGGCAGACGGTCATCACGTTAAATAGGCAAGTGGCAGTTGGCAAGCAGACGACCTCAAGTCCAGGCATGGTCGGTAATAGATAATGAAATACAAGGTGTATACCACTAGCATGCTAGAGTATGGTACATAATTGCTCAGGAATGGAGCAATGTAGGAAGGACCTTTTATACAGGAAAAGCTGGGTGGAATTTTGGCTTGCGTTAGCTATTTAAAGAGGCTCTGTCCCCACATTATAAGTGCCCTATCTCCTATATAAGGAGATCGGCGCTGTAATGTAGGTGACAGTAATGCTTTTTATTTAAAAAAAACTATCTATTTTCACGTTAGGAGCGATTTTGGTTTATGCTAATGAGTTGCTTAATGCCCAAGTGGGCGTATTTTTACTTTCGACCAAGTGGGCGTTGTACAGAGGAGTGTATGACGCTGACCAATCGGCATCATGCACTCCTCTCCATTCATTTACACAGCAGAATCGCGTTCTTACTAGAACATGATCTGCAGACACATACACAGCGATTCTGCTTGATTAACGTAAATCAAGTGCCCTGATAATGAATACACATGACCATCCAGCCTGGACGTCATGTGTATTCAGAATCCTGACACGTCTGACTCTTTTCTTTGAGATTTCCAGCACAGGAAACAAAATCTTGCGAGATTACGGAGATAAACGAGATTTCGTTTCCCGTGCTGGAAATCTCACAGAAAAGATTCAGACGTGTCAGGATTCTGAATACACATGACGTCCAGGCTGGATGGTCATGTGTATTCATTATCAGGACACTTGATTAACGTTAATCAAGCAGAATCGCTGTGTATGTGGCTGCAGATCATGTTCTAGTAAGAACGCGAGTCTGCTGTCTAAATGAATGGAGAGGAGTGCATGATGCCGATTGGTCAGCGTCATACACTCCTCTGTACAACGCCCACTTGGTCGAAAGTAAAATACGCCCACTTGGGCATTAAGCAACTCATTAGCATAAACCAAAATCGCTCCTAACGTTGTGAAAATAGATAGTTTTTTAAAATAAAAAGCATTACTGTCACCTACATTACAGCGCCGATCTCCTTATGTAGGAGATAGGCCACTTATAATGTGGTGACAGAGCCTCTTTAAGAGAAGAAGCGTCAGCATGCGCGCAGTGGCAGAAGAACCAGCAGTTGAGCACCGGAGACATGGGAGGCCACTAGCAGCATAGACAGGAGGAGAGGAGTGGCGCCTGCCAGGAGACAAAAGACGCCGGGTACCTGTAAGTATGTGGCGGCAGGACGCAGCGGCGGCTCCTGCCTGTCACCAACTGGCTCCTGCCTATCACCCACTGACCACAGTTCACACGACACTGCACACTCACAGGGAGGCTGCTCACCGGCACCCACAATAAACTTCAGGATCCACAAACTACGGTCTACCAGATTGTGTTGTCACACACTCGCAGCCACACAGCTCACTCTTTAGCACTTCTCACTGAAGCTCTCTCCTCTTCTTCCACCCAAACACTGAACCCTATTGGTGAGATTCACAGCTACACTGCTCATTACTGCTTAGAAGTAGTTGGTGGTCTACAGTGTCATATGCAGCAGATAAATCCAGAAGAATCAGGAGAGAGTAATTTCCGTTAGATTGAGAAGTCATGGAATCACTTGATTTAAAAAAAAAATGTCTAATATCTTTACACCTGCATTTTTATTAATATAATATTTTACAAATTAAAACAATCATGTAATAAAAAGCTTCTGCAACATTACATAATTTCACATGTAGTATTGCTTAGTAAATGAATAGTACTGTGGGAAAATCCAAAGTAATGTCAGGTTTACCATTACAAAAGCAATACTGCCCTCTACTGGAGAACACTAAAAACTGATAGATCTTTAGCTAGACTGATGTTTATTTTCATGTTTTGATGTGAAAATATTAAAGATTTAGTAGTTGTGATATAAGGTTTATGCAGCTGCTGCTTTATGGGTAAGATTACCATACACTTCAAGGCTAAGTAAACCTTTAAAAGGCAAAATATATATATAGAAGGCTGATAGAAGGCTATATGTTATTTTTTGGTGGCCTGTTTTTTATAGTTCTTACAGGGTTGCAATAATTTTAAAGAAATTAAGATACATATATATCTATATATATATATATATATATATATATATATATATATATATATATATATATATATATATATATATATATATATATATATATATATATATATATATATATATATATATAATAAAAAGGTGTATCAGTGTTTTGTGTAACTTTGTAACAGTCAGGACTGACACATTCAGTGAAAAGCACTAGATACAGCCGCCCTGTATAGAGAATACAGAGCAGCTGTATCTAAAAAAGTAAAACATATTTTTAATGCATTCTTCACAGGGAATACCCACTGAGCTCTGAACTTGCAGCTCCACTAGCAGAAAGAGATAGATAAAGCAGGTTTTCTTTTTAATAAATAAGTAATACAGAAATAATTCAACAACAATGGACAGCTTACGCCCCTCCGGGTACACAGATATATATCTGAAAATCACTTTCTCCATAACCAACATCGAAAGTGAAAATACCCTTTTACTTATCAATTAAGGTAAACCACGCAGTATTTTAGGGGAAAAAAAAAGTAGGAAAACTTATTTAACTTAGTGCAACTTTTAGGGTATGTGCACACGTAGTGACCAAAAACATCTGAAAATCCAGAGCTGTTTTCAAGGGAAAACAGCCCCTGCTTTTCAGACGTTTTTTGAGCAACTCGCGTTTTTCGCTGCATTTTTCGCTGCGTTTTCGCGACGTTTTTTACGAGGCGTAATTTTACGCGTCGTAATTGCCGTACGACGCGTAAAATTACGCGTCGTGGGAACAATACAGCGTTATACCCATAGAAAGTAATGGGCAGATGTTTGACAACGTATTTGAGACGTATTTTCAGACGTAAAACGAGGCAAAAAATGCCTCGTATACGTCTGAAAATAGGTCGTGTGAACCCAGCCTTAAGTGCAATGGTTTTAGTGTGAACTTAGTAAGAATTCAAAAATATCTACAATATCTGTAGATCATTTTTGCTGCATCCAACGTTATACACAGTTTTTTCCATTCACTGGCTTAAACTCTACAGTTTTCAAAATCGAATTTTCATCCTAATAAAAAGAAGATTTTTTTGCTATAAAACTGGCAGGCATCCATTATTAAGATCATTCAAGATTGTCAGACAATGTCCTGCTAGCTTTATATTTAACATATGGATGCATACATTGTTTTTGTCAGCCAGCAGGTATTTGGCACAAATGTTCTTTTTCCAGTTGGAACAATCAAATCAAACTTTCTCATAATTACCCTGGCCTTTCACCAGGGCAGAAGTGAACTATCAACATACTATCCATTACTCATCTTTCCCTTTTAGGCTGGGTGTACAGTTTATATATATTAAAGGCATGTGTGTAGTTCTCTATTGCTGGTCATTTCTTATGCCTTGTATTAATCAAATTCATCTATTTATCTATAAAAAGTAATCACCAATCTTAAAAATTTTCAGACATAATCCCCACTCCTTATATATTGGTCACACCCTCGAGCACCCCCAACCTAATGCCATTGAATCATGACTATTGCACATGACTGCTAATCCCCATAAAACCACAGTCAGCCACAGTGCCTCCATAAGAGTACCAGCCAAAATGTCCCTTGACTAGTGACACAGTACCCCTATATCAGTGCCAACCACATAGCTCACTACATTGGTGTCAGCCACAGTGCCCATTCTCTTACCTTAAAGGGGTTATATGGAGGGCGAAAATTATTAGCAGTGTACTCACTGCAGCATGTGAGTACACTCGCAAATATACATTCCGGTTCCCCGTCGCACTGATTCTGAGATTTTAATAGATTTTTACAACGCTGCCGTGGGGATTGGAAGTCTAGTTGCACAGTCTTTCTTCATGACAACACAACTCTTTGTCACGTGACCGTCACCGCTGTACTCTATGTAATCGCTGTACTACTGCTACTGCTTGTACATAGAGTACAGCGGGGCCGGTCACATGACAAAGAGTTGTGTCGTCATGAAGAAAGACTGTGCAACTAGACTTCTGGTCCCCCGCCAGCACTATAAAAATCCATTCAAATCTCCTAATCAGCGTGATGTTGAACCAGAATGTATATTATACTGCAGTGAGTACACTGCTAATACATTTCGGTCCCCACATAACACCTTTAACAGCCTGCATGCTCTACTATGGAGACAGCAATGACAGACAACCGTCCCTGCTGCCATTACAGATCAACTGATGACAGGGAAACCTACTTTTTTGGGAGTTCAAGAGGTCTCCCCTTTTTCCGGGGGTCTCCTGAATATTCTGGGAGAGTAGACATGTATGATTTAGTTATGCTTTTTGTCACTAATCAATGGAAAACTGTTAGTCAGTAAAACAGATCTCTCTAAGATAATCTGTATATTTATTACAGTTATTTAAGTGTAAATTCACATTAAAAGCGACTGGCAATAAACGGCTGGTTAGGGTCTATTCACATGGTCCGTGTATGTTATGGCTTTTGCAGCGATTTTCGAAAAGTTTTGGCAACGCCCCTGTGTTTTGCCATGATTTCTCAAAGTCACAGGAAAAAAATTAATTTGACCATACCGTGGGAACAGATTTAAAGAGAATATTTTAATCTCAAACATTTATGGCACATCTACAGGATATGCCAAAAATGTCAGACAGATGCTGTTTCCACCTCTGTACTCCCATCCTATTTTCCGTCACTGGTTTCCACCCACTGACTGATGAGGTGGCCGGAGTTTCTGGAAACAGTCAAGTGCGTTTTGGAATGCTGTTTTAAGGACTTAGAATAGAAGTGGATGAGAGTTACGGAAATCGCATAGCACAGCGAGTTCGGGAAATAGCATAGCTATAACTGTGCTGCACAGTTCCCTGAACTTCCATTCACTTCTACAATGAGTTCCAGAAAAAGCGCAGCAAAATGTGTTCAGCTGTTTCTGGAAAACCCGGCCACTTCATCAGTCAGTGGCTGGAGCCCAGCCAAAGCGGCAGAAGGTTGGACAGGGGTCAGGAGGCTCGTTCTAGAGATAAGTGATGGTCTGAGAGCCTGGACCCCATCTATTGGACACTTATTGTATATCCTATCGATATATGCCATAAATCTCTGAGATGGGAATACTCCAAAAAGTCTGTAGCATTGTCTCCTATTTGGAGTTTTTGTTAGTCTCATGCAATCTCCCCTCCACATCAAACAAGGGTCAATAGCAGGGAAGTATACAGTATCATAGGCCCCATAGCAAAACTTAGTATGTGCTCCACCCCGATCTGACAAATGTACATATTTTTTTATTACGTTAATGTTCACCGTAATTTTATATCAGATCCTTACAGGTGGAGCTCTGTTAATACAGTAATGCTCCATGTGAGCGGACCGCAGTATATCTCCCCTGTGCAGCGTGTAACAGATTTATCAACATGGTGAACTCCCTATTGATGAATCTGGATTGAGCTAAAAATGCCAGGTCAGACCTTTTCCAATACTTTTCTAAGCAGAAAAGTGGAGGGAATTTTTAATTTAAAAAAAAGATGTACTTTGCATGACTCTTAAAGCGACATGCGCACTGCCACTCCATTCATTCAGATGACTCAGGATCCCCGTTCTCTTGATAGGTAGGGTTCACAGAGGAGGGACCCCCAGGGATTCAACACTTATCACTTATCCTGTGGATAAGCACTTTGCATTTGCGTCGTGGGGCGCCCGAGTGTTCACAGAGGCAGTGCTCTCCCTCTGTCAAGCACCTTAGATGCCGCGGTCACTATTGACTGCTGGGTTTAAAGTTATCCACAATCCCAGCTGTAGCGGCAGGAGCCAGACTATAATAGCCATGCACCTGCCGCTAATCTCATGGCTACAGTATCAGTACGGTAGTACCCATCAGGTACCAATGACGGTTATATCCGTCACAGAGCAGGAACTAGGACCCGCTCTTGATGGATGGATCGGTCATTGGTCGTTAAGGAGGAGGAGCCGGAGGGGAGAAGAGGAGCGGGGAGTATTATTTTTAATTTTTATTTTTTCATTTATTTAACTGTCCAATAAAAGGAAGGATAGGTGGAAGTCCGGTCGGGGTGTGGCAGGGTAGGGGCCCAGCATGCGGCTCTCCCCTTGCTACTCCCTATAGAGTGAAAATATCCCCATGGTGTATAGTAATAATAAAATTGTCTCTGTCTGCAGCAGCCATTAGGGAAAGCTTAACTGCTTACTGCACTCTGTTTATACATCAAACTCAATAATAAAGTTTGCCATTAGCTCCTCAGCTCCTCCTGTTTTGTGGGCATCCAAAAGTTTATAATTAAACTCTATGTCTATTTAGGGGATAGCTGAACCCTGCTAGAATCCCTGCAGACTGAGACAAAGACCCATCCTCGAGTTTGCTAAGCCCCGCCCACTTGACTATTAGGCCGGATTCACACGAGTGTGTACGTTTAGCGCAAGCCAAAAATGTGGTTTTGCGTGCGCAAAAGGCACTTAACAGCTCCGTGTGTCATCACCATATGATGTGCGGCTGCGTGATTTTCACGCAGCCGCCGTCATTATGACACTCCGTTTGGATGTTTGTAAACAGAAAAGCACGTGGTGCTTTTCTGTTTACATTCATAGTTTGACAGCCGTTGCGCGAATCACGCTCGTTCCACGGAAGTGCTTCCGTGTGGAATACTTGATTTTCACGCACCCATTGAAATACGCACAAAGAACGGACATGTCGTGAGTTTTTCGCAGCGGACTCACGCTGCGTAAAAATCACGCAACTGTCTGCACGGCCCCATAGATTAATATAGGTCCGTGTGACGCGCGTGAAAATCACGCGCGTTGCACGGACGTATATCCCGTTCGTCTGAATAAGCCCTTAAGACAAGCACCTTTGGACATCATTAAATTGCCATTGCTTTCTAGATAATCCTGTGCATACTCATACCTCCCAACCGTCCCGGATCCGGCAGTACAGTCCCGGTTTCTCACCGCTGTCCCGCCGTCCCGGGCGGTCTGTAAATGTCCCGCTGGGCGCTGCATCAGAACAGCTGATCGCTGCTGACTGCAGCAGTGATCAGAAGAAGGCAGGAGTCTTTCGGCAATGTTCTCACTGGGATCGATGCCGGCCCGTGAGTGGACCAGTCCAGTCACCTGGCCTGTCATCTGACCTCACCGGTCAGGTTACTGGACTGGTTCACTCCCGGGCCGGCATCGACACCAGCGAGAACACCGCTGCAAGACTCCTGCCTTCTTGTGACGGTGAGTGACATCAAAGCAGAGCGGAGAGTGGCAGCAGAAGGGCCGGCTAAGCCCTTATTCACATGACAGGGTTTCCCGGCCGGGTGACGGCCGTTCATAAAACGGCTGTCACACGGCTGCAGTAGGAACAATAGACCCCTAATGGGGCTATTCACACGACCGATATTTTGACGGCCCGGGAAACATGGCCGTCAAAAATGGGACATGCCCTATTTTCGGTTGTTTACCCGGCCGCCCGGCTCCCATAGAAGTCTATGGGGGCGGGTAATACGCGCCCATCACCGGAATGTGTCCCGAGTGATGGCCGTATCTTCCGTCGCTCGCGCTCTCTCTCCTCCTCCTCACAGTGCAGAGAGCATGTGAGGAGGAGGAGGGTCTTTTTTTTCTCCCTGTAGGAGTCGGAATCCCGCTACAGGAGAAGTGAGGCGTTATTACACTTGGGTATATTTCGTGGACTACCTTATTCTTTTCACCTCCATGGGTAAGACTGTTTGTACAAAGTTCTTTGTGATTCCAGGCAGGCTTTGATTCACATTATAGAACATGCCAAGATATTTTCTCTTTTTGACCTATGCATAATGAATATGTAACAATGTTCGGTGTGACATCTCCCCCTATTGTCTTTTTTGTCCCAAATTGTTGATATTAGGGCTTTACTTATCATTGAATTTTACTTCTGTGGACTATATATTCTTATAGCACAGGTGAGACACTGCGGTGACATATCACTGACCTATGGTTTTCGCTACTTCCTGGTGCACACACGTTTAAATTGTGTGCTTTATACATCATACCCGTGGTAATATTAATACCTTCGAGTGGTCCACACATACTGTATTTTAGATCCTCGCTATTGTTTTTAATCGTTTTTTCCTTGTATGATATTGTATTAAATAAAATTTTGTATTTGTTTCTATTACTTGTGGCGTTGTGACTCCTTGTCCTCAATTTTTTTGCTTAAGATTTATTGGAGTTGTGCATATACCTTGGAGGTGCCTCGACATTTTGTTGGCTGCACCTAACCAGTGATTCTGACCTGTGAGATGTATTTTGATATGAGTAACTACACTGTCCATATATGGACACAGCGACGTCACTCAACTCTGAAGCGGAATCCCCGACCCTGTGGCCGGGGATTCCGCTACAGGAGAAGTGAGTGACTACACTGTCCATATATGGACACAGTGACGTCACTCACTTGTGTAGCAGAATCCCGACCCTGTGGCCGGGGATTCCACTGCAGAAAAAGTGAGTGACTACACTGTCCATATATGGACAATGAAGTCAGTGACTTCTTCTGGAAGGGAGGGGGAGTGGGTGCAACCTACAGGGGGCTGTATGGCATTACCTACAGGGGGCTGGGTGGCATTACCTGCAGGGGGCTGGGTGGCATTACCTACAGGGGGCTGGGTGGAATGACCTACAGGGGGCTGGGTGGCATTACCTACAGGGGGCTGTGTGGCATTACCTACCAGGGGGGCTGTGGCATTATCTACAGAGGGCTGTGTGTGGCAACAAATTTAAATTAAATTCATCCGATTTTAAAACGGACAGGGAAAAAAATGGATGCAAAATGGGTAAAAATCGTCCGTTAAAAACAGCAACACGGCCCGGAACAGAATCGGAACGAATGCCAAACGGCCGGGAAAAACGGCCAAAAACGTTTTTATCGGGGGACACTCGGACCCTGTCGTGTGAATAAAGCCTACCTCTACCGCTCTCAGCTCTGGGGGCAATGTGGCACCTACAGGGGGACTGTGTGTGGAGCTATCTACTGGGGGGCTGTGTGTGGAGCTATCTACAGGAGTGCTGTGTGTGGAGCTATCTACAGGGGACTGTGTGTGGCGCTATGTACAGGGGGCTGTGTGTGGAGCTATCTACAGGGGGCTGTGTGTGGCACTATCTACAGGGGGCTGTATCTGACGCTATGTACAGGGGGCTGTATATGGCGCTATGTACAGGGGGCTGTATCTGGCGCTATGTACAGGGGGCTGTATCTGGCGCTATGTACAGGGGGGCTGAGTCTGGCGCTATCTACAGGGGGGCTGTGTCTGGCTCTATCCACAGGGGGGCTGTGTGTTGCACTATCTACAGGGGGGCTGTGTCTGACGCTATCTACAGGGGGCTGTATCTGACGCTATCTACAGGGGGCTGTGTGTGGAGCTATCTACAGGGGGCTGTATCTGGAGCTATCTACAGGGGGCTGTGTGTGGCGCTATCTACAGGGGGCTGTGTCTAGAGCTATCTACAGGGGGCTGTGGGTGGCGCTATCTACAGGGGGGCTGTGTCTGACGCTATCTACAGGGGGCTGTGTGTGGCACTATCTACAGGGGGCTGTGTGTGGAGCTATCTACAGGGGGCCGTATCTGGAGCTATCTACAGTGGGGCTGTGTCTGGCACTATCTACAGGGGGGCTGTGTGTGGAGCTATCTACAGAGGGGCTGTGTGTGGAGCTATCTACAGGGGGGCTGTGTGTGAAGCTATCTACAGGGGGGCTGTGTGTGGAGCTATCTACAGGGGGGCTGTGTCTGGTGCTATGTACAGAGGGGCTTTGTGTGGCGCAATCTACAGGGGGGCTCTGGTGGATGATTTTTTTCATCATTGACCGGTAGCAGAGTTACACAACTAGAAAAAAAAATCCCCATCATGTAACTCTGCTATATGTCAATTGAAAAGTCATCCACCACAGGGTCTCCCTCTTGACTTTCATTGTTCTCAGCCTTTTGGTTTGTCCTGCAGCTGCCGCCGTGATGAGCAAATGTTATACCCAAGTTAGGAAAAGTAACACAAAGACGATATAACCGGATCCATAATATCTGTGATATCCAGACAGTCCAGAGATCCGCAGTGAGAATATGCTCTTGTTATTTGCAGAACGATCTGGCCGTGATTTGATGTGTTTATACGGGATATTGGGCGTGGTTAGGGGGCGTGGCTTAAAATGTCCCTCTTTTCCGAATTCAAAAGTTGGGAGGTATGCATACTACCGTCCCCTGCTTAATTAGCTTCTGCTCCTAAGTCTGAGGCCTTGTTCACATGGCGTGTATTTGACAATTTTTTTACGTGTTTTACACACCTAAAAACGGTATGGGAAAGCGCATTGTAGTGCATACGACGTGTTTTTTTCTACGCACACGTGTTTAAAAAGGCGTTGTGTAAAAAAAAGAAGCGTCAGATCAAATCTTGGCATGTAAAAAGCCGAAAATGCGCCTAATTCCCATAGTCAATGGCAGTCCTAATTATGCGCCACAGAGGGGCGCCAAAAATGCACACAAAACGCGTCAAAAAACGCAAGGCCTAAGGGTACAGTCCCACTTAGCGGTGTCCGCATGCGACCGAAACCCCGTTCACTTGCGGTGGCCAATGGTTACACGCTTTTGACCATAATACCCGGCAAAATTATGCAGCCATTGACCACTGCAAGTGAGTGGGGCTTTGGCTGCATGTGGACGTCTCTACATGGGATTGTACTCTTAGGCCCCACACACATGACCGTAAAAAACCTCAGTTTTTGCGGACCGCAATTGCGGTCCGCAAAAAAGGACCCATTCACTTTCATTGAACGGGGACAGCTTTCCATAGCGCTACGGATGGGTCTCCATGCCGTAGAAATGTTCAGAAAATGATGGAACAAGCCCGTTCTTTTGCATTTTGCGTGCCGTGCTCCCATACTCGCAGGCCATGATTTTGGGCACGGTCATGTGCATGGGGCCTTAGGCCTTATTTACACAAGCGTATTTCACGTCCGTGATATGCGCGTGAAAATCACGCAAGTCGCACGGACCTATGTAAGTCAATGGGGCCATTCAAACATTCCGTGTTTTTCATGCAACGTGTGTCCACTGTGTGAAACTCACTGCATGTCCTATACTTGAGCGTGTTTTGCGCATCACGCACCCATTGAAGTCAATGGGTGCGTGAAAATCACGGACATCACACGGACGCACATCCGTGTGCTGTGCGTGATTCACGCAACAGCACATCCGTGTGCTGTGCGTGATTCACGCAACAGTTGCTCAAGAAATGATGAGAAAAAGAAAACCACCTCCTTCATTTCATTTTGCATACGTCAAAACCACGTGACATAAGGGTGCCATACGCGCAAAAATTATGCAGACACGCTCCAAACACTGATGACACACGGAACTGCAACTCGCGCAAAACGCTGCATTTTTTACGCGCGCAAAACGCACACGTTCGTGTAAATAAGGCCTTACTGTGAGAGAGAGGACCCCCTCAAACCTTTGGGCACCTGTGCAGCTGCAATTGCTGCACAGGTGGCATGTATGCCCCTGATATAATCGATCTAAGGGGCGGGACCATGGAAAGGTTATGTAGACAGTCGCCAACGGCACCATTAAGGTGGGGATTTATAGATGGTTTTTTTTTTAAAAAGCAATGTTCTGACAATTTTTTACTACACTGGGAATTGGTGAGGAAGAGTGCAACAAGGCACAGTTAAGTTATTCCTATCATATCGCTAGGATATGCTATCGCTTTATGATTCTTCAGGGACTGAGGGAGTGCGCCATTTGAAACCCAAATCTTGGGCTCCAACTGAGCTTGTTCCGTCCCTGATCGCTCTTGTTCATTTAATATGTCACACATACTAATTTACCATCCTCAAGCTTACTGCTAGCTATGAGAGAATTTAAGTGATGCTTTAATATGTACCTCTTTATTTAGGAAAAAAAAAATCAGTTTGTGTGAGATCCGTGTTGTGCTGCTCCTGTGGCTTTTAATAGGAGTAGCACTGCAGAAACTCATGAATGCATGAACGTAATAGCACACAAAAACCTAATTTAATTCTCATAGTCTATATTCAATTTAGTTGTTCGTGCTTCTATGTAAAATCAGTGGATAGCTGCTATAAGCTGCATACCAATAGAATTAGGACACTAGGGGGCGACCTGTTCTGTAGAACATCAATGAATGTGTTAAACGCCAATATTTCTTTTTCCATTTCTCTACGTAAGTTTTTGGTCCGATGTCATAAAAACATCTTCAAACTGATATTATTGCAAGAAATAAATAATAATTGTATAATAACTCGTAAATTTTTTATTTAAAGGGACATTCCAGGGAAAACTGATGCAGGGCCAGAGTGGACAGTCAAAGAATACAAACTTATAAAATGAGGAATAGGGGACAGATATGTAGAAGAGAGTACAACTGCAGGATCAGACTACACAGTGTTTGTTGTTGTCTCTAATATGGAGACGCGTAGGTCTGCAGAGGAGCTGTAGACACAAAACCGTATATTTTAATGTAAACCATTGCAATTAGATGTATTGGAGAAATAAAAAACTAAAATTATTGTGAAGGTGTGCATAGCCTTTAAAGTTTTATAAATGGAAACTTCCACACTTTTAATATTAGGCTTTATGGGCATGGTGTGATTTATACATAATGTGTGAATGTGATTTCTAAAAATACCTTTCCACTTATTTGTTTATAATAAAAAAAAAATGCAACAAAAAAGTTAATGTAAAAAATGCCATAAACTGACAAAGTAATGAATAAATCTGCAACTAATTTCCAAAAGCCTTGAGCATGAACACTGCCACTGTGAAATGTCTAAAGGCTATGTACACCTTTGAGGGCATTTTTTTTATTTTTTATAAATAGTTTAGGCCCCCTACACATGGCCGTGGACGTAATCACAGCCGGTGATTACCGGAGCAGCCGACCGCGGATGGTCGTGAACAGTCACCCGCATTTGCGGGCCGTGCTCCCATTATAAAGTATGGCAGCACGGTCCGTAAAATCAAATAATAGATATGTCCTATTTTTTGCTGGTTATTTCTATGGCCCGGACACCTTCCCGTAAATATACAGGAAGATGTCTGTGGGATAGAAATGAATTGGTCTAAAATTTGATCCGCAAATACGGTCTGTAATTGTGGATCAAAATTACGGCCGTGTGCATGGGGCCTTAGTCAGTGTGATTAGTGTAACTTTGTAAATAGTTTTTATTTTAAAAAAAATTTACTTTTGAAGATACAGCTGTTCTGTATTCTGTATTTATTGCAGCTGTATCGTTCGCTAAGTCTTGAATCCGTCAGCCCGGTGGACCTGACTGGTTCAGTGTCAGAGGGTCGGACACACAGGATCCACCTGTAGATGATCATATCTAAGTTATGAAGGGACCAAACATCACATGAGAGTTTACAATCTTAACCTTGATAATCCTGTAATCCTGCATGAGCCCTTACAGTTTCACAATTATCCACTATTATGGTTTTTATTGGTATATTTACTGAGGCATCATCTTTAGGTTTGCTGTACTTAGAATTTGGACCCTTCAGATTTTTTTAAACGAAAATTATGTTGCCTGGTATAGAGAGAAACAATGACACAACAAAGAATAATAGTGGGACAATAAAAAAAAATGATAGAATACATGTACATAGACAAAAAGGGTTTGGGACCCTATTGTCAGCATTCACTTTACAAAGCTCACACTGTATCACCCCTTCATGACAAAGCCTGTTTGGGCCCCAATGACATCTCTCCTCATTTTTTCAGTCATAACGTTTTAATTTTTTTCATTCATTTCTAAAACTTGAGCTCCAAATGTCAAATAGTGCTCCTTCCCTTCTGAGCCCTGCCCTGTCTCCAAACAGCAGTTAATTACCACATATGGGGTATTGTTGTGCTCAGAAGAGCTTGCTTTATAAATGTTGAGGTGCTTTTTCTCCTTTATCTATTGTAAAAATGAAAAAATTTAAGCTAAAACTACATTTTATTATAAAAAATAAACATTTTAAATTTCACAGCCTAATTCCAACAAATAATCTGCAAAAGTGTCAGCAGTAAAAATGCTAACTATACCACAAGATACATTTCTTGAGGGGTGTAGTTTCCAAAATGGGGTCACTTTTTTTGGGTTTCCACTCTTTTGGTCCCTCTAGGGCGTTGCAAACACGACATAACACTGAAAACCATTCCAGCAAAATCTACACTCCAAAATCCGAATGGCACTCCTTCCCTTCTAAGCCCTGCCATGGGTCCGTACAGCAGTTTATTACAACATATGGGGTATTTCCGTAATTTCGAGAAATTGCTTTACAAATGTTGGGGTGGTTTTTCTTCTTTATTCCTTGTAAAAATTAAAAAAGTTTTTTAGAAAAAAAGTAGATTTTCATTTTTACCAACTAATTTCAATAAATTTAGCAAAAAATCTGTGGAGTCAAAATGCTAACTATACCCCTAGATACATTTCTTGAGGCGTGTAGTTTTCAAAATAGGGTCACTTTTGGGGGGTTTCCACTGTTTTGGCACCACACGACCTCTTCAAATCTGACATGGTGCCTAAAATATATTTTTTTTTAAAAAGAAAGGCCCCAAAATCCACTAGCTGCTCCTTTGATTCTGAGGCTTGTGCTTCAGTCCATTACCACACTAGGGCCACATGTGAGATATTTCTAAAAACTGCAGAATCTGGGCAAAATAAATATTTTGTTGCGTTTCTCTGGTAAAACCTTCTGTATTACAGAAAAACATGTATTACATATGAATTTTGGCAAAAAAATAATAAAATTGTAAATTTCACCTCTTTGTGGCTTTAATTCCTGTGAAACGCCTAAGGGGTTATGAAACTTTCTAAATGCTGTTTTGAATACTTTGAGGGGTGCAGTTTTTAAAATGGGGTGATTTAACTGAACTGGTCTCTGAAAAAATAGCCTTCTGAAATTTTCTTGAAAATGTGAGAAATTGCTGCTAAAGTTATAAGCCTTGCAACGTCCTAGAAAAATAAAAGGACTTTTAAAAAACGATGCCAACATAAAGTAGACATATGGTAAATACATTTTCATTTGGAAAATGCAAATTTTTGCAAATTTTCACAGAATTTTGGGGTTTTTCACAGTTAAACACTGAATATATCAATTCAATTTTACCGATAACATAAAGTACAATGTTACATAGTTACATAGTTACATAGTTTGTACGGTTGAAAAAAGACACATGTCCATCAAGTTCAACCAAGGGATGGGAAAGGGGAAGTAAAAAATTTCTACACATAGCAGTTAATATTTTTTTGTTCTAGGAAATTATCTAAGCCTTTTTTAAAGCCATCTACTGTCCCTGCTGCGACCAGCTCCTGCGGTAGGCTATTCCATAGATTCACAGTTCTCACAGTAAAGAAGCCTTGTCGCCTCTGCAGGTTGAACCTTTTTTTCTCCCCTTGTTTTTTGAGGGGGTTTTACATGGAACAGGATTTCACCATATTTTTTGTATGCGCCATTCATATATTTATATAAGTTAATCATGTCCCCCCTTAGGCCTCATGCACACGACCGTAGCCGTGTGCACGGCCGTGATTTTCGGGTCGGCCGGCTGCGGACTGTCAGCGGACTGTCAGCCGCAGGCCGCCCGCACATGCACATGGCCGCGGCCATTGTTTTCAATGAGCCCGGACCGCAGAACCGGGCCGTAATAAGACATGCCCGTTCTTTCTGCGGTCCGGGCTCCCGGGCCGTGCACGGACCGCAAAAACTACGGTCGTGTGCACGGCCCCATAGAAAAGAATGGGGCCGCAATTCTCCCGTGGATTTTCGGGGGAATTACGGCCGCAAAAACACGGTCGTGTGCATGAGGCCTTAGTCGTCTTTTCTCAAGGCTAAATAGGTTTAGTTCTTTTAATCTTTCCTCATAACTTAGATTCTCCATGCCCCTTATTAGCTTCGTTGCTCTTCTTTGTATTTTTTCCAACTCCAGGGCATCCTTTCTATGAACTGGAGCCCAGAACTGGACTGCATATTCTAGATGAGGCCTCACTAATGCTTTGTAAAGTGGTAATATTACATCCCTGTCCCGCGAGTCCATGCCTCTTTTTATACACGACAATATTTTGCTGGCCTTTGAAGCAGCTGATTGACACTGCATGCTGAAATTTAGTTTATGATTTACAAGTACACCCAGATCCTTCTCAACAATTGACTCCCCCAGTGTAGCTCCCCCTAGGACATATGATGCTTGCAGGTTTTTCGTACCCAGATGCATAACTTTACATTTATCTACATTAAACTTCATTTGCCAAGTGGACGCCCAAACACTTAGTTTGTTTAAATCTGCCTGCAATTCACAAACATCTTCCATAGTCTGAACTATATTGCATAGCTTGGTGTCATCTGCAATGTGTCACGAGAAAACAATCTCAGAATCGCTTGGATACATAAAAGCATTCCAAAGTTATCACCACATAAATTGACACGTCGGATTTGAAAAAAATGGCTGTGTCCTTAAGTGGTTAAAGGATAACTTTATTTTCAACTTTATTTTATACTTATAATCAGGGTCGGACTGGGACTTAAAATCGGCCCTGGCATTTGTAAGCACACAGGCCCATCGCAGGCCATACGCAGCCGCCAGTGTTGGGCTGGAGTACATGGGACCACCTTTCAGCTATACAAGACATGGGGAGATTTATTAAAACAGGTGTAAATGAAAAGAGGAATAGTCCTAATAGCTCCAACTCAAACAAATCCAATGCTTTTCTACGAGAATAATGAACATGCTCATTATTCTAGAAGATTTTTTTTGCGGAGCGGAAAAAAGTTCAAGCAGATTTATTTCCGCTGCATGTGAATGGGGTATAAAATAGCTCATTCACTTGTAATGGATGCAGAATGTTAGTGGATTTGAAAGGGATTTAGGTGTGGAATCAGGGACTTAGTCCGAATCAAATCCTGATTGTGTGATCATGGCCTAATACTGACATATAAAGATTGCAAATTATATCATTATACAATGCTAAAATATCACCATACTGTAATTAAATAGTATGATTTCAATTTTATATTCAGTCATATACGCACACACTCACATGCTGCACACATGACGCACAGATGCAACCCACAAGCTGGACACATGCTGCATTCGTGCCACTCACACCTAGGACACATGCGCAGGCACACCACTCACACTTATGACACATGCACACGTACACCTAAGGACACATGCGCACGCACGCACACCACTTACACCTAGAACACATCCCCCATTCACACCTAGGACATATGCCGCACGTGCACCACTCACACCTAGGACACATGCGCACGCACACCACTCACACCTAGGATATATCCTCCACTCTCGCCACTCACACCTAAGACATATGCCGAACGTTGTCTACCCACACCAAGGACTCATGTTGATTACGCACTACTCACAACTGGCACAGATACTGCACGCACCACTCACATACTAGACACATACCACTCACACACTAGACACATACCACACACTAGACACATACCACACACCACACAAATGCTAAGCACATATCTCACATAACACTTACACGCTAGACCTATACCACACATACCACTCACACTCACATTGAAAACAACACGCACACAAATGCCACTAATATATTAGAAGAAAACACAAAACTCACACAAATTTGAATATTTCACTCATACAATTGAAATACACTGTTAACAGTACATCAACCAGTCACACTACAAAAATCAATCCAACACTTCACTCACTCACAGTTCTACATCACTAGCAGCCTCCTCCAACTCTTGCGGATGCACCATTTCCTTGTACTGGCATGCACGGTGCAGCCGTGCAGAGTACACATCTCGCTGCATGGTGCGTGCCCAAGTAGTGCAAGGCAATGGCGCATTCAAGAGAGTTGGAGGGGACTAGTAGTGATGTATAACAGCCAGGAGGATGTCAATCAAGTATGGAAAGGTGGGTTTGGCGGCAGGAATATGTGACTCTTCAGGATAAAGGCACTGCCCCATGACCATTTAATGAGTTATTAGACTATAGTGTGCGCTGGTTTAAAAGTTGATTTTATAGATTTTTTTTGCATCTGAAAACAACATACAGGGGAATGTTTGGGAATATTGTCAGGTCATGTATTACTGCGTGGTGGCGGTTCAAGAGGTTAAAACTACCAGACAGGTTCCCATTAAATATACAATAAATTGAAAACAATTCCATCTGCCCTGCAATTTTGTTATTATAAATTTATTCTATATAATTTCTGCTCCAGAACCAAGCTCTGACATATACGGCTCCAGAACCAAGCTCATACATATATACAGCTCCAGAACCAAGCTCATACATATATACAGTAGCAGAACCAACCTCAGTAGATATATACAGCACAAAAACCAAGCTCAGTACATATATACAGCTTCAGAACCAAGCTCTGACATATACGTCCCCAGAACCAACCTCACTACATATACACAGCACCAGAACCAAGCTAAGTACATAAATACAGCACCGGAACAAAGCTCAGTGCATATATACAGCACCAGAACAAAGCTCAGTACATATATACAGCACTAGAACAAAGCTCAGTATATGTATACAACACCAGAACCAAGCTCAGTACATAAATACAGCATCAGAACCAAGCTCAGTACATATATACAACACCAGAACTAAGCTAATTACATATATACAGCACCAGCACAAATACAGCTCAATTTAGTGAAGACCCTGTCATATAGGTTTATACGACGTAAAACTACAGCTCCGAGCATGGACCGAACAATGGTAAGGATATGCTGGGAGTTGCTGTTTCACAAAAAAAAAAATTATATTCCACCCATTATCTCACTGCAGATCAGACAGTGACTACAGTGCTGATTAGAAGCAGAATAAACATTTACATTAAGTGACTCACCGGTGTCGTCTTTTCAGATTCTAGTTGTTATTTTTCTCTTTTCTTCTCCATCCGGTCCAGACCTCTATGACGACTTCTCCCGGCCACAACTCATTTCTGCAGTTCGCCGCTCAGATGTCTTCATTTTCTCACTATTCAAACATTTCTGCACTTATAAACGAAGATAAAATTCTCATGATGCCACACACTGTGCCAGCAAATATAATAGCGCCATACACTGTATCCCTGATTATAATAGCACCATACACTGTGTCCCACACACACACAGTGCTCCCCGTAGATAGTGCCCCCATAGAGCCCCTTGTAGATAGTGCCCCCATTGACTCCCCTGTAGATAGTGCCCCCATTGAGCCCACTGTAGATTGTGCCCAACATGTAGCCCCCCTGTATATGGTGTCCCACATATAACCCCCTGTAGATAGTGTCCCACATATATCCTCCCCTGTAGATTGTGCCCCACTTGACGTCATCGCGCCACTAGCATCGTTGAAAGGCGCTGATTGGTGGGGCAAGTCATCCTGCCCTGCTAATCAGGGTCATTGTAAGGCAGGTACAAGCAGTGGCGGAAAGGGTGGCGGCGGCTGGTTTCAGTGGCGCCGCAGCCCACTCAGAGAGGCAGCATGCCGCCGACACTGATTGTTTGGGTGGCCAGCCCACTGTTCACCGGCCCATTTGGCATTTGCCAGAACTGCCAGATGGCCAGTGCGGCCCTGCTTATAATGCTTATAATGTATAATGCTTATAATGTATTAGCATTCTACTGTATGCTAATACATTACACTGTGTCACTATGACACAGGCTGCTGTTAGGGAAGCACATAGTGTTCCCTAACAGCAGGCAAACTAAACAGACAGTAAGTTTAATCTTGCAGGTTTTAAGTAAATGTCTGTTTCATTATGAGAAATGTTCACAAAGACTTGAGTAAAGAGAAATATCCTGTTTGCCAGTGGATATGAAATTAAAGGGGTTGTCCAGAATTTGGAAAAATGTTCTGCTTTCTTTTGCCAGACACAGCATCACACTTGTCCATGGGCTATGTCCAATATTGCAGCTTATCCAAAATCTAGTGAAAAGAACATGTTGAAATCAGAACTAATGACTCAGAATATAAAAAACTATCGTTTAAGATATCGTAAGGTCTACTAAAATCTGTTGCCATAAAGCAGGATGAATATCCAGCATTTGAATGACTGTGGTTTCCAAACTACGTAAATGCAGGGAAAAAAATATTTCCTGTTGAGTTTTCCTAAATATAAAATGAATTATAAACTGAGTGAGGAAACAAGGATCCCTGATCTTGTAATAATGTCCCTTTGTCATAAACCGGTTATAACTGAATCTTCAGCCTTTCACATACCTAAAGAGGTAGTCTAGTTTAGAAAATCCATTTACTATAACCTATTACGGATTTCTGAGTAAAAGAGGACCTGTCACCTCTCCTGACATGTCATTCTAAGTAAAACTTGTATTCTCCATGAAATAATAATTCTGGAACATATCTTCTTAGAACTCTGCAGTGTTATTCCTCTTAGAAATTTGTGAATAAATTGACATCTAAGTGTTACTATTCCCCATGTCAAAGGGGTGTGTCCCAGTAGAGTCTCACTCTCAGCACTGATTGGACATTGTCAGTCTGTGTAGGGACACATCCCCAACTAGTAACACCTAGTTGTCAATTTATTCATCAATTTCTAGGAGGAATATCAGAGGAGAGTCACAACATATAGTTCAAAGAAAAGATGTTCCAGAATTGTTATTTCATGGGGAATATAATTATTTACTAAAACAACATGTCAGGAGAGGTGACAGGTCCTTTTTAATACAGGTGGGGGACCTCTTCAGGATCCGTATCTCTTCGACATATTGCACAATAGTTACAAAGACTGTCTCCTGCTCTGGAGGACCTTTCCTTTCCTGTCCTGTCCTGCATTACACAAACAACCTATTGATATGAATGGACACTGTGTAATGCTCAATTTCCCCTGTGGTGGCGCTGCAGGGAAATTGAACACACTGCCAGGTTTTCTCCACAGATTAAAGCTGATCGCTTGGGGTTACAGCAGGGGGACACCTTTTGATCAGCCTACTGTCAAGGGACCCTTCTAACAAGTGGAGATTATCCAAAGCAGAGAACCAGGACCGTCTCAAGTTTCACCATGGGACAATAGAGTCACAGTGGGCTCCCTTTTGCCTCAACTTCTTTCATCCACCCAGCGTATTAAATACCAATGCTGCCAGTGACTTGTTTTGTTTTGTGTGTTTGTTTTCCGCTAAAAATTACATAAATAAATTTTTCTGTAATTTTGTAGCAAAGATCAGCATATAGATCAGCATAAATAATTGGTTCACTGTATTGTATGCGTTGTTAAAGTTACACGGATATCAAATGCTGTATATCTATGTTATATCGAACTTAGGGATCTACATGGATATTAAATAATAAATATCGCCAACATCAAAATGTTTGACACTTACCTCTTATCTGTACATCAGACTAGACGCATTATCTACCAGACATAGCAGCGGAGGTAATTTACTCCTAAAACATCAGTACTATTTCCGGTTTGCGTTCCAGGTGACTGTCCAAGTCCTGGAACGCAATCGAGATTCAGCTGTTTTACCGGAAAGTGTATAAATCACTTAGCGCGCCCAGTTTCAAACTACACTACAGCCATGACTAAGGACGCTTGAGTCGTCTGAAACGCGTAGGCTCTTTCATCGGATTGATATTCCCTTACTTTGCACACCAGGACTCCAAACCTTTGGACCCCTTTTAAATTGAAGCTCATTAAAACTTGGAAATAGTTTCCATTTTATTCCAATTCAGCGCTGGATCTACTTCTTCCTTTACCTTTGCTATTCCACGTCGTGTGCCGACACGAAGACCCGTGCGCTGTGCGCTGTCAGCGACACCAAGTACATGTGTCAGGTGAGCTGGAGGATCCCTCCCCACTTCCTTTTTTCTGTATGTTATTTACTGTTTGTGATGTTTATTTAATAATGTGTTTGTTTTTTTTTTAATTATTCATTGTTTTGCGGCTTTATGTTTTAGTAACTTTGCTAGAAAAAAAATTTACTTTTACTTTTCACTTTTTTTTCTTTTACTATAATGTACTGACATATAAATATATAGAGGTATACCAGTACATTCTGCCTTTGAAGAAGAATACTATTGAGGTATTTAGACAGAAAATCCTCTCATAGATAACACTACAGCTAGTGGTTCACGGAAGGTGTTTCTTCCTCAAATACAGCAAGTCCTGAGATTGAAACCAGACAGATACCTGGTTAAAAAAAGAGGCTCAATAAAAGTTATATATATATATATATATATATATATATATATATATATATATATATACAGTGAAGGAAATAAGTATTTCATCCCTCGCTGATTTTGAAAGTTTACCCACTGTCAAAGTCATGAACAGTCTAGAATTTTTAGTCTAGGTTAATTTTACCAGTGAGAGATAGATTATATATATATAAAAATAAAAAAAAACAGAAAATCACATTGTCACAATTATATACACACCCCACTTTGTATTGCTGACAGTACTTTTGAAGGTTCACAGATTCCCTTTAAATACTCCCAAAAAGAAAGAACAATGAAGAGAGGTTTTAGGAAAGAAACCAAATATGTATTTAAATTTCTAAGTGTTTTTTCTTTTACAACTGTAATTAACACAATACAAAATTATACATGAATAACAAATACAAATCCTCCCTTATACCCTCCCCTCACCCACTATCCTGAGTGGGGGGAAAAAATAATTTGTCTTTTAATTAGTATAAGAACTGGGAGACTGTAAATAACAGTAACTACACATTTTAATGCATAACCCATTGTATGTGTCGACCATCACATTTCCGTATGGTTTAGGGACATAGGTGGGAATTTCCTCATCGATCTTGTTGGATCAAAGTCAGTGGAGGCCACTAGGCAAACCTGTGGCGGCCACTAGGCAAACCTGTGGAGGCCCAGTTATTTTTTTTTTGGGGGGGAAAGAAGAGAAATAGGGAGTAATATCATAATGTCATAATAGTATCCCCAAAACTGTAACAAAAATTGACACTATACAATGACAAATAAAAGTCTCATGCAAAGGGCTATGCCATCTATATAATATTGCCATATATTACCTACATAATAGTGACAAACTGTAAACACATATGCCCAAATAACAATGCTATGTAGTGTTACATAGTTACATAATGCTCAAATAGCCGGGTGGTGGAGGCCACTAATGGTGAAAGCAATGGGGCAATCGTCCCTTTTGCCTATTCTATAATCTGGCCCAGCCTTCACAGAATCACCTCCTCGACTGGATTGCTGTTCGTGGGGAACATTTAGAGGGCAGAAAATTAGCTATTAACTTCTGTGGGAGAATATTGTGAGCATGCTCTGTGACATCTGCAGAGGTCACTGTGCAGGGAGGGGAAGGAGAAGCAGATCTGGCCCCATCCACCAATTCTAAATACTGTGATCCACTTCCACGAGCTGTCTAATAGAGATGTTACCTTTCATTGTAATCCTATCCCCTGTTGATCATTAGATGACAGCTGATCTTGCACCCAGTGGACAAAGCAGAAGGTGAAAGTGATTACGACAAAACAAGTGCTCAGTGACAAGTGTGAAAGCTGTAATATTTCAGGATTTATTTTAATATACCGTATTTTTCGGTCTAATCTTGCTAAAAAGTCCCTGCGTCTTATAGTCGGCAGTCAAGGGACCTGACAGTGCCGGGCCCCCTGACCGCTTCTTACTTAACCCTTTCCGAACCCATGATGTGCCGATTATAGGGGTCTTCCCATAAATGTCAGCTAGATGCGGGTCCTCTGGGACCGGCACCTATCTCTAGAATGGGGCCCCCTAAACCCTGTTCTAGCTTACTCGCTCTGCTATCTCCCGGCCACTTCCTGGTTAGTTGGTCGGGAGTTACCGAAACAGCCGAGTGCTCGCTGAGCTACGCTGTTTCCGTAACTCCCATAGAAGTGAATGGGAGTTATGTTAACAGCGTAGCACCATGAGCTACGTTGTTTCCGTAACTCGGTAGCTCCGAAAACTGCATACATGGTCGAGTTACAGAAATAGAGTAACTCGCTGAGCTATGCTGTTTCCGTAACTCCCACAGAACTGAATAGTAGTTATCAGGGGCGTAACTAGGAAAGACTGGGCCCCATAGCAAACTTTTGACTAGGCCCCCCCCTCCGCTGGGCATCACACAACCCCGCCCCCCTTGTATATAGTGCCTCCCAATAGATTCCACCACAAAGCGCCCCCTATAGATAGCACCATACACAGCCCCCTGTAGATAGCGCCATACACAGCCCCCTGTAGATAACGCCATACAGCCCCCCCTGTAGATAACGCCATACAGTCCCAAATCCCCCCTGTAGATAACGCCATACAGCCCCCCTGTAGATAACGCCATACAGTCCCCTGTAGATAATGCCATACAGCCCCCCTGAAGATAACGCCATACAGCCCCCTGTAGATAACGCAATACAGAACACCCCCTATGCATAATGCCATACAAACCCCCCCAATGTAGATAACGCCATACAGAACCCCTCTGTAGATAACGCCATACAGACCCCCCGCTGTATATAACGCCATACAGACCCCCCTGTAGATAACGCCATACAGACCCCCCTGTAGATAATGCCATATAGAACACCCCCCTGTAGATAACGCCATACAGACCCCCCCAATGTAGATAACGTCATACAGACCCCCCTGTAGATAACGCCATACAGACCCCTCTGTAGATAACGCCACACAGACTCCCCCTGTAGATAACGCCATATAGCCCCCCCCCCCCACAAAAAAAAACAGCCTATAGTTTTGTCAGGGTAACTTCCTTCTCCCTGTTATCTCACACCGAATAACCACCTCTGTAAATTGAAAGCTGAAGGCATTCATGGAAAGAAGTACACCACACAGACAAATGTTGGTAGACATCTTTCTCTTATTCAATCAGGAAGCGAACTGCCCTTTATTCAGAACAAAGAAACACACAGAAAAAACCCTCCCTAGGGATGCGGGAGTGCCCAAGCCCTCACCGGCTTCTCAGCTGCAAATTCTTATGCACACTCTTCTTGCATTCCAGGGGGCGGTGTCTTCCATAGGTGTGTCCGACATGAACAAAGAACTTGTTATATATATCAGTATATTACACAAAGAACTGAAATGTATATACATATGTGTGAGGATAATATTTTTGCAAACAATATACATGGTAATGATCCCTGACAGTCCCCCCTAAAAATATTATTACTCTATCCTTGAGTCTTGCCTAGCAACCTACCACTGACCACTCGAACCAGGCGGGTAGGGGTTTTGGATTTCTTCACCAGCTTGAGACGAGATACTCCTTATAAGTAACCTCCCTTTGTACCTGGACTTCCAAGGTTTCGGAGTTGTCCTAACTTTCCCTATTCTCCTCAGGATACAGGATGGTTGTATTGATATAATCTACAAGCCGCTGCTGGTTGTAATATATATAATTAATCCAGTCTACATTTTTATTAATGGTAATAATTGTCGCACTGTCACTTACTGTCCTAATAGGACTTTTACCCCTGCAGATATAACAGGTCATGGGCAGCACAGTGACCTTCACCTCACACCTTCACAAAAAACTCCTCAGATTGTAATTTGCAGCACTGTGGCATATTTACACACATTATAATTATAAACCTCAGACAATATAAACAATAGGGCCTCAACTAATAACATAATGCTATCACCAATCTCATGCTATCACCCTCAGGTTTCGGGTCCCATCAGTCCTGTCCTGTACATCATCGTCCCCTTCTTCTCCTGTCTTCTGCTCTTCACTGACTATCGCCCTCAGGGTAACCCACACAATTGTGGAGTCAGACTACGTTGGCGTCCAGTGGGGGAGTTATTATTACCCCCTCCTAGCCACTTACTTATCAAAACACTTGACACTGCTGACGGATTCACTCAGGTCTTTGGTCTTTACTTTGATCTTTGCTGATGTCATCAGGACTTGGTTTGGTCCTTCTCATCTGTCAGACACCGTCTCCTTCAGTTTACGTCACCGTGCTGTACATAACACTTCATGCTGTGAGCCTGGGGTGAGATCCCACGTAGGCGGATTAGTGGAGTTGTATTGTGACTACCACAAACCCTCCGCATCTGTACTCTTCCTCTGGCAAGTTACTTGTCTGGGCGGCTGCTTAGAATTGTGACACTGCCGTCAGTTCATGATAAACGCATTGTACTGGCTCAGGCTGCGCCTGCCGCATCTCAGTGATGGAGTTCATCGTGTTAAAAGTCTTTTAGTTCATGTTTACTGGCACTTGCTGGGGACCCCCAACTCTTGTCAATTGTTAAAATAAATACTAATCTGGTGATAACATCATCCGCATACATTATAAACTTTGTTCTAAGTACATACAATAATGTCAGGGCCTTATACGACATCAAACACCTTTATATAAGGAAAAAACTTCTCTGTTACAATGGACAGGGCACCTAGAAGATGTGTAATTATTGGGTACATTTCATTTGCACTTGGTGCTACTTTTTCAGCAGGATTTGTACCTTGATATCAGCTGATTGCCTAGAACATCTCCACCTCACAGAAATACACACAGATTCCACATGTTTATCTGACAAGTGTCTCAAACCAATTTTCCTTACTCTAATCTGGTTCGTTCTACCTGGGAAGGCCCCTCAGGGTCGGTTCTCTATGTGGGAGGCGGGTATGATAAGGTTGGCCCCGGTCTGCCAGGACTGTTCTGTAGGCAAATGAAACAGCTCTAACAGAATTTAGCAGCAACAGCTGTAAAGCCTGGGACATACCAATTAGATCTTACCAAGTCGATCCTTGCAGTCTTGGGGCATAGGTGAGGTCATACACCATCAATACAAGTGCTATCAAGAATGCCTTGGGAGCTACTGGTTTACCTTCCTTTATCCGTCCACATTCTGTTAGAATCTGGTTCTCACGCCTTCCGCTCCCAGTTGGACTCTTCCTGTGAAGAACAAGCTTTTCATAGCCTAATCAGTAATTGATCTTAATCAGATAATTAACTTGAAGAAAAAACATTAACAATGACAGATTTATGTTAAACGTTCACACTGGTCAGTAACTAAAACTGATACCTACAAACTGATTCTCTTTCTTTTTATATATATCTATACATACACATATACACTGCACAGAATTCTCTGCTCTAAAATTTCCCTTTCACAATAACAACAAAAATAAACAAATAAAAATGTTTTCGAATGGGAATATTCCGCTTCTGTAACTTTTATCGGACACATCCAACAGTCCAATGCTGAGGCTGGTCTAGAACTTTACATAAAACTTAACCTCAGTATTTAATATTCCCACAACCCTTCTTAAATACAATTATTAAACAAACTAACCTTGGGACACCAGGCCAATACTTGGGATAACACTGTTCCCCTGTCACTACACACAACGTCTGCAGTGGGGAAGATACCGGCCGGGCTTCAGGCCCCCCTGAGAACAGGTCTACACATATACGAGCACATTGTCATACACTTCTACCTCGGATAGTTGTATGTTCTGCAGTCGCTGGGACGGGTAATCTGGCCGGGCTGCACTTTTCACAGGTACCTTTGCTGCTTTACCAATGTCATGCCGTGCGCACATCATGCCGGCTGCTACAAACCTAGCGATGACATTATTGTATCCAGGGACAAGCCAATTTACTGACACCTGGCCGCACATACTCTTGTTGTCAGTTCTGTCGTCTCTCGCTCTCTCAATTGGCTTACCCGATGATCCAATAAAATTCCTGCTACCAATGGGCCCATAATTGTGGGCGATGCCAAAAGCGTATCTAGAGTCAGTGTAAATGTCGGCCGTCTTACCTTCCGCCAGGCTACAGTCTCAGCGAGCACCTCCAGCTCCACTCCTTGAGATGAACAAGAAGGTGAGAGTGGTTTCTGGGTAATTTACCTGGTGCCTCGTATCCTGTCTTGTACATACTGTATATGATGAAATATCTTTACATTACAAATTTACATTAAAAACCCATGTCACATATAGATAGAACATTTCAAGAACATTTCAAAGGGGTGGCGTCTTCATTCTCTAATATAAAACCAAATGCTATACATGTCTCAACACTCATCTGATAATCCAGAACACTTTGAGAATTTCACCTTTATCAGGGTCTGTAAATACTTGATTAATACAAAAACAAATAAAAATATATTATTGAAATCTGGCATAAAATAAACAATGTTCAGACAATTTTCACCTCCTTCTCTCCTAAATCTGTAAAGACTCATCTGTGAGTGACGTCACCTCTGCCTCTTGTGTAAATTTGCTGGAGGGGGATGGTCTCTTACACAATACCTCATATTGGATGGAGACTACAGCACAGCATACCCAGTGCCATATTCACCGTTCTGGAAAGATCTGGAACCATCTACACAGAAATACCTCAAAATGTAGGTTACTGTCATACACATTTAATCTGGATTACTCATTGGGGTCTCATACACATTTTGTAGATCTCCTGAAACCAAATTCATTAATTCAAAACAAACCAAAATTGTACCTGATCAGTCCCTTCACCATTCCCCCCTTTGTGGACTCTGTGAAAGTAATGTAGCAGAGTTCAAAACTACATCTCAACATAACAAAGTCGGGGCACTAGTTTAACCCCCTGTAATGTACAACAGCCTGAAACAAAAAATGACTTTTTTCCTGACGAAAATACATTTTATCTTTACAATGACATAATTCATGTGTGAAATCAAAAACAAAACAATTGTAGTTAGTTATTCAATAAAACAGAAAATATTATATCTGATAACATTAATTACTGCAAACCAATAAACTATACATAAATATAGGGAACAGTGGGGGACACATACATTTTCAAAACCCTGTGTCTCACAGTATCTGTAGACATTACTGATATATATATATATATCTCAAAAGCAGTGCATATTGAAATCCTTTGTCTGCAGACTGCACCCAGTCACCCCCCCCCCCTCCTCCTCCCAAGCACAGCATACTACAGGGGGAGGGGGGGTCACATACTCACTCCTCACAGCGTCTAGTCTCACAATCTTAACACTTTCAATGCCGGCAAAACAACCTACGTATCTGCAATCATTCATCACATCATTGTATAGGAATTATCTACATTCAAAACATCAAACACATAATCTGTAACAGTCCAATCTGTCGGCCACCATCTCTATATTATGATGACGTGTTGCTTCAACAGTGAACAGCGTCCCGCACACTAGAATTGAATCTAAAAATAGAAAAGACACTGCAGCATGTGCTACAAATGACAAAATTAACAAGGCGATTATTTCATACTGAGTTGGTTGGGCCGGGCGTGGCCACATCAGGGGCAGGGGGGGGGGCAGCCTCTCCAATTGGAAACACATTGCGCAGCTGTGGGGGGGGGGTTTCCTGCCCACAATGAGGACACACTCAACATGAGGTACGGACACCATTACCGGGCGTCGGCTGGTCCTGTGTTTTCTAATACATATAACATACAATACCTTTCTTATTCCTAACTTCCATTCGCTTCACCAAATCATATGAATAGGATGGTACGGGTGATCCTGATGATTTGAATATAAACCATCCATCCTAACAGTCTATATTATACACGCAATTTATATAACAATTTTCGAAATACAACTCTCTGGTCTGGCCACTATATTACCTACAAATTTATTACACGTCTTATCAGTGCATTGCACCCCGCGTGCGCCTGTCTCACGTCTTATCACACGTCTTATCAGTGCATTGTATTGCACCCCGCATGCCCGCGTATAGGACAGGTTACAATACTATCCACGACTTATCACACATGTATATTGTGCCCGCGTGCCCCTGTATAAGACAGGTTATAATACTATCCACGACTTATCACACATGTGTATTGTGCCCGCGTATTTTCTATCTAGTCCCTAATTACCCAGAGGACGGTTAGTCGGGCGCGACTAAGGTCTCACAGGTTTTCGACCTCACAGCGGAAAATATCGCCTCTGTCACCTGAGATAATCCAGGAAATCAACAAAAGGGTTCTACAGATCGCCACAAAACTGTCCACTAACACAGATAAGTCGAAGATTTATAAAATCAACTGACTTACCGTGGTTAGTATGGAGATTATCAGACTCTTTCAGTGGGCAACTTTGAGTCCTCTGTTTCACCCTGTGATTGTCGATTGTCCGGATTTTGAGATTTCCTCGAGTGAGGCCCCACGTTCGGGCGCCAAATGTCAGGGTAACTTCCTTCTCCCTGTTATCTCACACCGAATAACCACCTCTGTAAATTGAAAGCTGAATGCATTCATGGAAAGAAGTATACCACACAGACAAATGCTGGTAGACATCTTTCTCTTAGTCAATCAGGAAGCGAACTGCCCTTTATTCAGAACAAAGAAACACACAGAAAAAAACCCTCCCTAGGGATTTGGGAGCGCCCAAGCCCCCACCGACTTCTCAGCTGCAAATTCTTATGCACACTCTTCTTGCATTCCAGGGGGCGGTGTCTTCCATAGGTGTGTCCGACATGAACAAAGAACTTGTTATATATATATATCAGTATATTACACAAAGAACTGAAATGTATATACATATGTGTGAGGATAATATTTTTGCAAACAATATACATGGTAATGATCCCTGACAATTTGTCCTACAAAAGAGATGTATCCCCTATCCACAAGATAGGGGATACATGTGTGATCGCTGGCAGCGATAAGGAGAACGGGGGACCGAAAGTCCCCCGGAAGTTCTCCATGTCAAACCTCGGACTTCCGGCGTCTGCGCAGTTCAATAAAAATGAAAGGACCGCTGGTCACGCATGCGCACAGGCGCGACCGGTGCACAATTCATTTCTATGGAGCTGCAGACAGACCCCGGAAGTCCGAGGTCTGTCATGGAGAACTTCGGGGGACTTTCGTTCTCCTTATCACTGGGCATCCCAGCGATCACACATGTATCCCCTATCCTGTGGATAGGGGATGCATGTCTTTTGTAGGAACATGCCCTTCAGTGGCATCGCGCTGTGGCAGCCATAACAGCTCCTAGCGGAGCCTCCGGCCATGGGGGGGGCCGTGCCGGCAGGTGGTTACGGCTGTTATAGTGGTAGTTACGCCTCTGGTAGTTATGGAAACAGCATAGCATGCTACACTGCTTCTGTAACTGCCATTCACTACTATGGGAGTTACGGAAACAGCGTAGCTCAGCGAGTTACGCTGTTTCCATAACTCATCCATGTATTTCAGTGCATTGTACCAGCGATATAATGATCACTGGTTCAAGTCCCCTAGGGGAACTAATAAAATGTGTAAAAAAAAATAATTTTCAGAAATGTAAAAAATTATAAAAAGTAAAAAAAAAAACTTTTCCCATTTTTCCCCGAGGAATAAGATAAAAAGTGATACAAAAAAATCGTATGTACCAAAAAATGGTTCTCAGAATGTGGTGAAACAGAACAAATAGTTTTTTTAACAAATAGTTTTTGCTTTGTAAAAGTATAAAAATATGACATTTTTTCCTATTTTCTGTTGTCTAAAACCTCGGTGCGTCTTATAGTCAGGTGCATCTTATAGTCCGAAAAATATGGTAGATAGTGACATGGAAAAATTTGAAAAATATTTTAACTATAGGTAATTTTCTAATAATAGATTCCCTTTAAATGGACGATCTACTTTAAGCAACATTCACACGTAGCATAACTGCTATAGATTTTCAATCTGGATTTTACATTACATTTACAGAAGCAGCAAGGTGGATGAGATTTTAAAAATCTCCTCCATACGCTGCAGTGTGGATCTTTTTAAATCTGCAGCATGTCAATTTATGCTGGTGAGTGGTTTTATGTTTGTTGAGGTTTTTTCCCATTGAGTTCAATTGGGAAGTACAAAACTGCAACAAATAACAAATGTTGTTATTTTTATGCGGGAAAAGCTAAGAATTTGCAGCAAAAATAGCAAGTAGGGGGAAAAAAACATTTTCACTTTAAAATAAGAAAGGACCTCCCCTAGTCTTCCGTAGTGATGTCTGGCTTCTCCCAAGGCTGTCCTCTGTGCAGCCAACCTCCCAGGGGCGTAGCTAGGGGGGGGGGCAAGCGGGGCATATACCCCGGGCGCAGATCAGAGGGGGGCGCCAGCGCCACCTCCTCCTGCACTATAATTGTACCTGTGTCGCAAGGACACAGGTACAATTAGAAGCAATGAATGACCGGGCACATTCCGTGCCCGGCCATTCAGCGCCTCTCCACGAATGAAGCGACTTGTACCTTTTGTACCAGTGACGCTTCCGTCGATGAAAGGCGCTGACTGACTGGCAGGGAAAGTCATCCTGCCCAGCCAATCAGCGCCTTTCATAGATGCTGCGTTCAACCCCCTGGAGACCTGCGCAGAAGAGAGCAGGTCTCCATGGATGCCGGACGGCGTGGGAGCGGGAATAAGGTGAGTTTGAATTATTTTTTTTTATTGTAATAGACGTGTGGCTGTATCTGCGGGGGGGACTTTGTCTACGTGGGGGTGTCTATCTACAGGGGGACTATATCTACAGGGCTGGGCTATATACAGGGGGACTATATCTACAGGGCTGGGCTATATACAGGGGGACTATATCTGCTGGGCTATATACAGGGGGACTATATATACAGGGGGACTATATATACAGGGGGACTATATCTGCTGGGCTATATACAGGGGGACTATATCTACAGGGGGCTATATACAGGGGGACTATATCTGCTGGGCTATATACAGGGGGACTATATCTACAGGGGGACTATATACAGGGGGACTTTATCTGCTGGGCTATATACAGGGGGACTATATCTACAGGGCTGGGCTATATACAGGGGGACTATATCTGCTGGGCTATATACAGGGGGACTATATCTACAGGGCTGGGCTATATACAGGGGGACTATATCTGCTGGGCTATATACAGGGGGACTATATCTATAGGGGGCTATATACAGGGGGACTATATCTACAGGGGGCTATATACAGGGGGACTATATCTACAGGGGGGCTATATACTGGAGTGGGCTGTCTATAGAGCACCATATACAGGGGTGGGCTATATAGTATATGGTGCTTCATAGATAGCCCACCCCAGTATATAGCCCCCCTGTAGATATAGTCGCCCTGTAGATATAGCCCAGCCCTGTAGATATAGTCGCCCTGTAGATATAGCCCAGCACTGTAGATATAGCCCCCTGTAGATATATTCCCCCTGTATATAGCCCCCCTATGTATAGCCCACCCCTGTAGAAATAGCCCCCCCCCCTGTGTATAGCCCAGCCCTGTAGATATGGTCCCCCTGTAGATATGGTCCCCCTGTAGATATGGTTCCCCTGTAGATATGGTCCCCCTGTAGATATAGTCCCCCTGTAGATATAGTCCCCCTGTAGATATAGTCCCCCTGTAGATATAGCCCACCCCTGTAGATATAGCCCACCCCTGTATATAGTATCCCACAAATAGCTCCCCCTATAGTGCTCCACAAAAAGCCCACCCCTGTATATAGCCCCCTTGTACATATAGTCCACCCCTGTATATAGTGCTCCACAGATAGCCCACCCTTGTATATAGTATATACAGGGGTGGGCTATCTGTGGAGCACTATATACAGGGGTGGACTATCTAGTGGAGCACTATATACAGGGGTGGACTATATGTACAAGGGGGGGGCTATATACAGGGGTGAGCTATCTGTGATACACTATATGTGGAGCACTATATACAGGGGTGGGCTATATCTACAGGGGGGCTACATACATGGTTGGGCTATCTGTAGAGCTCTATATACAGGGGTGGGCTATATCTACATGGGGCTATATACAGGGGTGGGCTATCTGTAGAGCACTATAGGGGGAGTTATTTGTGGGACACTATATACAGGGGTGGTCTATGTGGGGGCACTATCTACAGGGGGCTCTATGGCAGGCACTATCTACAGGGGGCTCTATGGCAGGCACTATCTACAGGGGGCACAGTGTGTGTGTGTGTGTGTGTGTGTGTGTGTCTGGGACATGGTGTATGGTGCTATTATAATTAGAGGTGCAGTGTATGGCGCTATTAGATATAGGGGCGTAGTGTGTGGTATAATGATAACTTTATATATATTTATAGGTGCAGAAATGTTGGAAAAGTGAGAAGCTGAAGACATGTGAGCGGCAAACTGCAGAAATGGACCGGGAGAAGTCTTCATAGAGGTCTGTACCAAATGGAGAAAAATAACTAGAATCTGAGACGTCACCGGTGAGTCACTTAATGTAAATGTTTATTCTGCCTCTAATCAGCACTGTAGTCACTGTATGATCTGCAGCGAGATGATGGGTGGTATGATTATGATAGGATTTATTTTTTGTGAAACGGTATCTCCCAGCATATCCTTACCATTGTTCGGGCCATGCTGGGAGCTGTCGTTTTACGCCGTACAAACCTATACGGCAGGGGTTGCACTAAATTGAGCTGTATTTGTTCTGGGGCTGTATATATGTACCGAGCTGGGTTCTGGTGTTGTGTATAGAACCATATTGCTTGTGAAATGTACAAATAATTTTATGCTCGCGTTACATAAAAATAAATGACACGTCGATTGGTAGAGAAAACAAACACGGCGAGGGGGAAGGAGATGTCGGGAAAGAGGTTGGGGGGGGGAGCCAAACTGAATCTTTGCCCCGGGTGCTGGAGAACCTAGCTACACCTCTGCAACCTTCTATGACATTTTGTCTCCTGTGATTGGCTGCAACGATCACATGGAACAAAGCGTCATCCTATGAGATCGGCAGCACAGGGACTAGATGGTGGAGCAGGGACGCCTTGCTACAGAGCACCAAGGAAGGTAATTATAGTGTTTTATTATTTATCCCCTCTTCTGTTGTCTGCAACAGCAAATCTGGCCGAAAATCGACACCAAATAAAACTCGATTAGGTAACGACATTTAGCTGTAATTTCCAGCAGAATCTGGGTCGGATTTGCTGTGGAGTTTTCCGCAGCAAATCCTACTAGTGTGAACATACTCTTAAGGTGTTATTTAAACAAACTTATTTCTCACAAAGACGACATCCGTGTGCTGTTTTTACTAATCAGTTGCTTAAGAAAAGCAGATTAAAAAAAACTAAGCAGCAAGCACTTTCAGAGGAGAAAAACAGTTGAGAAAAAGTGATTACACACGGAAACTACGTGGATGCAACATGGACGAAAAACTTTGTGTTTTGCGCACACAAATCAGACACACCCGTTTGAACAAGGCCTAAAGGGGTTATCCGTCACTTTTCTAAATTAGCACTAGGGCAGGGGGTGGCATTACATAATAAAATCTAAGATTCTCACCCCCTGTAGTGCCCCCCATGATCAGTGCTGAGGATTTGTTCTTTGTTGCTTCGGTCCCGAAAGCTACTGCAGCGGTCACATGCTGCTGATCGGCCAGCCATTTTGTAATGCCATCACCTGCCCTGTGTCATGTCCGTGGCTGCGGGCCGTAAGGTTCACTCTCCCCCTGACGCCAGCGCTCGCTTCCACTCACCTTGGCTCTTAAAGGGGCAGCGCTCACACCGGACTTTAAAGAATTATTAGCCCAATTTATGCTGGTGAGTGGTTTTATATTTGTTGAGGTTTTTTCCCATTGAGTTCAATTGGGAAGTACAAACCTGCAACAAATAACAAATGTTGTTATTTTTATGCGGGAAAAGCTAAGAATTTGCAGCAAAAATAGCAAGTAGGGGGAAAAAAACATTTTCACTTTAAAATAAGAAAGGAGCGTACTCACCTCCCCTAGTCTTCCGTAGTGATGTCTGGCTTCTCCCAAGGCTGTCCTCTGTGCAGCCAACCTCCCAGGGGCGTAGCTAGGGGGGGGGGCAAGCGGGGCATATGCCCTGGGCGCAGATCAGAGGGGGGCGCCAGCGCCACCTCCTCCTGCACTATAATTGTACCTGTGTCGCAAGGACACAGGTACAATTAGAAGCAATGAATGACCGGGCACGTTCCGTGCCCGGCCATTCAGCGCCTCTCCACGAATGAAGCGACTTGTACCTTTTGTACCAGTGACGCTTCCGTCGATGAAAGGCGCTGACTGACTGGCAGGGAAAGTCATCCTGCCCAGCCAATCAGCGCCTTTCATAGACGCTGCGTTCAACCCCCTGGAGACCTGCGCAGAAGAGAGCAGGTCTCCATGGATGCCGGACGGCGTGGGAGCGGGAATAAGGTGAGTTTGAATTTTTTTTTTTTATTGTAATAGACGTGTGGCTGTATCTGCGGGGGGGGACTTTGTCTACGTGGGGGTGTCTATCTACAGGGGGACTATATCTACAGGGCTGGGCTATATACAGGGGGACTATATCTACAGGGCTGGGCTATATACAGGGGGACTATATCTGCTGGGCTATATACAGGGGGACTATATATACAGGGGGACTATATATATACAGGGGGACTATATCTGCTGGGCTATATACAGGGGGACTATATCTACAGGGGGCTATATACAGGGGGACTATATCTGCTGGGCTATATACAGGGGGACTATATCTACAGGGGGACTATATACAGGGGGACTATATCTGCTGGGCTATATACAGGGGGACTATATCTACAGGGCTGGGCTATATACAGGGGGACTATATCTGCTGGGCTATATACAGGGGGACTATATCTACAGGGCTGGGCTATATACAGGGGGACTATATCTGCTGGGCTATATACAGGGGGACTATATCTATAGGGGGCTATATACAGGGGGACTATATCTACAGGGGGCTATATACAGGGGGACTATATCTACAGGGGGGCTATATACTGGAGTGGGCTGTCTATAGAGCACCATATACAGGGGTGGGCTATATAGTATATGGTGCTTCATAGATAGCCCACCCCAGTATATAGCCCCCCTGTAGATATAGTCGCCCTGTAGATATAGCCCAGCCCTGTAGATATAGTCGCCCTGTAGATATAGCCCAGCCCTGTAGATATAGCCCCCTGTAGATATATTCCCCCTGTATATAGCCCCCCTATGTATAGCCCACCCCTGTAGAAATAGCCCCCCCCTGTGTATAGCCCAGCCCTGTAGATATGGTCCCCCTGTAGATATGGTCCCCCTGTAGATATGGTTCCCCTGTAGATATGGTCCCCCTGTAGATATAGTCCCCCTGTAGATATAGTCCCCCTGTAGATATAGTCCCCCTGTAGATATAGCCCACCCCTGTAGATATAGCCCACCCCTGTATATAGTATCCCACAAATAGCTCCCCCTATAGTGCTCCACAAAAAGCCCACCCCTGTATATAGCCCCCTTGTACATATAGTCCACCCCTGTATATAGTGCTCCACAGATAGCCCACCCTTGTATATAGTATATACAGGGGTGGGCTATCTGTGGAGCACTATATACAGGGGTGGACTATCTAGTGGAGCACTATATACAGGGGTGGACTATATGTACAAGGGGGGGCTATATACAGGGGTGAGCTATCTGTGATACACTATATGTGGAGCACTATATACAGGGGTGGGCTATATCTACAGGGGGGCTACATACATGGTTGGGCTATCTGTAGAGCTCTATATACAGGGGTGGGCTATATCTACATGGGGCTATATACAGGGGTGGGCTATCTGTAGAGCACTATAGGGGGAGTTATTTGTGGGACACTATATACAGGGGTGGTCTATGTGGGGGCACTATCTACAGGGGGCTCTATGGCAGGCACTATCTACAGGGGGCTCTATGGCAGGCACTATCTACAGGGGGCACAGTGTGTGTGTGTGTGTGTGTGCTATTATAATTAGAGGTGCAGTGTATGGCGCTATTAGATATAGGGGCGTAGTGTGTGGTATAATGATAACTTTATATATATTTATAGGTGCAGAAATGTTGGAAAAGTGAGAAGCTGAAGACATGTGAGCGGCAAACTGCAGAAATGGACCGGGAGAAGTCTTCATAGAGGTCTGTACCAAATGGAGAAAAATAACTAGAATCTGAGACGTCACCGGTGAGTCACTTAATGTAAATGTTTATTCTGCCTCTAATCAGCACTGTAGTCACTGTATGATCTGCAGCGAGATGATGGGTGGTATGATTATGATAGGATTTATTTTTTGTGAAACAGCATCTCCCAGCATATCCTTACCATTGTTCGGGCCATGCTGGGAGCTGTCGTTTTACGCCGTACAAACCTATACGGCAGGGGTTGCACTAAATTGAGCTGTATTTGTTCTGGGGCTGTATATATGTACCGAGCTGGGTTCTGGTGTTGTGTATAGAACCATATTGCTTGTGAAATGTACAAATAATTTTATGCTCGCGTTACATAAAAATAAATGACACGTCGATTGGTAGAGAAAACAAACACGGCGAGGGGGAAGGAGATGTCGGGAAAGAGGTTGGGGGGGGAGCCAAACTGAATCTTTGCCCCGGGTGCTGGAGAACCTAGCTACGTCTCTGCAACCTTCTATGACATTTTGTCTCCTGTGATTGGCTGCAACGATCACATGGAACAAAGCGTCATCCTATGAGATCGGCAGCACAGGGACTAGATGGTGGAGCAGGGACGCCTTGCTACAGAGCACCAAGGAAGGTAATTATAGTGTTTTATTATTTATCCCCTCTTCTGTTGTCTGCAGCAGCAAATCTGGCCGAAAATCGACACCAAATAAAACTCGATTAGGTAACGACATTTAGCTGTAATTTCCAGCAGAATCTGGGTCGGATTTGCTGTGGAGTTTTCCGCAGCAAATCCTACTAGTGTGAACATACTCTTAAGGTGTTATTTACACAAACTTATTTCTCACAAAGACGACATCCGTGTGCTGTTTTTACTAATCAGTTGCTTAAGAAAAGCAGATTAAAAAAAACTAAGCAGCAAGCACTTTCAGAGGAGAAAAACAGTTGAGAAAAAGTGATTACACACGGAAACTACGTGGATGCAACATGGACGAAAAACTTTGTGTTTTGCGCACACAAATCAGACACACCCGTTTGAACAAGGCCTAAAGGGGTTATCCGTGACTTTTCTAAATTAGCACTAGGGCAGGGGGTGGCATTACATAATAAAATCTAAGATTCTCACCCCCTGTAGTGCCCCCCATGATCAGTGCTGGGGATTTGTTCTTTGTTGCTTCGGTCCCGAAAGCTACTGCAGCGGTCACATGCTGCTCATCGGTCACATGCCACTGCAGTCAATCACTGCAATGATGCTGGCATAAACAGCATGTGACCACTAAGGCCAGCCATTTTGTAATGCCATCACCTGCCCTGTGTCATGTCCGTGGCTGCGGGCCGTAAGGTTCACTCTCCCCCTGACGCCAGCGCTCGCTTCCACTCACCTTGGCTCTTAAAGGGGCAGCGCTCACACCGGACTTTAATGAATTATTAGCCCATGAGTGCTCTGGACTATAAGAGGGGTTCAGCCCCTTGCTTCTATGCATGAGCGTTGTTGTCGTACCATAAGTTTGTCTATGCAATGGTCTCCTAGTGTATTCCTGTTCCAGTCCCAGTTCTAGTTCCTGTTCCTGTATCCCGTGCTATCCTGGTCGTGTGCCGTGCTGAGCCAGAGTCGTGATGTGCTGTATTCCACGCCTGTCCTGCTACTCCACGCCTGACGTCTACCTGCAACCTAGTCCCAGCCGAGCCTGCCTTGCTACTGCCTTGCTACCCTATACGAACTATAGACTTTAACCTGCACCCTGTTGGCCAGCTGCCATACCGCCAAGGCGGTACAGCCCAGTGGGTCCACGAATCCTACGTGGCACCCTGCTGCCAATTATTAAATGTCCCGGATAACCCCTTTAAAGGTTTTTTCCCCATCAAATAATTTTCCCAGATTGATTAGATATTCCAAAAAAATCTGATTAGTGGTGGTCCGATCACTGGATTTCCTACTAATCTTGAGAAAGAGGGTGCTCTGTCCCTGTTACCAGAGGAGAATTGAACGAATATACATGGTCACTCTCTATTATCTCAATGGTACAGAGACAGTGAACTCGAGGACAGGGCTTGAACTCAGCCTGCTGGGATTCTACTAGGGTTCATCATGTGAGGCATGTGTCCTATGTGTGCGCAGCATATATACAGCCTGAGTCCAGGGTGTAGAGGGTGCATGTGCAGTATTTGTCCGCATGTGCAAATCGGTTCAGTGTGTTGGTGACGCATACGTGGAACATGGGAACGGCATGTAAGTGGCACATGTGTGGCAAGAATCCAGTATGTGAGCGGCACATGTGCACCATATGTCCAATATGTGAATGTCGCATGCGTTCAGCGTGTGAGTGGTGTGTGTTTAGGGGGTTCCACAAACACTTCTTGTAAGTCTCTTGGCCTGTATCAATCTGTCATACCTTTAACCCCTGAATGATACAGCCAATTTTAGTTTGTCCATTTTTGTTTTTTCCTCCTCGCCCTCCAAAAGCCCTAACTTTTTTATTTTTTCGTTGACATATCCATATGAGGGCTTGTTTTTTTGCGGGACAAGTTGTAGTTTTTTATGGAACCATTTAATGTACCATATTTAATGCACTGGGAAACTTGGAAAAAATTATTTGTGGGGTGAAATGGGCAATGAACAGCGATTGCGCCATTTTGGGGGCTTTCCTTTTTATGGCGCCCATGTTCACTTTATTCTACGGGTTGATACGATTACGGTGAAACCAATTTTATATTTTTTTTAATGTTTTACCACTTTTATAAAAAAAAATCTATTTGATAAAAAAAAAAAATTTCTGTTGCCCTTTTCCATTTTTCTGTCGATTGAGCCATGTGAGCTGTCATTTTTATTGGTACTATTTTGGGGTACATGCGACTTTTAGATAATTTTTTATTCCATTTTTCGGGGGGCTAAGGTGACAAAATGTGACAGCCTTCACCGAGCCAGTTAAATAACATTATATTGTAATAGTTCTGACTTTTTTTAAAAACTTTTAACCACTTTCCGACGTATAACGTATACTCACGTCATAGCCGGGTGGGGGAAGTATGGAGTTGGCTCATGGGCTGAGCCTGCTCCATACAATACAGGTGTCGGCTGTATGCTACAGCCAACACATCTCTGTAACAAGCGGGATCGCGATCGAGAGCGCTAGTCCCGCTAGATCCCGCTAGTTTAACCCCTCAGATGCCGCAATCAATAGCCACCGTGGTATCTAAAGCGTTAGAGAGAGTGGGCATCCCCCTCTGATAGCCTATCGGCCCCCCGAGACGTGATAGTGTGGTGCCGATGGTTGGTATGGCAGCCTAGGGGCCTAATGGAGGCTATCTTTGTGCTCCTATTTATTATTAGTGTTTTTCCCTACAATAGATTGGGGACCTCTATGTACTACCTCCTATGCACTTACTCTATGAGAAGCAAATACATAGGAATTTCAACTTCATAGGGACCAGGTAATGGGTTACTGTATCTTATTTTGGGGATTCTGACAACATACCATAATCCACAAATGAAAAGAAACTACTTTTGTGACCAAAACTAGCAAACAACATATTTTTTCCTTATAATCCTTGCATCACAGTGGAAATCAAACAAATATGCTGTAAATTACAGTAGACAGATTAATTGCATAAACTGGGAAACAAGTTGACCGACAAATGTTCCCTTATGTTTATCTAGAAATGAAAGCAGAACATTCGTTTTTGTCAGTTTTTATTAAGAATATATTTAAGGCATTGTAGTTACGGGTCTTTAATCCAAAATACATTCTTACACTCTATATACACAGAGGCAAATGCAAGGGGTTTCCAGATGCAGACGGTGAAATACCTCCAATTATAAAGAGTTTGCCAACTTTATATATATATATATATATATATATATATATATATATATATATATATATATATATATACACTCCTCAACGCTGAAATTGCAACAGCAAGAATGGCAAGCCGTAAGGTTATGAAGATATAGGAAGTAGCAGGTGTCACTCAAATTTTCAAGCACCTAGCTCCAATCTGTGGCATGAGGGAGGTTATAAAACTCAGATTGAAAGCAAAGTTTTTTCGCAACATGAAACCTCAAAAAATGGATCAAGTGCCTCCAGCTCAACGATGTGCCAGTTATCACTATATGTAGCAAACTGAGAGGGACAGAATCCTTGAACTGAGAGACCTTGGTTTATCACTCCGGCAGATCACTACGTGCCTCCGCTGAGATGTAAGCACTGTTCAAGGTTGCGTGTCCCGGAGTTTTTCGGGGAACAACAACGAACGGGAATGACTGCAAGTGGTGTGTGGAGGCGAACCTCTGCATGGACGGATCGTCTGATTGGAAGAATGGCGCATAGTGATCCATTCTGTACTGCAAGTGAAATTGGACATCACGTCCCAAGCCTAGGGCGGCAACCAGTGTCGACACAAACCATCAGATGACGTTTGCACGATATTGGGCTACGAGACAGATGTCCTGCTACAGGTGTTCCATTGACCACACGCCACCGCTCTCAAAGGCTATGATGGTGCACAGCAAATCAGCAATGGAGGTCTATCCTCTTCAGCGATGAGTCCCGCTTTTGTCCCGGACTCAATAACAACCGATTGATCTGGCGACCACATGGGCAACACCATGAAGAGGATTTCACAAGAGAACATCACACCGGTCCTATTCACCGAGATTATGGTGTGGGGTGGCATAATGTACGGTGGCCGGACCACTATGTACCAGTTCAGGTACACTAACAGCTCGGTGTTACATTGATTTGGTTGGGGAAACCAGTGATACGGCCATTTCTCCATAGTGTCCCAGGAGCCATTTTTCAACATGACAACGCCAGGCCTCATGTTGCTTGTGCTACTGTGAGCAGTCCACGCGCTACCATGGCCTACAGCGTCTCCGGAATCCCATCGAGCACATCTGGGATGTTATTGGACGGCAATTGCAAAGGGAGCTGCCCAAGTGCAACGGAAACAATCGCATAGTCGACAACGATATTTTTTCTGTGAAAAAAATGTAAACTTTAAGGAACGGAAACAAATGTAAACCATCTCAGTATGTTGCTCATACTCGTTACTGAATAAACCAAGATTTTTGGAATATTTTGTTTATATTTTTGTTTTATTTACATATCATTAACATATGTGATTTACACAACTCCAAAACTTTTTCTTCTTGGTGCAGCAATTTCAATGTTGAGGAGTATATATATATATATATATATATATATATATATATATATATATATACAGTGAAGGAAATAAGTATTTGATCCCTTGCTGATTTTGTAAGTTTGCCCACTGTCAAAGACATGAACAGTCTAGAAATTTTAGGCTAGGTTAATTTTACCAGTGAGAGATAGGTTATATTTAAAAAAAAAACAGAAAATCACATTGTCAAAATTATATATATTTATTTGCATTGTGCACAGAGAAATAAGTATTTGATCCCTTTGGCAAACAAGACTTAATACTTGGTGGCAAAACACTTGTTGGCAAGCACAGCAGTCAGACTTTTTTTGTAGTTGATGAGGAGGTTTGCACACATGTTAGATGGAATTTTGACCCACTCCTCTTTGCAGATCATCTGTAAATCATAAGATTTCGAGGCTGTCGCTTGGCAACTAGGAACTTCAGTTCCCTCCGTAAGTTTTCGTTGGGATTAAGGTCTGGAGACTGGCTAGGCCACTCCATGACCTTAATGTACTTCTTTTTGAGCCACTCCTTTGTTGCCTTGGCTGTATGTTTCGGGTCATTGTCGTGCTGGAAGACCCAGCCGCGAGCCATTTTTAATGTCCTGGTGGAGGGAAGGAGGTTGTCACTCAGGATTTGACGGTACATGGCTCCATCCATTCTCCCATTGATGCGGTGAAGTAGTCCTGCGCCCTTAGCAGAGAATCACACCCAAAACATAATGTTTTCACCTCCATGCTTGACAGTGGGGACGGTGTTCTTTGGGTCATAGGCAGCATTTCTCTTCCTCCAAACACGGCGACTTGAGTTAATGCCAAAGAGCTAAATTTTAGTCTCATCTGACCACAGCTCCTTCTCCCAATCACTCTCAGAATCATCCAGATGTTCATTTGCAAACTTCAGACGGGCCTGTACATGTGCCTTCTTGAGCAGGGGGACCTTGCGGGCACTGCAGGATTTTAATCCATACGGCGTAATGTGTTACCAATGGTTTACTTGGTGACTGTGGTCCCAGCTGCCTTGAGATCATTAACAAGTCCCCCCCGTGTAGTTTTCGGCTGAGCTCTCACCTTCCTCAGGATCAAGGATACCCCACGAGGTGAGATTTTGCATGGAGCCCCAGATCGATGTCGATTGACAGTCATTTTGTATGTCTTCCATTTTCTTACTATTGCACCACCAGTTGTCTCCTTCTCACCCAGCGTCTTACTTATGGTTTTGTAGCCCATTCCAGCCTTGTGCAGGTCTATGATCTTGTCCCTGACATCCTTAGAAAGCTCTTTGGTCTTGCCCATGTTGAAGAGGTTAGAGTCAGACTGATTAATTGAGTCTGTGGACAGGAGTCTTTTATACAGGTGACCATTTAAGACAGCTGTCTTTAATGCAGGCACCAAGTTGATTTGGAGCATGTAACTGGTCTGGAGGAGGCTGAACTCTTAATGGTTGGTAGGGGATCAAATACTTATTTCTCTGTGCACAATGCAAATAAATATATATAATTTTGACTATGTGATTTTGTGTTTTTTTTTTTAGATAATCTATCTCTCACTGGTAAAATTAACCTAGTCTAAAAATTCTAGACTGTTCATGACTTTGACAGTGGGCAAACTTACAAAATCAGCAAGGGATCAAATACTTATTTCCTCCACTGTATATATACAAGAAGAAATTCAGCAGCACTCCGATGATGATGAAAAAAGTGAAGTTTATTGTGCCAACATGGCAAATGCAACGTTTCCGTCCCACCTTGGGACCTTTCATCATCGGAGTGCTGCTGAATTTTCTTCGTGGATATGCGTAAGGTCTTTGGATCGGGACTATCAGCTGGCACCTTTTATTACTTGATTGAGTGCTGCCGTTTTTCTACTGGTATATATATATATATATATATATATATATATATATATATACACACACACACACACACACACACACATATATATATATATATATATATATATATAATTCCACCATTTTTTAATGGGGTGGTTTAGGGTTTAGTGATCGTCTTCCTGTCATACCCCGGGTGGTCTAAAGTGGAGTAGCGGTTAATACCTAATATCTTTGGTGGTATATCTCCTGAGGAAAGGGTTAATATCAATATACATTCAATCCACTCAATTGCATTTGGTACATATAACATACATATATTTGAAATTTATTTAAAATGTTAAAATTCTATTTATAATAGCAAATCATATAACGAAAATTTACTCACCAAAATTTTTATTTCCTGGAGTCCGTAGGCAGCACAACATATATGGGTTTTAGTCCCATAGGTAAAATCAAGCAGAGACAGGTTAATTAGCAATAAGAATTAAGCAATTAAACAATTAAGGACTTCCCCTATAAGTATGTACCGGAAACAGCGTATTTTTACGAAGCAATAGTTATAAGTCCTGCCAGGGGGGAAGCTTGTGCTGCCTACAGACTCTAGGAAATAAAAATTTCAGTGAGTAAATGTTCGCTTTCCTGATCGTCCTTGGCAGCACAACACATATGGGACCTTGCCAATCAATAGCTATAGGGGCACGATAGCAGACGCCATTTCAAACACTCTTTTGCCAAATAGAGAACCCTCTGATGCCAGTGAGTCGAGCCTGTAGTGCTTGACAAAGGTTGATGCAGATGCCCACGTAGTGGCTCTGCAGATTTGATCCAGGGGGATATGCCCGACATCTGCCCATGAGGTAGCTGTAGGCGTGTGGAATGTGCCCTGATCTGTAGAGGAGATTGAAGGTCACTGAGATTATAGCATTTTTCAATAGTTGATCTAATCCACCTTGCTAGGGTGATTTTACTTGCTTTTGGTCCCTTATTAAGACCGGCATGTTGAAGGAACAGATTTTCTGAGTTCCTAAAAGCCTTTGTCCTTTGAATATAGGTGAGAACTGCTCTTCTCACTTCCAGTGTATGCCAATTTTCCTGTGTTCACCTTGGGGATGAGGGAAAAGAACTGGCAATAATATATCTTGATTTGTATTCCTAAAGGAAGGAACCTTAGGCAAGAACCCAGGCATGGTACGTAATAGAAGACAATCTCCCAGGGCTTCTTTCAAGGAAAGGGCCTGCAGCTCGCTTATGCGCCTGGCCGACGTGATTGCCACCAGGAAGAAGGCCTTGAAGGAGAGAAATCTAATGGATGACTCTTGCATGGGTTCAAATGGTGGCTTTGTTAGAGCCGACACCACTATTGAAAGGTCCCAGGAAAGAGAGGGTACCTGAGAGACTGGGCTAAGGTTTCTTAAAATCTTGAAGAAGGTCTTCACCAACTGCTAGTTGGAGTAACGATTTTGCAATTGGGCATTAATTCCCGTGAACTGCACCTTAATGGTATTTAGCTTCAAACCTTTATTGAAGCCCTCCTGAAGAAATTGTAGGATAGTATTCAGAGAGACTACGTTTTGCTGAATTTTTAGAGCACCAGGAGGTAAACAGGGTCCAAACTCTGTTGTATACTTTGACCTTTGAAGGTCGTCTAGCTGACAGCAACGTAATAATAACTTCTGATGAAAGTCCCATTTCTGTCAGGTTCTCCCGGTCAGTCTCCAGGCCGTGAGATGTAGACTACGAGGGTTCGGGTGATACACCCCTTTCTGGGACAGGAGGTCCGGTGATACTGGTAGTTTCAGGAACCTGCCCTTCCAGAGAGACAATGCTAGGGAGAACCAGGCCCTGCGGGGCCAAAATGGCAGGATTGAAATAGCTTCCGCTTTATCGTCAAGAACTTTTTCCAATACTCTGGGTATTAAGGGGAGGGGAGGAAAAATGTAGATTCATTTTCCTCCCCAATTGACAGACAGGCCATCTAATGCTACTGCATGGCGGGTGTGTTCCAGAGAACAGAAGCTGAGGACTTGGTTGTTCTCTTCTGATGCCATCACATCCATGTCTGGCATTCCCCACGTGGCAACTAAGCTGCTGAAAACCTGGATGGAGGATATTGCGGCTGAGGAAGTCTGCAGTGTGGTTCAAGGAGCCCTTGATGTGAACTGCTGAAATTCCCAATGAATGTTGTTCTGCACAACTCATAAGTTGTCTGCACTCGGTTGACATTGAGGCACTCCTCGTTCCTCCCTGTTTGTTTACATGGAACACAGTTGCAAGGTTGTCTGACTGGATCAGGATTTGGGTATATCTCAGATGGGATTGAAAGGACATTATTGACAATCTCACTGCTCTGAGTTCCTTCATGTTGGAGGATAGTGACACTTCCCTCTGACTCCATCTGTTTTGAACCCATAGGTGATCTACATGGGCACCCCAACCCCAGGAGGAAGCATCCGTTGTGAGAACTTTCTGTGGTGGGGGAACCAGAGACTTGCCAGACCAGAGAGTGTCTGGGATTAACCACCAGCTGAGGTCTTGAAGGGTGAAGTTGGAGACTTTGAAGAGGGTGTCCAGATTTCAGAAATTTTTGTCCCAGGCTCTGAGGATGTCGAGCTGTAATGATCTCATGTGGGCTTTGGCCCAGGGGACCGCATCTATGGATGAGGTCATTAGACCTAGGATTTTCATAGCTCCTCGAACCAATATATTCGGATGGCAAATAAGGCGTTCTATTGAACCCCGGATTGCAGCAATCCTCTCTGGAGACAATTTGACTGTGATCGACTGGGAATTCACCATGAACCCTAAAAATTTCAGATTCTGTGATGATGAGAGCCACGACTTTTTGAAGTTCACCAGGAACCTGTGAAAGGGAAGATACTCCAATGTGGTTTGGAGATGTTCTTGTAGAAGGGACTCTGATGATGCTTTTATTAGCCAGTCGTCCAAGTAAGGGACCACACATATCCCTTTCAGCCTCAGTGCTGCTGTTAGGACCACCACAATTTTCGTGAACACACAGGGTGCCGACGAAATCCCGAAGGGTAGGCAAGTAAATTGGAAGTGCTGTACCCCGCCTTTCATCTGGACCGCCAATCGGAGGAACCTTTTGTGCGCAGCCAGAATCGGGACATGCAAGTATGCGTCCGTGAGGTCGATTGTTGCCAGCACGTCGTTCCTTTCCAGAAGGTTCATCACTGACCGTATAGTCTCCATCTTGAAGGTTTTCCTCACCAGATATTGATTGAGGAATGTCAGGTCTATTACCAGCCTCCAACTCTTTTTCTGAGACTGGAACATCTTCCAGGGCTGCTTTCTGCACAAAGACCTGCAGAAGCTGATGGACTATCGGGTTGTGATGCCTGTTGAGGAAAAAGTGGTCTGGGGGGAGAATTCTGAACTCCAAAGTGTATCCTCTTCTATGATTAAGAACTGAAAAGTGAGAAACGCGTAGGCGTTCTCTCCCGGGATTTTTTAATTTCTTGTTTTAATTTTGACATAAAGAAACAGTTTTGTATTTTTTCACATCATATCGGGTGCTGGACCTCTAACTTTTTTCCTTGGATTTCTACCTACTCTTGACGGAGCTCTCTTGCACGTGCACCGAATAATCATGGAATGTGGCGTCTTTACTTCGAATGAGTGGTAAGCGGACCAATTTTTCTTGTATATTTTTTATCTTCTCCTGATGGTTGCCGTCACCCAGTCGTCGGATGATATCACCCACCACCGAGAGGAGAATTTCTGAAGCCTTGCTCCTACTTGTAGGATTGGCTGGGCGTCATAAACTGTTTGGATTTTGAGCAGGGCTTTTTTTCCGAAAGGAGGAAGGGTTTTCCCGCTTTGTTTTAAATGTGCGCTGAAGGTCTGGAAACCTTCTTTTGAATTTCGGGGATTTTCTTCTCTGATCCCGAACGTAACGCCTGGTATCCTTCCTTTTAAGTTCAGGAAACCTAGCCCCTTTGCCTTCCCCTAAGGAATTCTAAATATCTGTTAATTGAGAACCAAACAGAGATTCTGGCTGAAAAGGGATGCTACAAAAATTATTTTTGGAGAGATTATCCCCAGATCATAACTTAAGCCAATGAGCCCTTCGGGCCGCATTCGATAGGGGCAAGGCCCTGAATGCATACTTGATGTTATCCAGCTGGGAGTCACAGAGGAACTCCGAAGCAGACTTCATTACTGGGAGGGACTGGAGAATTTCTGCCCTTGGGACTCCATCTTCTAGATCCCTTGACAGGTGCCTTAGCCACTCTTAGCTTAGTGCTCTAGCCACCGGTACTGAAGACAAGGAGGCATTGAACAAGCCCACTGCTGAAGTATACACCTTTTTCAGAAGGGAATCCACCTTGCGATCCATGGGGTCTTTCAGCAGGGCTGATTCATCGGGTGGAAAAACGGCTTTCTTTGCCAATTTATCTACTGGCAAGTCCAGTTTTGGAATATTCTCCCAATCTTTGGAGCCAGTTTTATCCAGTCTGTAGAGGTTTTTGAACCGAGAGCCCAGTTCTGATTTCCTCTCAGGCTTATCCCAATCCCATTTCATCCATTCCGTCAGGACAGGATGGCTGGGAAAATAAAACAGTCTGTCCTTTTTAGGTTTATGCTCAACCTCCTTTCCCGTCTCCAATGTATACTTCACCGCCCTGGCCCTATTAGCATGGTGTGATCATTTTACATCCTCAAAAACTACAGACAGCTGTTGTTTAAACCATTGCATAAATCCCCTAGAATCTTCCCTGGGAGGGGAGTCGACTGGGGTGGAGCATGAGATACACAGATCGGACACAATGTTATCAGGCAGAGGCTGGTGGCATTCCCTGCAAAGCCTGTGCCTGGATTTGTGGGTCCTTTTCCTACCTTCTCTTCTGGCAGACATCTAGAGAAGAGGCAGAAAGAAACGTATGGTAGGAAAATGTGCATAGCCATCAGCATCAAGACACATCAGGACCCATCAATGTAAACAACCTTACTAACCTTAGCAAGCAGAGGGCTGTCCAGAGGCAGAGCATGCCAGGTTTCAAACAGGATGCCGGCATTATGAGCCTGCTGCGTTCGCGCGTCACATCCAGGGGTGGGGCCAACCCAGGGGTGGGGCCAACCTGGGCGGGGCCAATGATGACATCACTTCTGCCCCATCCATGCCTCTATAACGCTGAGCAGTACTTCCGGGTAACAGGGAGAGCGCGGGCAATCGGTCCGGAATACACTTCAGACCTAGACGAACCGGGGATGCTCCAACAGGGGGTCATCCTCCCCTGCTACCATTACCAGGATCAGGTAAGGTGCCCCGTCTCCGTGTACCAAGACATTGACCGCCATCTTGGTATACCTTCGCGGCTGAGGGACAGAGGCGCAGCCCTGTATGCAGCCCGGAATCATCTTTTCCTCTGTTAGAAGGATAGGGTACTATCTCCGTACTGACCTAAGAGAGAAAAAAAATACGCTGGAGCCCGGTTTCCGGTACATACTTAAAGGGGAAGTCCTTAATTGTGTAATTGCTTAATGCTTATTGCTAATTAACCTGTCTCTGCTTGATTGTACCTAGGGGACTAAAACCCATATGTGTTGTGCTGCCAAGGACGATCAGGAAATTGCTGATTATACCTAGCAGGGAATTTCCCCAAAAATTGTACAAATAAATTGGTCTTGGAATCTGGACTGAGACAGAATCCAGAAAATTACAGTATTCACAGAACTATACAGAATATGTCATTCAACCGCTTTAAAATGTACAATATATACTTGAAATGATCGCTACTATGCCCATTAATCCATGATTAGCCAATATTTTAGGATGTGTAGCTTGCACATAAGAATTTATGAAAAATTGCTATGGATAATCACTATTATGCTCCATAATATATATGAGCATTTCATTAAAGCAGATCTGTCACCTGAATATGCTGCCCTATCTAAGGGCTGCATGTTAGGAGGACAGGTCCGCTCTCCAATTAGCCCAAACGGAACGAAAAAATAAATAAATATTGCACAATAGGAGCGATCAAAAAATACAGCGGACGTGAGGAGAGCGCTCCCACTGTTTCTCATCAGTAATGACTGGATTCTGTGTATGCAGACACAAAGCAGTCCGTCAATCACTGCGGAGAGGGGTGGATAGGAGGTGGATAGAGGTGGCGGGTGCGCTCTCCTCATGAATACACAGGACTTTTAATAATTTTTAGATCACTCCTATTGGCTAAATGGCACAATGTTTTTCTGCCTTTTGGGCTAATTTGAGAGCAGACCTGTCCATGTAACATGCTGCCCTAACATAGGCCAGCATATTCAGGGGACAGATTTGCTTTTATATTGAATCTGGCAATGCCTATGGGGCAACAGATACATTTTAATTAGGGGATGGATTGAAATTGCAGTGCTGTGAAAAACTCTCCCTCCTCCCCAAACACATATTTGTCACATATAATTGTGTCAGATCTAATATAACTAAGAAGACAACCTCAGTAAACACAAAAACAACCCCAATAAACACAAAATACAGTTTTTAGAGAAGCACTTTCCCCCCGTTTCAAAATGTGATGAAGTAAAATGTAGTGAGGTGTATTAGCTTACTAGGTGCTTTCATTTATGGTTACGGCCTTGGTTTAGTCACGTGATCTCCATTCTAACCACCCAAATCCTAATGCGTCTGCTGTAGGCACCAGAGGTCAGTCTCTCAATGCAAGTCTATGAGACTCACATCTAAGCTTCTATTTTAGGGATATTTTGATTCATCAGGGCAGGCATTGATCAAACCTGAGTATGTCTAGTCTAAGAGTGCTTTCACATGTGCCGAACGCCACCGTCTTTTTGCCACGCAGCCAATTACCGCTCGGCAAAGCCATTTGTATTTCATCGCTAATTGCTGCATTTCTGCCTTATGGTTTCTTGCCACACAGCTTTTATAGGTGAAACACAGTTAAACACCTGTTTCACCTGTAGAAGACGTGTGCAGCAACAGTGGCTTTAAAACGCATACTGTATTGCCAAATGGGTTGCACTGAAAAAAGATTGTTCTATTCGGCACGTGTGAAAGAACACTAATGGAGCTCAAATATCTTTGTCTTAAATTTAGTTTGAGGAGCTGAAACAAATGTACCAAATATGTAAAAATCAGTAAAGGAAGAAAAAATAATTTAGCTAACTTTTTCATTGCACTGTACAATGGCAAAAAAGAAGAATTCAAGACAAAATCTACTATTGCCACTTTACATAATTCTAGCCAAATTCTACTTTCACAGCATACTGTACAGTCAGCATCATTCCATTATTGGTATAAATTGTTTATAGTAACTTTATTATTTTTCCGTGACTTCCGTGGGCCTATAATCAGATCTACTCAGTTTTATCTAATCTCCTGTTTTCATGAGATAACATATTCATGTTGTAACTCCTCGGTACCTCCTTAAGAAATAAAGAAAAGGGGAACGTTCACTTGGCCTGCTACCCTAACTGCCTACTCTGAGACATGCTTTCCATTTCTGAGCATTTCTTCGGAATTTACTTTCATTTCATGTTTTAAAGGATCAAGATGTTCACTTGATTGAGAGATTGATTTAGTTTCAATGAGTACAAAAGTTATGTCAGATTTTTGTTTTACTAATGCTGTAGTCATAGAAGTCAGTACATTTCTAATATTTACAGGAAATTAGCAGATTTTGAAATAAAACGTAATTTTCGTTCCTGAGAAAGATTTTGTTTTACACATCAGCCTGTATCATGTGATGTTGTAACCAATACCTGACAAGTGTACCCATTCTGGTGGTATAGTCAAAATTTCTGTACCACCAGAATTTCTGTTGTATGAGCAAGCAGGGCCAATTTATAGGGAGGGCAAATGGGGCAACTGCCCACACTGCTCATTGGCACATCACATTTTCTTTTCCACAGAACTGCATGCTATTATTAGAATACTGACGTCGATACATAATGTTGGCAGAGATGCATAATTAGCGAATAGCATAGCGAGAAAAGAGCTGATCTCAAAGAAATTTACGAGAAATACATAATTAGGGAGCGTTCACATATATTAGTTGCATCTGCATCAGTTTTTCTGTCTCTCAAATGATTACAACTGATGCAAATACGGATGCAAAAATGTATCCGTTGCCATCAGGCTTTTTCACAATTTTTACTAGAAAACCATCAGTTGTCATCGGTTTTTACCATCCGTTTTTAACATCAGTTTATACCACAATATTCCACCAAAATGGTAGTCTAGGCTCTGAAAATGTGCCAATTTTATCAGAGTGGTGCATAGTTTGTGATAGATTGGATACATGAGAGATTAGATACATGTTGTATACTTGTCATTTTAGAAAACTTCTGACGTGATCCTGGCATGTCAGGGCTCCCCTTCTCTACGCTACACTGAAGTCTGACACACGTGTCTTGTGTGTCATATTCAGTGCAGCACCGAGAGGGAGAGACCAGAAGACAGCTGCTGTCCACTCACCTCAGATCAGATCTTCGAAGCAGCCTTGTGAAGCTCCAAAGGCGCCAAACACTAGCACTAACTTCAGGAAGTACCTAGTGTTTGGCGCCTTTACAGATACCCCATCCCACCCTGCATCTCCTTCCCAGCCCACACCACGCTGGGATTGCTGTTGTTTTTATTCACATGACAGGGTCCGGGTGTCGCCGTTAAAAACGTCCATATCAGTCAGATTTTGACAGCTGTTTTGCATATGTTTTGTATCCGTTCCGCGTCCGTGTTTCAGTTTTTGACGGCCGATTATGACCCGTTGTGCATCCATTTTTTTCGCTCTCTGTATTAAAAACGATTAATTTATGTGTAGATAATGCCACAGTGCCATCTGTAGATACTGCTACAGTGCTCTCTGTAGACAGTGCCACAAACCCCCTGTAGATGATGCCACAGTGCCCTCTGTAGATAGTGCCACACACCCCCTGTAGATAATGCCACAGTGCCCTCTTTAGATAATGCCACACTGTCCTCTGTAATTATGCCACTGTGCCCTCTGTAGATAATGCCACACTGCTCTCTGTATATAGTGCCACACCCCCGTGTAGAAAATACCACATTCCCCTCTGTAGATAATGCCACGGTGCCCTCTGTAGATAATGCCAAAGTTCCCTCTGTAGATAGTTCCATAGTGCCCTCTGTAGATAGTGCCACACAGCCCCCTGTAGATAGCGCCACACACCCTGTAGATAATGCCGCAGTGCCCTCTGTAGATAATGCCACAGTGCCCTCTGTAGATAATGTTACAGTGCCCTCTATAGGTAATTCCACAGTGCCCTCTGTAGATAATGCCACAGTGCTCTCTGTATATAGTGCCACACAGCCCCCTGTAGATAATGCTGCAGGGCCCTCTGTAGATAATGCCACAGTGCCCTCTGTAGATAGTGTCACAGTTCCCTCTGTAGTTAGCACCACAGTGCCCTCTGTAGAGAGAACCGCCGCGCCCTCTGTAGATGGCGCCACACAGCCCCCTGTAGATAGTGCCAAACTGCCCACTGTAGATAGCGGCAACCATGTCCCCTGTAGATAGCCCCACCTATGCCCCCTGTAGATAGTGCCACCCATGCCCCCTGTAGATAGTGCCACCCATGCCCCCTATAGATAGTGCCCCCCACACCCCCTATAGATAGTGGCACCACGCCCCCTATATATAGTGGCACACATGCCCCCCTAAAAATAGTGCCATCCATGCCCCCTGTAGATAGTGGCACCCACCATCCATACTGGTGGAGCCCCTAAAGTCAATGTCCATATTTGGAGCGGAATTCCCGGCTAGAGCGTTGCCAAAGCTCAGGCTTGGGATTCCGCTCCTATAAGGGAGCCCCTGACATCACTGTCCATATATGGACAGGGACGTCAGGGGCTCCCTCTTGGAGTGGAATCCCCGGCCTGAGCGTCGGCAACACACTGGCCAGAGATTCCAATCCTAGAGGGAGCTACAGTGGCGCTATCTACAGGGAGTAGCGCTATATACAGGGGGTGAAACTCTCTATAGGGGGGCCATGGGTGGTTCTATCTATGGGGGGTGTGGTTGGCACTATCTACAGCGGGGCATGGTTGGCACTAAATTCTGCTCCTGCTCCCCAGCCAGAGCGTTGGCAATGCTCTGGCCAGGGATTTCCATGTCGGGAACTGCTGGAAAGTGGATGCAGCAGCACCTGGCATTGAACTTGTGAACAATATATTAAATAGTATACGGCGCCGGACCTCCTAGGGAGCGGGACACAAAAATGCTGCAGGTAACATTTTTGGATATGACTCCTTCACAGGTTCGGCACCGTACGGCGGCAGAACTTATGTGCCAGAACAGACCCCATAGAAAGCTATGGGATCCGTTCTAGCATCAGTTTCCCTCTGGCTTTTCTGCAACATGCTGGAGGGAAACTGACAGGAGCATCGGACATATGTGAACTCTGTACATATTTCTAATATAAAGAAACACAACAGCATGCTTCAGATGAATTTTCTGATACATTTTCCAAACAAATTTCTGTACCTAATAGCACCTTACTAAAAAAAAAAAATGTGCGGAATTGTGAACAATCCAATTAGCCTTATTGCAAAATAAGTAGATCATGAAACTGCATGTCACGGGCTCTTTTATCAAGCACATTTTTGCAACTAAGGGTTGTCCATGTGTAGTTGCCAAGAGAAAAAAAAGAAGGAAGGCCAAGTAACCACATAGTTATACTCTGCTTGGCACTGGTGTTTCCTGCATCAATAGAATCAAATGCATAACTCATGTTGTGATAGAACACACAATTAAGGGGAAATTGAATTTTAAAATAGCTGAAAACAAATAATTTTTATTTCCAAAAATCAGTAGTACACGTGTATTATATCCTATCAGGGGAAGTGGCTTCTTCCTTTCAATCCATAATCCTGTAGTTCCCCTGTACATGCTGGGAAGATCTGAGAAAGGATCACAAACTACTACAGTCTTGTGTGAACAGAAAATAGACCGGGAGCAGGGGGAGAGGGAAACTGCAGCTGATGTTTCTCTGCCTGTGTGTGAGGTTTGCATGCTGTGAGAGGGGAAGATGAGTAGCGGGGGAGACATCTAATTGGCTCAGAACAGATGACACAGCTCTTACATCACTCCAAGAAGAGTCTGCTCATTCAGCAGGAATATGCACATTAGACACATTTCTGACTATACTACCTCTAATATAATCTGTTGAAGCTAGATTCTCACCTTGTGGTAAAAATCTATTGTTTGCCATGAACCGCTGCAGAACTGTGCCATTTTGCCAAGATTTTTGCAAAAATGTCAAAATGTCATAGTTTTGCCACATTTTGCAGAAAAAAAAAGCATTCTGAACGCAACATGAGAACCCAGCCTAAGCCGAATTGTGATTTTTGTTTGTAATGATTTTAAAGGGAGTATGTCAAGTTCTTTATGGCATCTAAAATAATAACAGCGCTAGATAGGAGACTTAAATATATGTTCAAACATATCTTTATAAGAATTTTCTTCGCAAATGGCAATCCCAAGCCCGTCAAGTGCTTCAGCTTCACTGTCATTAGCCAAACATTGGAGCCATCAATCAAGGCCAAGGGCAAGACTGTAGTCAGAGTTTACTCATGAGACAAGCACTTCCTGGGCTTGGGACCGCCCTCGGGACACTTACGATCTTATTTGAATATATAAACAAATTTGTTTTTCACTGAAATGTCCATTTGTGACCACAAGTGTATGTTTGAAAATATGTTTAAATAGACCCTACCTTTTCAAACAATGTATGCTAATATAATAGTTTACCTGATATATATAAACTTTGTAATTTACTTACTGTTAAAATGTGGATGTTTTATCCATGCAAATTCTGTGTGAAGTTACTGCCACTAGATGTCTCCCTTCCTGTAATTTGCTGTCCACTCACTCTTGTCAAGCAAAGTCTGTCCCTAGTTACAGAGTAGAGTATATGGACTACAGGAAGTGGGTGAGTCTCTTCACAGCCTGCCATACAAGTCTATGGAGAGGGGAGGGAAAAACAGGAGAAAAGAGCAGAAGCGCATAGAGAGACACAGACACGCTGCTAATACAAGGCTATGGATAGTGAAGGGGAGCAGGAGGAGGGAGAAGGGAGAGACACAAACACTGTTGCCCATATAAGTCTATGAAGAGGGGGGAGCAGGAGGAGGAAGCAGAGAAAGAAAAAGACTTGAATGCTAAGTTAAATAAAACGTAACTTTTGTTCCATATTTTTATTAGAGACTTTATGGCCAGTAATTGATTAAAAACAATTGTGAGTCTGTAGACTAGTGAATAGATTGGTCACACCTCCAAACCGATTTAGCGGGATAGTCCCGGATTCCGGGTGGTGTCCCGCTGTCCCGGGTGGCCGGTGGTATGTCCCGGTGTCAACTGTATCTGCGTCCTCAGGATGTTGAAGTAGGAAAGAGCCAGCTCCCTGCTTGAGCATTAGTACAGACCACAGTGCTACTTTAGTAGTAGTGCACAGCGCTACTTTATGCGCTGAGCCTGGAGAAGCCCTTGACGTCACTGTCCATATATGGACAGTGACGTCAGTGGCTCCTCCAGGAGGCATTATACTGTATGAGGACAGCTATGGGGGCATTATGCTGTATGGGGGCAGCTATGGGGCATTGTGTTGTATGGGGGCATTTATTTGGGCATTATACTTTTTGGGGGCATTTGTGTTGGCTTTATATTATGTGGGTGCATCTATTGGGGCATTATACTGTATGGTGGCAGCTATGAGGGCGTTATACTGTATGGTGGCAGCTATGGGGGCATTATACTGTATGGTGGGAGCTAGAGGGCATTATACTGTGTGGGGGCAGCTATTTGGCATTATACTGTGTGGGGGCATCTGTGTGGGCATTGTACTGCATGGCGGGATCAGTGTGAGCATTTTACTGTATGGGGGCATCTGTGTTGGCTTTATACTGTATGGGTTCATCTATGGGGCATTATACTGTATGGTGGCAGCTATGGGGGCATACTCTATGGGGGAGCTAGAGGGCATTATACTGTGTGGGGGCAGCTATTTGGAATTATACTGTGTGGAAGGCACTATGGAAGCATGATTCTGTGTGGGCTGAATCGGATGTGTATGGGCGGGGATTGGGCGGGATTAGAGGCGTGGCTTAAAAGCAAAAAATATTGCACCCAAAAAGTTGCCCCTCTTTGCGATACTTAAAAGTTGAGGGGTATGACATTGGTGGTTCTGCTCATTGCAGTTGTCAAGGAATCACTACTTGAGCAATTCCCCAGAGTGAAAGTTTATGGAATTGCTATACGAGCAATTCCACAAAGGCAGCTGAAGACTGTGTTGAAGATGTGTTGTTTGGTTTCAACTGTATTTTTATTGAAAGTTTTCAAAATAGACACATGACATAAGGACGCATGGGCAAGTCATGCAGTCCATTTGACATAGCAGAAAATCAAAACAGACAAAACAAGACACCGGGAAAAAGACAAAAGGGAGGGGGGGAGAAAAAAAAGGGACAATCAGAGATCAATACACGGTCTAACCCTGAGATATCGGTAGCCAATACTTATCCCACGGATCCCACACCACTCCAAACCTGTCCAGCGTATTGTCAATTGAGGGCGTCATATACTCCATAGTGCGAATTTCCCTAATTCTAGTCAGTAAGACGATGTGAGAATGATTGGTCAGCGTCATACACTCCTTTGTACAACGCCCACTTGGTCTAAAGTAAAAACACGCCCACTTGGGCATTAAGAAACTAATTAGCATAAAGCTAAAAATTGCTCATAAAGTGGTAAAAATAGATCGTTTTTCTAAATAAAAAGCACAGCTGTCACCTACATTACAGCGCCCATCTCCTTATGTAGGAGATAGGGCACTTATAATGCGTTGACAGAGTCTCTTTAAGAAGGCAAAACCCTAAAGTAAGACAAGCCTGCAATGAACAACGTCGTTCTCAAAAATCCCAATTATAAATACTTAGCATTCCTTTTGCTACGTGTAACGGGTTATCTATACTAGTGTATATATATATATATATATATATATATATATATATATATATATGAGCTCGATTGTGGTACTGTATATATATATATATATATATATATATATATATATATACAGTGGAGGAAATAAGTATTTGATCCCTTGCTGATTTTGTAAGTTTGCCCACTGTCAAAGTCATGAACAGTCTAGAATTTTTAGGCTAGGTTAATTTTACCAGTGAGAGATAGATTATATTAAAAAAAATAAAGAAAATCACATAGTCAAAATTATATATATTTATTTGCATTGTGCACAGAGAAATAAGTATTTGATCCCCTACCAACCATTAAGAGTTCAGCCTCCTCCAGACCAGTTACACGCTCCAAATCAACTTGGTGCCTGCATTAAAGACAGCTGTCTTACATGGTCACCTGTATAAAAGACTCCTGTCCACAGACTCAATTAATCAGTCTGACTAACCTCTACAACATGGGCAAGACCAAAGAGCTTTCTAAGGATGTCAGGGACAAGATCATAGACCTGCACAAGGCTGGAATGGGCTACAAAACCATAAGTAAGACGCTGTGTGAGAAGGAGACAACTGTTGGTGCAATAGTAAGAAAATGGAAGACATACAAAATGACTGTCAATCGACATCGATCTGGGGTTCCATGCAAAATCTCACCTCGTGGGGTATCCTTGATCCTGAGGAAGGTGAGAGCTCAGCCGTAAACTACATGGGGGGAACTTGTTAATGATCCCAAGGCAGCTGGGACCACAGTCACCAAGAAAATGAACATCTGGATGATTATGAGAGTGATTGGGAGAAGGTGCTGTGGTCAGATGAGACTAAAATTGAGCTCTTTGGCATTAACTCAACTCGCCGTGTTTGGAGGAAGAGAAATGCTGCCTATGACCCAAAGAACACCGTCCCCACTGTCAAGCATGGAGGTGGAAACATTATGTTTTGGGGGTGTTTCTCTGCTAAGGGCACAGGACTACTTCACCGAATCAATGGGAGAATGGCTGGAGCCATGTACCGTCAAATCCTGAGTGACAACCTCCTTCCCTCCACCAGGGCATTAAAAATGGCTCATGGCTGGGTCTTCCAGCACGACAATGACCCGAAACATACAGCCAAGGCAACAAAGGAGTGGCTCAAAAAGAAGCACATTAAGGTCATGGAGTGGCCTAGCCAGTCTCCAGACCTTAATCCCATCGAAAACTCATGGAGGGAGCTGAAGATCCGAGTTGCCAAACGACAGCCTCGAAATCTTAATGATTTACAGATGATCTGCAAAGAGGAGTGGGCCAAAATTCCATCTAACATGTGTGCAAACCTCATCATCAACTACAAAAAAATGTCTCACTGCTGTGCTTGCCAACAAGGGTTTTGCCACCAAGTATTAAGTCTTGTTTGCCAAAGGGATCAAATACTTATTTCTCTGTGCACAATGCAAATAAATATATATAATTTTGACTGTGATTTTTTTTTTTTTTTTCATATAATCTATTTCTCACTGGTACAATTAACCTAGCCTAAAAATTCTAGACTGTTCATGTCTTTGACAGTGGGCAAACTTACAAAATCAGCAAGGGATCAAATACTTATTTCCTTCACTGTATATATATATGAGCTTGAATGAAACAAGTAGAAATTATCGAGGCACTCACCGGATATTCACCAAACTTCTTTATTCCTGGATCTCGGTCAGGATGTGGAATTAGCCTACGGCCGTTTCACATGCGTACACGCTTCCTCAAGGCCTTGGCGTCACTTCCTCTACCTGCTTTTTTATCCACATGTCAGTACAAAATGTTATGCAACAAAATACTAAAAGACAGGGAAATACACAATATATAATATGGTGAAATAGTATATCATATTTGTATCAAGATAAAATAGCAATGTGTTACTATTTATTCATTACGTTTAAAAACAACAAGGTTCTTTTATGTTATAAAGGCACTGAGGTCGTTTCGGTCATTAAGGCCGAGAGGTCCTAGTGCCCCTGTCTGTGAGATGATTTCTGCCTCTTTTTGCAATAGAACTTGATGCCTGTCTCCTCCAGACACTAGCGGTTTAATGTGAACTATGCCCACAAAACGCATGCATCTAGCATTACCTTTATGTTCTTCCTGCATGTGCTGTATCAATCTAGGACAACCCTCACTTGTGACTAGTGATCTAATATGTTCACGAAATCTAATATACATAGGTCGGATAGTTTTGCCTACATAAAATCTGCCACAGTTACAGACAATAGCATATACAACATATTGAGTTCTGCATGTTATCAGCTCATTAATTTCAAACGCACAGCCCCCTAAATTAAGGTTCCTAGTGTGAATGATGGAGTTGCAATAGTTGCATTGTCCACATTTATGATTACCTTTCGGTCCTATGGCTGATAACCAATTCTCATTCCCCTTCTCTTTTTGGGAAAAACGACCTCTAACTAATATATCCTTAAAATTTTTGCATCTACGGAAAGATATTATTGGTTTCCTAACTGCGACCTCCATTAATAGAGGATCATTTTCCACAAGATGCCAATTTTTTCTAATGCTCATACGGATAACATCGCTCATTGGACTATGACCAAAGGATAAAACAAACCTTTTATCCTCTTTTGCACTAAATTTTTTCTTTCTCTTTTTATTGTGTTGTAATAGAGATAACTGTTTATTGTTATTAGCTTTATTTAAAGCTTCCTCTACCAATCTAGAAGGGTAGCCACGAATTTCTAGCCTTTTTCTCATTTCATCTGCCTGTTCAAGGAATATCACATCACTGCTATTAATTCTTACTAAGCGTAAAAATTTAGCATATGGTAAAGATTGAGTTACATGTTTTGGATGGTAACTATCATATCGTAAAAGTGTATTAGTAGCTGTGAGTTTTCGATATCCTTTTGTCTGTATTTCACCCTCCTCTATCGTTACATATACGTCCAAGAATTAGATTTCCTGATCACCAAACTTATGTGTGAAACTCATATTCATGCTATTTTTATTTAGATATTGAACAAATCCTAAAAATTGGAAGTTGGAACCTCCTGATCAATACCCCAGCGTGAACATCACGGGCAGGTACCCAAGTCCTCTCCTCCGGCCCGTATCCTCTCCAATGGACCAGGTACTGGAGGGAGCCCTGGACCATCCTACTGTCCACAATCTTGGCCACCTCGAATTCCACCCCCTCTGGGGTGAGAACGGGAACAGGAGGTTTCCTCGAGGGGGACCAGGACGGGGAGCAGCGTTTGAGGAGGGAGGCATGGAAGACGTCATGTATGCGAAAGGATGGGGGCAGCTCCAGACGGAAGGATACAGGGTTGAGGACTTCAATGATCTTATAAGGTCCAATAAATCGGGGAGCAAACTTCCTGGACGGGACCTTAAGGCGCAAGTTCCTGGACGACAACCAGACCAAATCCCCGACGACAAACCGGGGGTTAGCAGAACGTCTACTATCAGCCTGAATCTTTTGTGCGCTCTGGGACGCCTCTAGGTTCTTCTGAACCTGGGCCCAGACTGTGCACAGTTCCCGATGAACATCCTCTACCTCAGGATTATTGGAACAACCAGGGGAAACGGAGGAGAACCTTGGGTTAAACCCGAAATTACAGAAAAACGGGGAGACCCCTGACGAGTTACTGTCCCGGTTATTCAGGGAAAATTCAGCAAGGGGAAGGAATGAGACCCAATCGAATTGACAGTCAGAGATGAAACACCTTAAATATTGTTCCAGGGATTGGTTAGTCCTTTCCGTTTGGCCATTAGTTTCGGGATGGAAGGCGGAGGAGAAGGACAGATAAATCTCCAACTTTTTACAAAAAGCTCTCCAAAATAAGGAAACAAATTGTACCCCTCTGTCAGAAACGATATTGACTGGGGCCCCATGGAGACGCAGGATGTGTTTCACAAACAAAGAAGCTAACGTCTTGGCGTTAGGTAGCTTCTTAAGGGGCACAAAGTGGCACATCTTGCTGAAGCGGTCTACTACCACCCACACCACCGACTTGCCCTGAGATGGGGGCAAATCGGTGATAAAATCCATGGAGATATGGGTCCAAGGTCTCTGGGGAATGGGCAAGGAACGTAGTAGGCCCGCAGGTCGGGACCTAGGGGTTTAGGACCTAGCGCAAACCTCACAAGCGGCGACGTAAGCCCTAACGTCTTTATGCAACCCAGGCCACCAATAGTTTCTGGTAATGAGTTGTTTGGTGCCCAAGATGCCAGGATGACTAGATAGAGCGGAGTCATGGTTTTCCCTGAGTACCCTTAGCCGGTATTGCAGGGGAACAAACAGTTTGTCCCTAGGGACGTTCCCGGGAGCTGAATCCTGATCAGCCGCAATATCAGAAGCTAAATCAGAATCCGTGGCAGAAACGATTATACCAGGGGGTAAAATACAAGCAGGATCCTTCTCGGACAGAGCATCAGCCTCAATATTCTTGGACCCAGCCCTATAGGTAACCAAGAAATTAAATCTGGTAAAGAATACTGCCCACCGAGCTTGTCTAGGATTAAGCCTCCGGGCCGATTCTAGGAAAACCAGATTCTTGTGATCCGTAAGGACCGTTACCTGGTGTCTGGCCCCCTCCAGGAAGTGCCGCCACTCTTCAAAAGCCCATTTAATGGCTAGAAGTTCGCGGTTGCCAATATCATAGTTACTCTCCGTGGGCGAAAACTTCCTAGAGAAGTAAGCACAGGGGCGGAGATGGGTGAGGGAGCTGGTACCCTGGGACAAGACGGCCCCCACTCCCACCTCGGATGCGTCAACCTCCACAATAAATGGCTCCTCTTGGTTGGGCTGAATCAGCACGGGGGCCGAGATAAAGCACTTCTTGAGGGTCTCAAAGGCCTGGACGGCCTCAGGGGGCCAATGGAGGACATCAGCACCCTTGCGAGTAAGGTCCGTAAGAGGCTTAGCGACGACCGAGAAGTTGGCAATAAATCTCCTGTAATAGTTGACGAACCCTAAAAAACACTGTAACGCCTTAAGGGAGGCAGGTTGGACCCATTCCGCCACAGCCTGAACCTTGGCAGGGTCCATGCGGAATTCATGAGGAGTGAGGATTTGCCCTAAAGATGGTATCTCCTGTACCCCAAAGACACATTTTTCAGTCTTAGCAAACAGATTATTCTCCCGAAGGACCTGGAGCACCTTCCTGACATGCTCCACGTGGGAGGACCAGTCCTTGGAAAACACCAGTATGTCATCAAGGTACACAACAAGAAAATTACCCAGGTAATCTCTCAGGATTTCATTAATAAAATTCTGGAAGACAGCAGGGGCATTACACAACCCAAAGGGCATGACCAGGTATTCGAAATGACCCTCGGGTGTGTTGAACGCAGTTTTCCACTCATAACCCTCTTTGATGCGGATAAGGTTATATGCCCCCCGTAGATCAAACTTAGAAAACCATTGGGCTCCCTGAACCTGATTAAAAAGATCCGGAATCAAAGGAAGTGGGTACTGGTTCCTTACGGTGACCTTATTCAGGTTACGATAATCAATGCACGGCCTAAGACCACCATCCTTCTTCCCCACGAAGAAGAAGCCAGCACCTACAGGAGAAGTCGAGGGGCGAATGAAACCCTTGGCCAGGCATTCTTGGATATACACCCTCATAGCTTCACGTTCAGGACATGAAAGATTAAATATCCTACCCTTAGGAAGCTTGGCACCAGGCACCAAATCGATGGCGCAATCGTAATCTCTATGGGGGGGCAACACCTCGGAGGCCTCCTTAGAAAACACATCGGCGAAGTCCTGAACAAACTCAGGAAGCGTGTTTACCTCCTCCCGGGGAGAAATAGAGTTAACAGAAAGACATGACATAAGACATTCATTACCCCATTTGGTAAGCTCCCCAGTATTCCAATCAAACGTGGGATTATGCAACTGCAACCAGGGAAGACCTAATACCAGATCAGACGATAATCCCTGCATCACCAGTACAGAGCACTGCTCCAAATGCATGGAGCCAACAAGGAGTTCAAAAACAAGAGTATGCTGAGTAAAATAACCATTAGCAAGAGGAGTGGAGTCGATACCCACTACCGGGACAGGATAAGGAAAATCAATAAAAGGCATTTTTAGAGACATAGCAAATTCCACAGACATGATATTAGCAGATGAGCCAGAATCCACGAAAGCACTGCCCGTGGCAGACCGGCCAGCAAATGAGACCTGAAAGGGAAGCAAAATTTTATTGCGTTTCACATTAACGGGAAATACCTGTGCGCCCAAGTGACCTCCCCGATGATCACTTAGGCGCGGAAATTTTCCGGCTTTTTATTCCTGCGCCTGGGACAGGTGTTCAGTAGATGCTTGTCGTCCCCACAGTAGAAGCAAAGACCATTCATTCTGCGAAACTCCCTACGTTGTCGAGGGGACATGGAGGCCCTGAGTTGCATAGGTACCTCCGAGTCCTCCGTGGAGGGGCGAGGGGACGGGACCTCGGGGGGGATCGCAGAAAAGTCAGAGGGGAGCACATTGAAACGTTCAAGCTGACGTTCCCTGAGACGTCGGTCAAGTCGTACTGCTAGGGCCATAACCTGGTCAAGGGAGTCAGAAGAGGGGTAGAGCATTAGAAAAAATTGGCATCTTGTGGAAAATGATCCTCTATTAATGGAGGTCGCAGTTAGGAAACCAATAATATCTTTCCGTAGATGCAAAAATTTTAAGGATATATTAGTTAGAGGTCGTTGTTCCCAAAAAGAGAAGGGGAATGAGAATTGGTTATCAGCCATAGGACCGAAAGGTAATCATAAATGTGGACAATGCAACTATTGCAACTCCATCATTCACACTAGGAACCTTAATTTAGGGGGCTGTGCGTTTGAAATTAATGAGCTGATAACATGCAGAACTCAATATGTTGTATATGCTATTGTCTGTAACTGTGGCAGATTTTATGTAGGCAAAACTATCCGACCTATGTATATTAGATTTCGTGAACATATTAGATCACTAGTCACAAGTGAGGGTTGTCCTAGATTGATACAGCACATGCAGGAAGAACATAAAGGTAATGCTAGATGCATGCGTTTTGTGGGCATAGTTCACATTAAACCGTTAGTGTCTGGAGGAGACAGGCATCGAGTTCTATTGCAAAAGGAGGCAGAAATCATCTCACAGACAGGGGCACTAGGACCTCTCGGCCTTAATGACCGAAACGACCTCAGTGCCTTTATAACATAAAAGAACCTTGTTGTTTGTAAACGTAATGAATAAATAGTAACACATTGCTATTTTATCTTGATACAAATATGATATACTATTTCACCATATTATATATTGTGTATTTCCCTGTCTTTTAGTATTTTGTTGCATAACATTTTGTACTGACATGTGGATAAAAAGGCAGGTAGAGGAAGTGACGCCAAGGCCTTGAGGAAGCGTGTACGCACGTGAAACGGCCGTAGGCTAATTCCACTCATTCTCATTCAAGCTACATTGTGCTGTACTGATCGATGAGCACCTCCGGGCAACTTGGCTGCTACAATCAGCAAAGATAAGAAAACCATTTTTTATATATTCCGTTTATATAAGTGATTCTGGTTCAGCAGTGCCAGCCGTTTTTTCCTTCTTCCCATTCATATATATGAGATTGGTTGTGGTACTGTATATATATATATGAGCTTGGTTGTAGTACTGTATGTGTATATATATATATATATATATATATTTATGAGCTTGTTTCTGGTACTGTGTGTGTGTGTGTGTATATATATATATATATATATATATATATATATATATATGTATAGATATTTATAGATATATGAGCTCGGTTGTGGTTTTGTATATATATCAGAGCTTGGTTCTGGAGCTGTAGTTATATAGGATATATTTATAATAGCAAAATTGCAGGGCAGATGGAGTTGTTCTCAATACATTGTATATTTAATGGGAATCTGTCTGGTAGTTTTAACCCCTTGAACCGCCACCATGCGGTAATACATGACCTGACAATATTCCCTTGTATATTTTTTCTCAGATGCAGCAAAATTTTTAAAATCCACTTTTAAACCGGCGCTCGCTGTATGCTAATTATTCATTAGAGGGTCATGGGGCGGTGCCACTATCCTGAAGAGTCACATAGTTCTGCCTCCAAACCCTCTTTTCTATGTTTGATTGACATCTCCCTGGCTGATACAACTTTCTCGGATGCGACATTGCCTTGTGGCACTATACACAAGGGGGGGCTGTGTGGCACTATACACAAGGGGGGACTGTGTGGCACTATACAAAAAGGGGGACTGTGTGGTACTATACACAAGGGGGAGCTGTGTGGCACTATACACAAGGGGGGCTGTGTGGCACTATACACAAAGGGGGCTGTGTGGCACTATACACAAGGGGGGCTGTGTGGCACTATATACAAGGGGAGCTGTGTGGCACTGTACACATGGGGGAGCTGTGTGGCAATATATACAAGGGGCCGTGTGGCACTACTAAGGGGGGCTGTGTGGCACTATACACATGGGGGAACTGTATGGCACTATTTACAAGGTGGAGGGCTGTGGTGCAATCTTCAGTGGGCTGTGTGTGGCGCAATCTACAGGGGTCTGTGTACTAAGGGGGGGCTGTGCAGCACTATATGCAAGGGAGGGGGGCTGTGTGGCCCTATATACAGAGGGAGCTGTATAGCGCTATATACAGGGGGGCTTTATGGCGATATCTACAGGGGGGCTATATGGCACTATCTACAAGGGGGAGGTGGGGGTCACTATCTACAAGTGGGGTGTGACACTGTTTATAGGCGGGGCTGTATTGCACTGTCTACAGGGGTGCTGTTTGAGACATTCTACAGGGGGCACTATCTATAAGGGGGGCTGCTTGTGGCATCTGGGGGGACCCCAGTCAAGAATTTGGTATGGGGCCCAGTCTTTCCTAGTTACGCCCCTGGGTCCAATGGTGCAATATCGTTACCCGCCCTACAGACATTACTTGGCAACACGATGCAAGCCATCTCTTCCTCCTTTTCTTATTACATTGTATCATTTCATCCTATTTATTAACACTTTCACCCATCACAATAAAACTTAGTTCAGCTGTAAATTATTAGCAATGTTATAATAAGCCCATCGCAATGCACACACTTCGATTTTTAAACATTATTAGACCGGGGGTTATTAACTACTATATACCATAATTTTTATTACTATGGGAAGTATATCTTTGTATATATACAGTGAAGAAAATAAGTATTTGATCCCTTGCTGATTTTGTAAGTTTGCCCACTGTCAAAGACATGAACAGTCTAGAATTTTTAGACTAGGTTAATTTTACCAGTGAGAGATAGATTATATATTTTAAAAAAAAGAAAATCAAATTGTCCATATCCATGTCCATATGTATATCCATATCTATCCAGCCATCTTTCTTCACTCGCTGTGAACGGACTGTACCTAGACTACACTGTACCTATACTGAACCCCTTTCAGAACAGACATGCCTCCAAAAAGGAACCCTGCACTTGGACTTTATATCAATAGAACACTACGTTTTTAACCACACACACAAACAACAAACAAATAGAAAGGCCCCATGCACACGGCCCGTAAAGTACAAAAAATAGGACATGCTCCAAAATTCCCGGCACAGTTCTAAGGCACGGACACCCATCCGTAGCGATCCGGAAAGGTGTCCATGGCCAATAGAACTGAATGGGTCCGTAAAACTGCAGACCGTAGTACGGTCTGTGGTTTTATGGACGTGTGCATGGGGCCTGATTATGCTAGTATTATATAAATCCCAAAATAGGTTATTTAACCCCTTAGTGACCACTAATACGCCTTTTAACGTGATTCACTACTGGGCTTTAGGCTAGGCTGACGCCTTTTCACGTCAGCCTAGTCTAAGTACTGCACGGGTCTCCCGTGCAGGCAGGAGCCGGGGCTCTGCTGTCTGATGACAGCTGAGCTCCTGCTCCAACGCCCGCGATCGAAGTTTACTTCGATCGCGGCCGTTTAACCCGTTAAATGCCGCCGTCAATAGCGACCGCGGCATTTAACTTTGTTTACAGAGGGAGTGAGCTCCCTCTGTCACCCATCGGCGGCCCGCGAATGCAATCGCGGGTCTCCGATGGGGTGTCATGGCAGCCGGGGGACTGATAAAAGCCCCCAGGTCTGCCCTGGACATATGCCTGTTAGGACGCGCCGGAGGCACGTCCTAACAGATTGCCTGTCAGATTTACACTGACAGGCAATAATGCTCTGGTATACGAAGTATACCAGAGCATTATAGCAGCGATCGGAACATCGCACAGTAAAGTCCCCTAGTGGGACTAATAAAATCAGTCATCAAAGTGAAATAAAGATTATTAATAAAAAGTACAGTAAAAAAATAAATAAAACCATTTTTTTCCATAAAAAGTGGTTTTATTTAGTAAAAGTGTAAAAAAAAAAAAAAGTACACATATGTGGTATCGCCGTGACCGTAATGACTCCATTAATAAAGTTAATATGTAATTTAAACCGCAAAGTGAACACCGTAAAAAAAAAACGCCAAAAACTATGGCGAAATTGCAATTTTTTTCCATTGCCCCCCAAAAAAGTCATAATAAAAATGAATCAATAAGTCCCATGTACCCCAAAACAGTACCATTCAAAACTACGTCTCGTCCCACAGAAAACAAGCCCAAAAAATCACTACATTGATGGAAAAATAAAAAAATTACGGCTCTTGGAAAGCGACGATGCAAAAACAAATAATTTTAGTTCAAAAGTGTTTTTATTGTGCAAAAGTCGTAAAACATAAAAAAACCTCCACATATGTGGTATCGCCGTGATCGTACCGACCCATAGAATAAAGGTAACATGTTAATTACGTCGCACAGTGAACGGCGTCAATTTAAAAATGCATAGAACAATGGCGGAATTTCAGTTTTTTTTATAATCCCCCCCAAAAAGGTTAATAAAAGTTAATATAAAAATTATATGTACCCAAAAATGGTGCCATTAAAAAGCACAACTAATCCCGCAAAAAACAAGTCCTCATACAGCTATGTAGACGAAAAAATAAAAACGTTATAGATCTTTGAATGCGACTATAGAAAAACAAATAAAATAGCTTGGTCATTAAGGCCTAAAATGGGCTGGTCACTAAGGGGTTAACACTGTAAATTATGGTATTATTAAGATTTCAATTCCAGCCATTAAAAGTTAGGACCTAAGATAGTTGATAATTTTTATATCATTCATTTACACTAGTTTTTTTTATGGAGATTAGATGACGCCATTCTTTAAATTGCCGGGTCATAGTTCTTAAAATTAGTATAATCTCACACAATAATCATCATTTTTGAGTACATAAACTCTTAAATGCCAAATTCTAAATGAAATCTGCCAATGTAAATTGTTAATTGAATACTTAGGGTTTAAAGAATAAAGTTTCTATTTCCATGCGGCCTGCATTTTTAATGCTTATGGTTATCCACATCACTTCTTTGGGGATCTAGTTTTCAATGTCGAATCCCCCAAAATGTAAGTTCTTTCTGGTCGATGTTTTGTACAAATTTCATACGTTTAGTCAATGCTGTCTTTTTTTTTTTTTTTTTTGTAGCAATGGCATTTGCATGTTGTAATACCTTTGTCTAAACTGTTGAATTGATTTTCCGATAAATAACATTATAAACTCCTTCCGTTCAGCTCCACCATTCTGCGTTGAAACATGTAGGCAGGTTGAATAAGGGAAAAACTTGGGGTCCTGAGGTGGTGGTCTCTAGAGGTGTTTTTTGGAACGTGTCCTATTATGGGCCAGTAGTTGTATTGGCCAACACTATGTGCCTACTTAAGTATCTTTAGGATATATATGCTTAATTAATAGTACTGTTAACCTATGTATTGTTTATATTGTCATTTATACATGAACTAGGGTTTCTTGTGCCTCACTTTGGGCTGAGCCTGTATTTATATATTCACTCACCAAAGGTTTTTTGGCTGTATTGTCCTGGTAATTTTTACTCAGCATATGTATTTTTGGACCCATGTAACCTATGACCATTTATATTTTGATCCTTGACCACATCTCAGTTTTTATGTATTTTAATTGTTTTTATTGAGACAGTTGCTGTCTGTATATTCTATTTGAGGATAGGCGATCAATGTTTAGAAACTGGACAACCCCTTTAAGCCTACCATTTAGTAGGCTTAGATACAGGGCCCATGGGACTGGATCACACATTGTGTGATCCTGTCTGCTGGGCCCTGTATGTAAACCAACCATATGGTAGGCTTAGATACATGGCCCATGTGTGATCCTGTCTGCTTGGCCCTGTATCTAAGCCAACCACATGGTAGGCTTAGATACATGGCCCATGTATGATCTTGTCTGATGGGCCCTGTATCTAAGCCTACCACACGGCTTATACTGTATAAAATTACTTTCTGCTGAGGCCCTGTATCTAAGCATCTTACCATGACCACATGGTAGGCTTAGATACACAGCCCATGTGTAATCCTGTCTGATGGGCCCTGTATCTAAGCCTACCACATGGTAGGCTTAGATACAGGGCACCAGTAGACAGTAATCTTATACTGTATAAGATTACTGTCTGCTGGACGCTGTATCTAACAGACAGTATCACACATGCACATGGGCCCTGTATTTAAGCCTACCACATGTGTTACTAATGGGTTTTTTTTTGTTTTGTTTTTTTACAGGTTCGGTCATTGGACTCGAGGACTACTTCGATGATGGCTTTTTTTTATTATCAATAAAATGGTTAGCCAGGGTTGTGTGGGGGTTTTTTATTTCAATAAAATATTTTTTCTATGTCTGTATATTTTTTAAACTTTATTACTACCATCTTAGTAATTGCTGCTGGCTGATTGACAGCGTCCATTACTAAGGCGGGGCTTAGTGTTAGCCGGTGCAGAGGCAAGTACTAACCCCCATTATTACCCCGGTACCCACCGCCACCAGGGTTACCGGTACGATCCATTACCCGACCATCTGTATTGATGGCCAGGCACTGGGGCGGCCGCAGGCTGGTATTATCAGGCTGGGAAAAGCCAAACACAGTGGGCCTTCCCACCCTGGTAATGCTAGCCTGCTGCTGCTATGTTGTATCTGGCTGTTTATGAAAAATGGGGGGGGGGGGATCCCATGAAATTATTTAAAAGAATAAATAAATAATTGGAAAGAATGATGTGGGGTTCCCCGAACATCTATGGAGAAAATTGCATATGTCAGCAGATTTCCTCCAATACCAAAGTAGTAATGATCCTCTTCTTACCCAATAACAGAAGAATTTCTTCTTGTCCTACTACCTGCATTAGTGACCCTATCCCCTCACACCTTGTCCAGTCCCTCTCCCCAGCTGTCACTAGACACCTAACTAAAATATTTAACCTTTCTTTTGGGATCTTTCCCTCCTCTTTTAAACATGCCATTATAACGCCATTACTGAAAAAACATCACTTGACCCGCCCTGCACTGCTAACTACCAACTTATCTCTAATCTACCCTTTCTCTCTAAACTCCTAGAACGCTTGGTCTACTCTCTACTTTCTCTCTTCTTGACTCCTTACAATCTGGTTTCTGCACTGTACAGAAACTGCCCTTACTAAAGTCTCAAATGATCTCATGATGGCTAAGTCTAATGGTAATTACTCTCTACTGATTCTTCTGTATCTCTATGTAGCCTATGACACTGTAGACCACCAACTCCTACTCAGTATGCTCTGCTCTACTGTTCTTAGGAATACTGTTCTCTCTTGGTTTTCTTCCTATTTCTCTGACCGCTCGTTCAGTGTATCATTTGATAGCTTTACTTCTTTTCCTCTTCCCCTTGCTGTGGGGGTCCCTCAAGGTACATTCCTAGGTCTGCTCCTCTTTTCTCTCTACACAGCCCGAAAAACGCGAAAAACGCGGCAAACGGCGTGCAGGCAGAACAAAATCCGCCTCAAAATTCAAGACGGAATTTTGAGCCAGAATTTTCTGCCTGCAAAAAACTCAGTTTGAACAGGGCCTTAGTCTGTGGTACTATTATAACTCCTAGGCAGCAAGTCTGCTGTATTTATTTAGTTTGTTAATTTGTTTTATTATTTTGTTATTTTTGACTCAGATCTTTCCTTAAGCCTTAGGCCTCATGCACACGAACGTATTTTTGCCCTCCCGTAAATACTGGCGTAAATACGGGTCCTTGGTCACACGTATTCGACCCGTATTGCACCAGTATTTACGGACGTTTTCGCTGCAAAATTATACTGCAGTAATCGGCAGCCCTTCTCTCTATCAGTGCAGGATAGAGAGAAGGGATAGCCCTTTCCGCAGAAAAAGTAAAAGAAATTCATACTTACCCGGCCGTTGTCTTGGTGACGCATCCCTCTCTTGACATCCAGTCCGACCTCCCTGGATGATGCGGCAGTCCATGTGACCGCTGCAGCCTGTGATTGGCCTGTGATTGGCTGCAGCGGTCACATGGGCTGAAACGTCATCCCAGGAAGCCGGACTGGAGGAAGAAGCAGGGAGTTCTGGGTAAGTATGAACGTCTTTTTTTTTTACAGGTTGATCTATATTGTGACCGGAAGTTACTGTCCAGGGTGCTGAAACAGTTACTGCCGATAGTTTAACTCTTTCAGCACCCTGGACAGTGACTATTTACTGACGTCGCCTAGTAACGCTCCCGTAATTACGGGTGCACACACGTAGTCACCCGTAATTACGGAAGCCCCATAGACTTCTATGGGCCTGCCCGTGACGTAATTACGGCCTAAAATAGGACATGTTCTATATTTTTCAACGGCACGGGCACTTTCCCATAAGCATACGGGGAGGTACCCGTGGCCAATAGAAGTCCATTGGCCCGTAAAAACGTGCCGTAATTACGGCCCGTAATTATGGGCGTTTTTACGTTCGTGTGCATGGGGCCAACTCCTTATATTCAATCACTTGCATGCTCCTGTCACCCTTGTCTCAAAAACATCTCCAGAATCCACCCTTTTCTTACTGTGGAAACATCCAAAACTATCATTGTCATTCTCAATCACTCTTGTCTCGACTACTGCAGCCACTGGCGTAGCTATAGGGGTCGCAGCGGTCGCAATTGCGACTGGGCCCCAAAGCCAGGGGGCCCACAGCCCCCCGCACCACATCAATAAAAAGTTACTATGGTAACTCGGGCCGCGGGCCTCTGTTACTATAGTAACAGACTGTACTTACCTTCCTGGTTCCGGATCGCAGCGGAGGTCCTGACATCAAGCGCTGTGCGAAGCGCATGACGTCACAGCGCTATGCGCCGCGCACAACATCGAGAGGACAGAACTTCCTCCGCGGCTGAAGTGGAAGGTAAGATTAGTTGCCCTGACTGCTAAAGCTGACTGGCGGGGTCCGACTCCCTGGACCCGCCAATCAGCTGTTTTGAAGGGGCCGCAGCACTCGTACGAGAGCTGCTTCTCCTTCATTCCGGTCACACTGTGAATCGGTGTCGGCGATTCAAAGTGTGAGCGAGTAGTGAAATGAAGGGGAAGCAGCTCTCATACGAGTGCTGCGGCCCCTTCAAAACAACTGATTGGCGGGAGACGGGAGACGGACGGGAGACGGACCCCGACACATCAGCTATTGATGGCCTATCCTGAGGATAGGCCATCAATGTTTAGGGACTGCACAACCCCTTTAAGCCTACGATGTAGCAGGCTTAGAGGGCCCATTAGACAGGATCACAGATTGTGTGATCCTGTCTGCTGGGCCCTGTATCTAAGCCAATCACATGGTAGGCTTAGATACATGGCCCATGTGTGATCCTGTCTGATGGGCCCTGTATATAAGTCTACCACACTGTAGGCTTAGATACAGGGCCCCAGCACAGAGTAATCTTATACTGTATAAGATTACTGTCTGCTGGACCCTGTATCTAAGCCTACCTTGTGGTAGGCTTAGATACAGGGTCCCACAGACAGTATCACACATGGGCCCTGTATCTAAGCCTAACACATGTGTTACTAATCAGGTTTTTTTTGTGTGTTTTCTTACAGGTTCGGTCGTTGGACTACGTCGGATTCCAGGACTACTTCGATGATGGCTTTTTTTTTATTATCAATAAAATGGTTAATAAGGTTTGTGTGGGTTTTTTTTTATTTCAATAAAATATTTTTTCTATGTCTTTGTGGTTTTTTTTAAACTATATTACTACCGCCTTAGTAATGGCCGCCGGCTGATTGACAGCATCCATTGCTAAGGCGGGGCTTAGTGCTAGCCGGTGCAGAGGCTAACACTAACCCCCTTTATTACCCCGGTACCCAACGCCACCAGGGGTGCTGGGAAGAGCTGGGTACCATCCAGTACTTGACCATCTGTAGTGATGGTCGGCCGCAGGCTGGTATTATCAGGAGGGGAAAGGCCAAAAACAGTGGTCCTTCCCACCCTGGTAATGCTAGGCTGCTGCTGCTTTATTGTATCTGGCTGGTTATGAAAAATGGGGGGGACCACACGTCATTTAAAAAAAATGTAATTAAAAATTATTGGACAGAACGATGTCGGGTCCCCCCCCAATTTTCATAACCAGCCAGATACAACACAGCAGCAGCAGGCAGCATTACCAGGGTGGTAGGTGCCACTGTTTTTGGCCTTCCCCAGCCTAATACTACCAGCCTGCGGCCACCCTGGTGCCTACCCGTCACTACAGATGGACGGGTACTGGTTCATACCCGGCTCTTCCCAGTACCCCTGGTGGCGGTGGGTACTAGGGTAATAATGGGGGTTTGTGTTAGCCTCTGCACCTGCTAACATTAAGCCCCCCTCTCCATAGGTAGCGCCACACTGTGAGCCCCCCTCCCTGTAGGTATCGCCTTTGAGGGAAGCTCTTTGTGTGGCAGGGAGGGGGCTGTGTGGCACTACCTGGGAGGGGGGCTGTGTGGTACTACCTGGGAGGGGGGCTTTTTGTCTCTACCTGGGAGGGTCTGTGTGGCACTACCTGGGAGCTTTATTATAATATTATATTGGCTACGTATTTCAACACTGAACCAGTGTCTTCCTCAGGCAATAAGATATACAGGAAAAAAGAGCACATCTTAAATTTCTATTATCGTGTCAATGTGATCAATATATGGTTTATGTTCTTCTCA